>NC_139943.1:56778140-56840640 GCF_963454915.1 Gymnoscopelus microlampas
CCCACTTCTAACACCAATTGTGACGTTTTGTTTCTATACAAAGTACTCAATTGACAATTGAGAGAAATGTGACTTTAAAACATTTAAAGGCATATTTATATTTACTTTTAATATTAAAGGTAGGGTAAGTGATTTTCTTTGGTTAAAATAAGTGTTAAATAGCTCTATATTCTGATAGTACTCATTGCTATAGAGTGTTTGTTCAGTAAAAAGGAGTCTCCTTGTCTCTCCAGCTCTTTATAAAACAGAAAATGCATTTTCGTTTCAGTTTCAGCTGCATTTTCGTTTCAGTTTCAGCTTCATTTCCAATTTTATCCAATCAGGATAGAGAACTCAATCGGGATATAGATTAAACAAGTGAAATTGGAAGTGATGACACTAAGAAATGAGCAGGCAAAATTGGAACTGGAACACTATAAAAATGAAGCTTAAAAATGGGTACTTTCTCCTGATTGGCTGAGATTTTGACACCTACCGGAAAATGTATGTTCTGTTTATTAAAGAGCTGGAGAGACGGGGAGACTCCTGTTACTGAACAAACACTCTATAGCAATGATTACTATCAGAATATAGTGCTTTAACCTTTTAACATAATACTTTTTGTTTTAACCCAAAAATATCACTTACCCTACCTTTAAACACACATGAACCCAACTTTGAGATACACTGATTAAAATGAGGACCCATTTTGACCCATTAACAAACACCAGCCTTGGCTCAAAACAAGTTGGCAAAAAACATTGAAGCGAAACTAATATTGAAAGAAGTATGTAGAGAAAGTCTTACGTTGCAGGTTCTTGTTTTCACGCTTCATGGTCTCCAGTTGGTCCAGAGACTCCTCGTAGGAATTCTTCATCTTAAACAACTCAGTGCTGAGAGAACGAGCATCTTTCTGAGCTCCCTCCAGCTCTGCCTGCCCCTCTTCGAATTTCTGCTTCCATTCTGCCAGGACCTGCACACCATTTATAATGACCACCACTTTATGGAGGCTAAAATCATTATGTTTTAAAATAATCCACTTTATGTCAAAGCACCTTATCGAAGTTCCTTTGTTTCTTGTCAAGGTTGGCAGCCAAACCATTGGCCCTCTCCACATCAATCATGAGGTCTTCCACTTCACCCTGGAGTCTATGTTTGGTTTTATCCAGAGAGACGCACTTGGAATTCACAGCCTCAATTTGCTCCTCGGCTTCCTGAAGACGCTGGGCGAGCTTCTTCCTGTTGGTCAGTTTAGAATGGGATCAAATCATTGTGGATAATATTTAGTATAAAGAGTGGTACCTGATAGTGTAAAACACTGATCACTTACTTTGTATAGTTAGTAGTACCTGATAGTATAAAACACTGATAACTATATAGAGAATGGTACCTGATAGTGAAAAACACTTACTTAGCTTCTTCCAGCTCCTCAGTGCGTTGGACAGCATCAGTCTCATACTTGCTCCTCCACTGAGCCACCTCACTGTTGGCCTTGGACATTCCACGCTGCAGTTCAGCCTTGGCCTCCTGTTCCTCCTCAAACTGCTCCCTCAGAAGGTCACAGTCATGGCGAGCTGATTGCACACCATGGGCAAGGGCATTCTTTGCCTGACAAAAGAACATTGCCAAAATAATGTCAACTGAATATAATAACACAAAAATATAATACAAGGCCTGTTTGTGGAAAAAGAAAATGCTCCTCACCTTGACCTCCTCTTCAACGTGTCTCTTCAACTCCTCAATCTGCTGGGTGAAGGCCTGCTTGCCTCTGGTAAGCTGTGAGACAAGACCGTCTTTCTCCTCAAGTTGACGAGAAAATTCACCTAGTTAGAAATGGAAATATTCCTTAAAAAAAAGTTGTATCATCTAATTTGGATATATATTCGTAAAAGGCCTGGGAAACTGTTAATCATCATCTCTAAGTATGGAATTTGGTGACATTGACAAGCCATGTCAAGTAGACTTTACAAAGAACGTTTACCATTTTCCATCAACAGTCTTGCTCTCTGAGCTCCAATATCATTTATCTGGCGAACATTCTCGTCACACTTGGACTTGATTTCACTGAGTTGGTCCTCAAGGGTGCGGCACATCTTCTCAAGATTTCCCTGTTAATTAACATTAGACAAATTAAATTAATGGCTGTGTGACCTACATGTGTTAGGTCATGTTCCTTTTTACAGCAGTTCAATATTATACAAATTTCTCTCAATTGCCAATCGAGTACTTTGTTTAGAAACAACATGCTACAAGTGGTACCAGAAGTGGGATCAATCACTGGCCATCAATCATTGCATTTAGAGTATTTGTCTTGTGTGTGTTTTTTTTTTATTTTATATTGTTCATTGAACAAGTATTATCTGAGGAATTATCCACAGACATTCCATTCTTACCTTTGCCTTAGCGACAACCTCCATGTTGCTGGACAGGTCATCGATCTCCATCTTGTATTCGCTCTTCTCCTTCTCCAGTTTCTGCTTGACACGCTGGAGGTTGTCGATCTGTTCACCCAGCTCCGCAACGCTGTCAGCCTGTTTCTTACGGAGGCCAGAGGCGGTGGCCTCGTGCTGCAGGGTGGACTCTTCGAGGTCACGACGCAGCTTCTGGAACTCAGCCTCGCGCTTCTTGTTCATCTCAATCTGAGAGGCGGTGGCTCCACCAGCCTCCTCCAGCCTCTCACTGATCTCCTCAAGTTCCCTGGAGAGATCAGCTCTCTGCTTCTCAACCTTGGCACGAGCGGCACGTTCAGCCTCGATCTCTTCCTCCAGTTCTTCAATACGAGCCTTTTCAAATTAACGATGTTAGAAAGACATGTGAAAATCATGATTTACTAAAAGATTTAAACACTTGAATGAACCCTTGCATCCCTAGTTTGGGCATGTCATAATAAGCAAACATTTACAAGCTCACTACGTGTTCTGACGCGACACATTGTGAGCTTATGGATCAGCAGTGGCAAAAAAAGGAGGGGGCCAAGTATAGACCCATGGGGTATCCTGATCAACTAAGTATATAGGGTTTAAGTATAGACCCATGGGGGACCCTGGTCAACTAAGTACATAGGGTTTAAGTATAGACCCTGTTTAAGTATAAACCCTGGTCAACTAGGGTTTAGGCGGTTCAACTTTAGATTTGAAAGAAATGTTAAACACCTGAAGTTCTTTGATCTTCTTCTGCAGCTGAGCCCCCAAAGATTGTTCATCCTCAATCTTACTCAGAAGCTGGCTTGTTTCAAACTCCTTCCTGTGGAATACAGTACATCATATTTTAGTGTGATTCTGCAGTTTTTTCTCCATGACATTTCATTGTTATTATTATTAATTCATTCATAATTATTCATATGAATTATTATTATTATTAATAATATATTATTATCATGTTCCACATTACTTCTTTATCTTCTCCTCTGACTGCTGTTTGTCATTCTCCAGATCCATGATGGATTCCTGGGCCAGTTTCAGATCCCCCTCAAGCTTTCTCTTGGCTCTCTCCAGGTCCATGCGGAGCTTCTTCTCTTGCTCCAGAGAACCCTCCAACTGCACAATAATAAAAACAACAATGAATAATTCAGTACAACAATAAACATAATGTGTTCAAAACATATTGATTCACTTGATGAACTCACATCATCAACTTGCTGTTCCAGCTTGGTTTTGGCCTTGGTCAGAGTGTTGACTTTGTCTTCCTCTGCCTGCAGGTCATCCAGGGTCTGCTGATGGGCCTCTTGGAGGGCCTTCTTTTCCTTGGTCAGCTTAGCAAGACCTTCATCCTGAGAGGCCATCTCCTCGGTCAGGTTCTTCACCTGAATAAGCACAGAAACAGAACTTGCGTTATAAATTGATAAGAGAACTAATAGAGTGTATAACCATGAACCTTGTTCATAGAGTATAGAGTGTATGATCATAGAGTGTATGATCATGAACCTTGTTTTCAGTGGCGTGTTTCTCCTTCTCCACTTTGGCCAAGGTCAGCTCCAGGTCATCAATGTCCTTCTTGAGCTCAGAGCATTCATCCTCCAGCTTCCGCTTCTTGGCGGTCAGCTCAGCATTGATCTCCTCCTCGTCCTCCAGTCTCTCAGTTGTCTCTTTGAGCTTTGCCTCCAACTGGATCTTACTTTTAATAAGACCCTCACACCTCTCCTCAGCATCATTCAGACTATCTTCTCCCTTGTGGTCACAAATATAAAAATAAGTAAACATGTCAGTGTAGTGACCCCAGACAAGACCCGGCCACAACATATCTCTGCCAATCGAGCTTAGCTCCACTACAATCTGGCGTAGTTCGACAGGATGTGGAGTGGGGGGTCCTCAATGATTTTGTAACCCCATTTTTTTCACCCAGTGCTAATTGTCTAGTAATCCTGGGCAGTGGGCACTACACTCCCTCTGCCAACCTATGGAGAGCTCAGAGCCGAGCTCATGCCTCTTTCAATGCATGAGAGCTAACAAGCCTGCCTGTAAGAAAATCAAGTCAAAAGTTTGTAAAAAAAAAAAAGTCTGACACTAGCAGGTGTAAAACTACAGGTCATTCATATGAACTGTCACTTCCTATATATACTCAATTTCAAAGGCTAAAAGCTGGGTCCTTGGTCGGGTTGCCAAGTCGGGGAGCGCGGTTTGATCCCAGCTCGGTGCACAAACTCACTACATCAGCATTTGTTCAGGATGAATATATGAGATAAGATAAGAGAAAAGATTCAAGCTCACGGTTTGAACTACAAAACGTCCTTGCAGAAATGTACTTACTGATGCGGCTGCCAGTGCCAGATTATTCTTTTCCTGCACCAGAGACACCATCTTTTCCTCCAGTTCTTTTTTCTTGGCCAGGGCAGTAGCCAGGTCAGTTTTCATTTTGTCATAGTTCTCCTTCATATTGGCCAGCTCCTTCTCAGTCTCAGCACTCTGCAGAAGAGGCTTGATCTTGAAGAACATCAACATCCATGGCCAGTGTTTCACGTTGCAGAATGCACGCACGTTGAACTGGATGGTGAGAATGGCATCTCTGTTGGGAAAACAGTTACGGTAATTTAAAAAGTGTACTTTAAGAAATTGTAACTAAATACTACATTAAATTATGCAGTCAAAGTATACCTTCTTTTCACCATCTCAATGAACTCCAACCGCATGAGGAAACCTCTGCAGCGAGCCTGAATCATGCCGACCAGAATAGCCAGCTTCTCATCTCGCATTTCCTCCAGCGTACCCAGCAGACCAGCTTTGAAGAACACCTGCATAGAATATTACAAAGTATATATGTAAATAATCGACTGCAAAACCAACGTTTGGTCCTCTCTCAATAACGTTAAACAAGGTTCGCAGTGCGTTTACCTTGGTGTGTCCAAACTTGTACTCATCATGAGGTACATCAATGGACCCAAGCAGCTTCTCAGAAGCTTTCTTATTGTCCATGAACTGGCCCTCGGGACATGCGCTGGCGTTCAGTACTTTGTACCTGTTTTGCAAAAGTGCATGGTTCATTTTGCATGCCTCCCGTTAATAGTTACGGAACCTAACCTTAAAACCTGGAATAAAGACATAACTACCTCTGCTTGAAGTCAGCGTATGGGATTCTGCTGGGGTAGCCCTTCCTACAAATCCTGATGCCCTCCAGCACACCGTTACACCTCAGCTGATGTATGACCAGGAAGTTCTCCATCAGCCCTGTAAAGATGTTGTTTCATTATTACTCTCCGCAGGAGAGTTTTGTTTTCACTTTCTAAATATGACACACCGATTGGTCAAGCCTCACGTGACACGTGACAATACGGTGAAATACTGTATAAATACATGGCGGTGTCTTTGCCACCGTCAAAGTGAGGTAAGACAGGAACCATCACGAAATGGCTGCATGGCTGATACATAATTGGCAGATAGGACAGATAGGACACTTATATAGACAGGAGGGATATGACACTTACACAGACGGATAGGACACTTACAGTACACAGACAGGACGGATAGGACACTTATACAGACAGGACGGATAGGACACTTATACAGACAGGACGGATAGGACACTTATACAGACAGGACGGATAGAACACTTACACAGACAGGACGGATAGGACACTTACATAGACAGGAGGGATATGACACTTACACAGACAGGACGGATAGGACACTTACAGTATACAGACAGGACGGATAGGACACTGACAGTATACAGACAGGACGGATAGGACACTTACAGTATACAGACAGGACGGATAGGACACTTATACAGACAGGAGGGATAGGACACTTACACAGACAGGAGGGATAGGACACTTACATAGACAGGACGGATAGGACACTTATACAGACAAGACGGATAGGACACTTATACAGACGGATAGGACACTTATACAGACAGGACGGATCGGACACTTATACAGACAGGATGGATAGGACAGTTAGAACATAAGAATTAGAACATTCCCAACATTCCCAACACAAGTCTGGTAAGAGTGAGGTAAGACAGGAACAATCACGAAATGGTTGAGAAATGGCGGATACTGTAACAATTGGATAGGACACTTACACAGACAGGACGGATAGGACACTTACACAGACAGGACGGATAGGACACTTACACAGACAGGACGGATAGGACACTTACATAGACAGGACGGATAGGACACTTATACAGACAGGAGGGATAGGACACTTATACAGACAGGACGGATAGGACACTTATACAGAGAACATTCCCAACATTCCCAACAGCGGAGAGTTGTGCTCCGAGGAGCACTTTTTCTAGTTATTATTATTATTATTATTATTATTATTATTACTCTCCGCAGGAGAGTATTGTTTTCACTTTCTAAATATGACACACCGATTGGTCAAGCCTCACGTGACACGTGACAATACGGTGAAATACTGTATAAATACATGGCATCACTTTGACAGTGTCTGTGCCACTGTCAAAGTGAGGTAAGACAGGAACCATCACGAAATGGCTGCATGGCTGATACATAATTGGCAGATAGGACAGATAGGACACTTATATAGACAGGAGGGATATGACACTTACACAGACGGATAGGACACTTACAGTACACAGACAGGACGGATAGGACACTTATACAGACAGGACGGATAGGACACTTATACAGACAGGACGGATAGGACACTTATACAGACAGGACGGATAGAACACTTACACAGACAGGACGGATAGGACACTTACATAGACAGGAGGGATATGACACTTACACAGACAGGACGGATAGGACACTTACAGTATACAGACAGGACGGATAGGACACTTACAGTATACAGACAGGACGGATATGACACTTATACAGACAGGAGGGATAGGACACTTACATAGACAGGACGGATAGGACACTTATACAGACAAGACGGATAGGACACTTATACAGACGGATAGGACACTTATACAGACAGGAGGGATTGGACACTTATAAAGACAGGATGGATAGGACAGTTAGAACATAAGAATTAGAACATTCCCAACACAAGTCTGGTAAGAGTGAGGTAAGACAGGAACAATCCCGAAATGGTTGAGAAATGGCGGATACTGTAACAATTGGATAGGACACTTACACAGACAGGACGGATAGGACACTTACACAGACAGGACGGATAGGACACTTACATAGACAGGACGGATAGGACACTTATACAGACAGGAGGGATAGGACACTTATACAGACAGGACGGATAGGACACTTATACAGATAGAACATTCCCAACATTCCCAACAGCGGAGAGTTGTGCTCCGAGGAGCACTTTTTCTAGTTAATTTTATTATTACCCTTATTATTACTCTCCGCAGGAGAGTTTTGTTTTCACTTTCTAAATATGACACACCGATTGGTCAAGCCTCACGTGACACGTGACAATACGGTGAAATATTGTATAAATACATGGCGTCACTTTGGCAGTGTCGTTGCCACTGCCAAAGTGAGGTAAGACAGGAACCATCACGAAATGGCTGCATGGCTGATACATAATTGGCAGATAGGACAGATAGGACACTTATATAGACAGGAGGGATATGACACTTACACAGACGGATAGGACACTTACAGTACACAGACAGGACGGATAGGACACTTATACAGACAGGACGGATAGGACACTTATACAGACAGGACGGATAGAACACTTACACAGACAGGACGGATAGGACACTTACACAGACAGGAGGGATATGACACTTACACAGACAGGACGGATAGGACACTTACAGTATACAGACAGGACGGATAGGACACTTACAGTATACAGACAGGACGGATAGGACACTTACAGTATACAGACAGGACGGATAGGACACTTACAGTATACAGACAGGACGGATAGGACACTTACAGTATACAGACAGGACGGATAGGACACTTATACAGACAGGAGGGATAGGACACTTACACAGACAGGAGGGATAGGACACTTACATAGACAGGACGGATAGGACACTTATACAGACAAGACGGATAGGACACTTATACAGACGGATAGGACACTTATACAGACGGATAGGACACTTATACAGACAGGAGGGATTGGACACTTATAAAGACAGGATGGATAGGACAGTTAGAACATAAGAATTAGAACATTCCCAACACAAGTCTGGTAAGAGTGAGGTAAGACAGGAACAATCCCGAAATGGTTGAGAAATGGCGGATACTGTAACAATTGGATAGGACACTTACACAGACAGGACGGATAGGACACTTACACAGACAGGACGGATAGGACACTTACACAGACAGGACGGATAGGACACTTACATAGACAGGACGGATAGGACACTTATACAGACAGGAGGGATAGGACACTTATACAGACAGGACGGATAGGACACTTATACAGATAGAACATTCCCAACATTCCCAACAGCGGAGAGTTGTGAGCACTTTTTCTAGTTATTATTGTTATTGTTATTATCATTATCATTATTATTAGGATATACTAAGGACACACTGGCCTAAGTTGCATTAAATGACCACCTCTCAATCATTATTTAAATTAGTATTTTTTGTGTTTTTATATATACACAGTATAAATATATATATATATATATATATATATATATATATATATATATATAAAATATATATATATATATATATATATATATATATATATGTCCCAGGTGTTTACCTGGAGTCTTGGACTCGTTAGGAATCAGGCAACGCACAAAGTGAGGATGAGTGCTCCTCAGGTTGGTCATCAGCTTCCCCAGGTTCTCCTATCAATACATAATAAAAAGATAGGTAGTAGGTCAGTTAAAAATTGTACAATATTGTACTTTTTCCTTCAGTTGCTTTGCAGATGTAGATTATTATTTAAAACATTTAGGCAGAACATACAACATACGTTAAGCCCTATTTTATTCTACAGCTATTCAAGAATAGCTGATCTGTAAGCTCACAACATTGTTTATTTACAACATGAAAATATATTGTGCCTATTTGTTACATGACTAGATAATGTTGATAATGAATAAATATTCTTACCCTGAAAGCAGCAGACACAGTCATCATAGAACCACCCTTCTTCTTCTTGCCTCCTGCCGACGTTCCTTTGGTCAAAAGTCAAATAAATTCAGAAGTCCGATAAATTGTAGTCTATAGACCACCGAAGTCCTGACGTCAGTCGTTCATCCCCAGGTTCGTAAAGTAATTTCGCTATGGAGAATGACATTGGGTCATCATAGCATCGTCTCATATAACAATTGTGGTCCAAAAATAAACAAACTGTCTCGGCGTTATTGTCAGGGAGGAGGTTCTGTATCGTTTATGATAGTCAGTTACTTATATTTGATACAGTCTGTGGAAAACTGCGAACCAGGTAGACAAACCAAGGATGTGTAAATTACGTCAGACTTCGGTGGTCTATTAGCTCAATGGTAAAAGATCCAGCACTTTCACAGGAAACCGGGTTCAAATCCGGGGTAGAAGAGGAAAGTTACATAGTGCAGCTTTAATATCAAGTTGATGATTTTACTGTCAAATAATAATGTAATTATTTCATTAATTTGGTAATTGATTTGATTAGATATATCTCCCTTATTTTTTGGGGGAGGATAGAACACAGCAAGCAGTCTCAGGAGGAGGATGTAACACATTATATTATATTATCTTGCCCAGCTATGGGACGAACTGCCTCCCGGGTTGCCAGATCATGTGCGCATATCCCCCCACGGATGCGTCGACCGGGTATGGTCTAGTCATATTAATAAACATACCTTCAGGCTCAGGAGGAGGATAGAAAACAGACAGCAGCTTCACTGAAGACTTCTGGTACAGCTGCACCACAGAGTCGTTGAGGGGATCCTTGTTTTTCTCTAGCCAGCCTAGGATGCTGTAGTCCACCGTACCGGCGTAGTGCACCAGGGCGAAGTGGGGCTGCATTGCCTCAGGCTTGCCTTTGACAGGCTTGGGCTTCTCAAAGGCTTTGCACTTTCCAAGATGCTGATCATAGAGCTTGGCCTTGAAGGTGGTGTCTGAGGCCTTTGGGAACATGCACTCCTCTTCAAGGATGGAGAAGATGCCCAAGGGCTTTGTGAAGGAGACAAAAGACAAATCAAAAACCAAAAGCAAAAACTTAATATAACATGAACAATATTATTGTATTGTTTTGCCTCCTGAAAACGTAAACGTACTGCGGAATGTCAGGATAGGCCCTTTTGAATATATTTGAATCTTGATCAATTCACCTGCCTGAGTCTCATAGCTCACGTTCCTCCACTTGCTCCTGTTTTCAATTAGGGAAACACTCTTGGACTGCTACGTTCTTTATCCAACTCAAGATGATGGCCATTATTATCGTTTTAAACTTAAACAGTACATTAAAATAATTATGTATCTGAAAACATTTGAGGTGAGAAATAAGCAATGCACTACATAAACGTGTCTCAGTCGGCCTCAGTCAGCAACGCTCTCTCTGTCTGCCAAATGCACGACGAGGCAACAAACAGCTACGCTGCTGTGAGACGAGACCTCGTCTATCCCATTGCTCGAGGTGACGGGACCGCCTGATTGGTTTAAAAACACCAAACCTGTTTCTGAGCTAAGCCAAAGACAAAAAAAAAGAATGACAATCTACCTCCCATTTACTTTGGGATGTTTTATCTTCATAAATGAACCATCTTTGACTAAGCTTAGCAGAAAAGTTAGCAATGAAGCCATGTCATGGCGTGTCACAAAATAATAGTATACCTTCTCAATGAGCTCAATGCAGACCCATGTACCTACCTTCTCAATGAGCTCAATGCAGACCCATGTACCTACCTTCTCAATGAGCTCAATGCAGACGGCCAGGTCCATGCCAAAGTCAATGGTATCCCAGGGAATGCCCTCTTTCTTGTACTCTTCTTGTTCCAGTACAAACATGGTGTGATTGAAAAACTGTTGCAGTTTCTCATTGGTGAAG
Source organism: Gymnoscopelus microlampas (assembly GCF_963454915.1). Taxonomy (NCBI): domain Eukaryota; kingdom Metazoa; phylum Chordata; class Actinopteri; order Myctophiformes; family Myctophidae; genus Gymnoscopelus; species Gymnoscopelus microlampas. Next base: position 56,789,510 of record NC_139943.1, read on the forward strand.
TTGATGCACAGCTGCTCTAGGGTGTTGAACTGTAGGTGGAAATATCATTACTTTAATCTTTTAACCCATTAAGACCTGAGGCCAAATGTCTTCCGAATCCTAAGACGTTTTCTGAAAAACCTATGTTGCAATAAATTGATTGTTGTCGGGCAGAAACCTCTCCAGATCTCCAGATTTGAACTGTTTGTGTTTTTTCGTTAAGTAACGCCTTAATTGCACAAAAACACCTAGGGGATTCTTTGTGTGTCCTACCGGAGTGACCGCCGGTTATCAAATGATTCATCAAATCAAATGATTGGCTTAGGAATGCGATAAAAACAAAAACATCTCCATGAATTCAATGCTTCATGGGGTGTGTAATTGGAAGAAAATAAGTCTTCTTTTTCATTAGTCTACAACTTAAAAAACAAGTCCATGCTTACATCAAAGATTTCAAAACCAGCGATGTCCAGCACACCAATGTAGTAGTTTCTCTGCTGCTTGGTGTCCAGCATCTCGTTGATCCTGATGACCATCCACAAGAACATCTTCTCATAGATGGATTTAGCCAAGGCACCCACTGAGTTCATTACCTAAGGAAACAGGAAAGTTATTAGTAGGGGTGTGAATTTAATTATTACATTTCTTCCAAAGAAGTATACATCCATGCATTTTCCACCCCCATTTAGTGTGGGTATAGCACAGACTGATTAACTTCAAATGAGACATTAAGTTATTTATTTTTTTGGATTTGTTTTGAATATAATGACTTTTTTATTACTTTAAAATGTTGAACGTTAAAATGTGTTTATTTCATTATAGAAGTGAAGGAGCAGCGGTTCTTTTGATTGATTGAATTTCTTGATTGAATATTTTATTAGGCAAAATATGTAAAACAGCACAATTACATTTAAAATACTTTGACTAAAAGGTCAGACTAAAAAAGTCATTGCGGTCTTGTTTCCATTGAGGTCCTTGGTATTCAATTCATAGTCATATATAGCAGCAATTCTATTCAGTGTGGTCTCTCATTGTTTCTTTAGCAGTGTATCATAATGGACATATAATATACTAGAGGTTTGTGTGTGTGTGTGTGTGTGTGTGTGTGTGTCAGGGCCACGGACAGGGGGGGATGGAGACATGGCAAACTTCTTAAGAATGAATTTACATTTGTGTGGTGGTGGAACTGTGCGTGTGTGAGTCGTCTTATTCGTGTCCACGCATGTGATGTGTAACTGGAAAAATGCCCATCCACCCACAAGGCAATTTTAATATAGGATTGCTACACAATGTGTAGTTTTTATGGGTAGCACTACAGTCAAAATATGTCAGACTGCAATTAAGTCTGGACACAACTCAAAAAGATAATACAGTTCTAATTCGATTGTTCAGACGTGACGTTGCGCCCCGCTAGAATAACTTCCGGGTCCAAGTGTTTTAATGTTAATAATAATAATGTTAAATCATAATAATAAATAAATACTTAGTACTTCTATGATATTAGCATTAAGACCCTTATTAACCCTCAATGTTTCATTTCTGAAAAAGGAGGTTATTGTAAAAAGATTTACGGGTTCCAACATGTTGTTTACAATGAAGAGTGGACGGCGCTGGTGCCTTTTGGACCCGGACGGGACGTCGGACTACAAAATTACGTCAGACTTAAGAACCGAATGGTATGCTGTCAAGAATATAAGGTGTGTATGAATTCAGAACAATACAATAAAGTAACTTTCTCACCTGTGACACAGTTTGTCCCTTAGTGACATACTCGTTTCCAACCTTCACTCTGGGGTAGCAGTAAGCCTTCAGCATCTCTCCCGAGTTCAGACCCATTAGGTAGGCAATCTTGTCAGCCTCTAAAATAAGTCATAAACATGTATAATGTATTAAAATACAATACTCATGATGAACTATTGATTGTTTTCATTCCATGGCTGAAGATAATGCTCACCCTCTGTGCCGTCAGGCTCAGCCTGTTCCTCACGCTGTTTCTGTTTGAACTTCAAGACCCCATGATGCATCACTGCACCTGTAAACTTGTAGATGTACTGCTTCTCGTCATTGTTGAAGCCCAGGACGTCAATAGCATCCTGTGTTCAAAAGATTAACATTAACACATTACTCTAACAAACATCCATCCATCCATCCATCCATCCATCCAGCCAGCCATCCATCGATCCATCTTCAACCGATTATTCGGAATCGGGTCACGGGGGCAACAGTTCCAGCAGAGAGCTCCAGACTTCCCTTTCCTGAGCAACATTAGCAACTTCCCCCTGGGGGATCCTGAGGTGTTGCAAGGCCAGTGTGGAGATGTAATCTGGTCCTTGGTCCCAGTGGGACATGAAGCGAAGACCGCCCTAGGGAGACGCTCTGGAGGCATCCGTAATAGGCTCTATGCACAGCAGCCATATTATCACTTCCTTCACAGGTGTTACCAATGATACTAATGAAGGCTCTGTTCCATTTAGTGTAGCACAGTGGTTTCCACGACCCCCATAACTCTGAGAGTGTACAAATGGAACCAAATGGACCCTTACGGGTCCATTTGGTTCCATTTGTACACTCTCAGAGTTACACACCTGTAAGGGGCCATTTGGAAGCCCATGAGGGTCCCTGGACCCCAACTGTAGACCCACTGGTGTCACAGAGTGTTTCCAGTGAGTCGACATGCACAATATCAGCACCCTGACTCTGTTTGACCAGAATGGAACAGAGCCTTCATTAGTATCATTGGTAACACCTGTGAATGTCTTCATAAAATGGCTGCTGTGAATAGAGCCTATAGTTGCCCGAACCACCTAGGCTGGCTCCTTTCCAAGTGAAGGAGCAGAGGTTCTACTCCGAGTCTCTCGCGGATTACCGAACCTCTCACTCTATCTCTAAGGGAGAGAGACGGCCACCTACTGTATCTGAGAAAACTCATTTTGGCTGCTTGTACTGTATCAGCAATCTTATTCTGTCGGTCATGACCCCACACTTCATGACCATAACCAACATCACTTTGGAAAATACATGCATTGCACTTGCAGAGCAACTGACTGTACACTGAATTATATTAGAAACCTATTATAAACATATGTTTACTGACATCAGTGGCGTCCAGCTCAACTTTGTCGTCAATGCTGGCCACAGTGATCTGACCCATGCTGCACAATGGGAAGTCATAGGGGTTGTTGGTGATCAGACACATTTCTGAAAAGGGATTAAAAAAGAAAAAGGGTGAACATTTGCTATTATTAATTAATTGATTAATTAACTGCATCATTGGTCCATTTTACACTTACCAATAATCCCAGGTTTGTGATTGGTCATCATCTGATAGAAGATATGATATCCTCTCTCAGCAGGGAGCTGGTAGGTCACTCTGGACTTCTCCAGCAGATCTATAAGGGTTGTATTATTATTATTATTATTATTATTATGTAAGTCAAATGTATTCCTCAAAACATTAAGGCACATATAATGTAATTATCATATGTGAATTTCATACTTACATGTCTCAATATCAGCACTGGACAGTTTACCGCTATTGTTGAACCAGATTCGAATGAATTTACCCTGTTTCATAAAGGACAATTTGTTAAAAAAAAAAAAAAAAACTCTCCATTATGAAGTGATTGCAGGATTTCTCAATACATCATTATTTTACACTTACAAAGCGAGAGGAGTTGTCATTCCTCACAGTCTTGGCATTACCATAGGACTCCAGCAAGGGATTGGCTGCAATAATCTGATCCTCCAGTGACCCCTAGACATCACCAAATTTAGAATTTGGACATAATTCTTTTAAATTGCATTGCTATATTGCATATGTACATTCTTTATGTTCAAAATGTGTAATTTGTCCCAAGTTTGAAACCTGTACAAATACCTTGAGTTTGCCAGCACCGACTGGTGCCTCCTTTTTTTCTCCTTTTTCAACAGAACTAGCTGCTGTTGCAAAGTACTGGATGACACGCTTGGTGTTCACAGTCTTTCCAGCACCGGATTCTCCACTGGTTATAAATGCATACATTCAGAGAAACACAGTTTGTGAATTTGATTACAATGCTCTTTTTTTAAGCTTAGTAGATGAGAAACTTACGTGATCAAGACAGACTGATTCTCTTTATCTGTAAAATGTAGAGTATACTTTTTAGTCATGGATACAGCAAAACCATTATAGTTGTATATTTGTTTACATTGTCCTGACCAGTACGTACCCATCAGCATGAACTGATAGGCGTTGTCAGAGACAGAGAAGATGTGGGGTGGAGCCTCCACACGCTTCTTGCCTCGGTAGGCGTTTACAACATCCTGGTCGTACACTGGGAGCCACTTGTAGGGGTTCACAGTTGCACAGAACAAGCCAGAGTAGGTCTGAAGGGGACAAGAGAGAGAACATTATAACATACAACATAGCAGCGAGCACCTCACATACCTGGGACAACGGATGACTAGGGCAGGGGGGCAATGGTGGAAAGCACCTAAGTACATGTACGCAAGTACTTCAGTACAATTTTGAGGTATTTGAACATTACCGGAGCATTTCCAATTTTCAATACATTTACTTCTACTCCACTACGTTGCAGAGGCAAATATTGTTCTTGTACTCCACTACAATTATTTGAAAACTTTTAGTTACTAGTTACTTTGTAGATTTTGATATGGGAAACAGAGTATGTCTTCATTGCAGTATTGATCATTTTACTTAAGTAAAAAATGTTAATACTTCTTCCATCACTGGCTACTATTGCAGCCACCAGTTCCAAGTGGCATCAGGGAACAGCCAAGCATTATTACACACCATCTTGTTTTGTTTTTCTTCAGGATGTTACAACTTTTGAATTTGTTCCCTTTTCTTTGCTATTGACCGCTCAGAGCAGAACGCTGTACTGTTCTCAGAGTCAGCAGGTATAACATCTTACATAGATCATCCACGCTGCATAACGCTCTTTGAGGTTATACAGGACAGTGGCTTCAGTGAGGTGGGTCATCATGGCCATGTCCTCAATCTTGTCATACTTGGGAGGGTTCATAGGGGTCACATCGTCCTCTTTCACAGTTTTTTCCTAGACAAGAAAAACAAGAAAACACAAAACCTCAGAATGTGTTGCGTTGTACTATGCCACTATTTGATTTTAGATACACCTACGTACCTCCTTGGTGTCGAGCACTTCCACGGTGACTTTGCCGCCGTCCTTCGATATGATTTTACACTTGAGATACAGCTCCTTAGCGTCGGCCACATATGCAGCCGTTTTGGCATCAAAGGGCGCAGTTTGAGCCTCGAGTCTCTCCCTCTCTGGCTTACGGAGATACATGGCGGCCTTGCCATATTGCTCCATCTCCGCGTCCGTACTCATGGTGGCGGCTTTCTGTGGACAGAAATAAAGGTGGCGTTGATGCCTTTGCTGACTTGAGATCTGAACAGAGAATTGTAGGACTTTTTAGGGCTAGTCTTGTTGGTTAGTTGAATAGAAAAAGGATGAACACTCACCCCTCTACAGCTGGAACCTTCAAGTGCAATCCCTAAGTGTGTGTGTGTGTGTGTGTGTGGGGGGGGCACACCATTTTGAAGAGGAAGAAGAAGAAGGAGAAGGTTTTATTTGTCAGTACTCAAAGTGCAATCTTGTGTGGTCCACAACGTACTATGCTACAACAACAATGGCTATAGTAATAGTGAATGAAATCAATATATAATCAAAACAAAGATAAGAATAAAACTACAATTTAAATAACATGAAATAGAAAGGTAACAAATATATATGTGCAATTAGACACGAGGCGTATACATGTACAATGAGGCATAATATGTAGCTTTAGAAAACCTTGTGTATTTGCTATAAGCAGATACTAAAGCATCAATAGTAACAGTAACTAATATTTATACTAAAACTGCTAGTAGTCACAATAGAAGTCACATACCTTGTATCTATATATTGTTTATATCACGGGCCCTATAGAGACTTGACAGGAACACTGCACACTCACTCATCAAACGTCACAACTGCTTATGTTAGCTTGGAAGTGACTGTTTGGGAGTGTTGTGTGTTTCATATTTGTATACCGGTATACAAATATGAAACACAAACAACCCCAAACAGTCACTTCCAAGCTGGCCAGCGATGATACATTTAGAAGCAGTTGTGTAGTTTGATGAGTGAGTGTGCTTTGTCCCTGTCAAGTGTCTATAGGGCAAGGGCCGCTCTGCAGTGGTGGAAAAAGTACTCACATTCTTTACTTAAGTAAAAGTATCAATACAATGTAATGTATCAATGCAATGTAGAAGTACTCCGTTACAAGTAAAAGTCCGGAATTCAAAATATACTTGAAAAGTACTTAAAAATACAAAAGTATTGGTATCAAAATGCACTTAAAGTACTAAAAGTAAAAGTATTAAATATTTGAAAATAGCAGATCTACAATCTATTAAAAAAATTCTATCTGCAAGGTAACTAGTAACTAAAATGTTCAAATAATTGTAGTGGAGTAAAAGTACTATATTTGCCTCTGAGATGTAGTCGAGTAGAGAATAATTGAAAATTGGAAATACTCCAGTAAAGTAAAAATACCTGAAACTTTTACTTAAGGTACAGTACTTGAGTAAATGTACTTAGTTACTTTACACCACCGCTGCTCTGTGACAATACATTGTGCAATGTTGGGTTGATCACACTATACGAAAAGACTACTGATTCTATTTGTTTAATGGTACATTACACCATTAAGAGACAGTTTGATTCATTTTTAGCATACGTGTTAGTTATATTCATCCCATGAAATTAAATTATATTTGCTCAAATATAATTTTTGTTTAGTCTCTTATTTCTGTTATTCTAATCTATTCTAATGTCATTGTATGAATTAAGGTTACATTATTTGTTTGTCAAAGACAACTGAACAGATTGTCAGGCAGTTAGCATCTTACATTTATTTCACTATAAATCACAGCTAAACAAGTCTCACTCACCTCCCAAATGAAACTCTGAAATCGCCCTGCGCTCAAACCATCTCACACCGCCTCTTTTATATTGAGGGTTTATTGCTTGCAACGCAGGAACTATAAGTAGGGACATGCCTTTAAAAGGATTTTAATCAGTATCTGTCAACATGCATTTTTTTTGTTCATGATTTTATTAGTCATTAACATCTAAATCCTATCATTATACCGTGGTGTGAAATTGTAACACTACCTTCAACCTTGCCCACCAGAGTTGGTATCACTCGTAAGGCATTTCTGACATTGACTCCATACCAGGTGCTTGTAATAAAAATAATCAAGGTTTATTGGCAGGGTGCTGCTGGGTTTCTTCATTGAGTGTTGAATGAAATGCTAAATGTGATCTTACTATAACGGACGCAAGCAAAGAAAAAAACAAGCAGGGGCGTCAATTGGGCTCCCAAGGGCAGGGGATGGCAATTTCCACTCGTGTCCGCTTTTAACCTGACATTCAGTTAATTTCCTTTCCTTTGGGTCAGTTCAGGGCAACCAATGGTTTCTAACACTTTTGTTCAAGATTGTAAGTTATTACATACACATAAAAGTATTTTCTGTCTTCTGATTCATTGTGTTTTTAATTATTGTTGTACATGAATGAGTATTGCGTTCTGTATTGTTACCTCGGCTACATTGAAAATGAGGGCCTGCCCCTCAACTATACTCAGAGTTTAAATAAAGTTTATGATGGTGATGAACCTCAAATTAACTTCTTCTATGTATATTTGCTCCACTTCTGAATGTTTTTCGCGGATCAGCTCGGAATTCATCTCAATCCACGGCCATCCATCTACACATCTAACACATGATACATGTCTGCTAACATTCATACATTCATTAGCCAACATCAATCTGTGGCTAATGAACACGTTTTGAGCTTGTAGATCAGCAATTTTTTTGCTATTTTTTAGAAGATGCAACTCTACTAATGTTCCAATCAGACCAGGAACAAACAATAATGAATATTTCTGGACTACGCCTAAGCAAAGGCCCATTACTTTCCTACTAACACTACTAACTCCTTTAAAGGTGGACTCTTTCTAATTATGTTGTTCTTTGCATTTGAAATGTCTTATCTATTTCATCTAAGTAAGTAAGTCGGAGAGGCTTATTGGCGGTATCAGCCGAGAATATGGGAGTCTGTCCCTGTTACAATGATATAAAATCTCCCTTATTTGGTGGGGGAGGGTCTATTTTATTTTTTTAATCCCCTAGGGAGAGCCAATGAAAGGGTATTTCTGTCAAAGGGAGGTTCATGACTTAGTTTAAGCAACCCTTCAATTTAAATACTGTAAACTCTGGTCATTCAACTCATCCAGAACACAGTTATACACAAGTATAACTGTCTTTCATACACATGTGCCTCTTGACCGAGTGTGTGGACATGTCACTGAGCTGATCCTCTTCTGTATTAGGCTAGTTATGCTTGAGATACTTGAATTAAAGCACAAGCCTCCTCAAATGACCACTGATTATTTTTCCGCCAATGCTGTAAAAATAACAGACAGGGGGCCTAAAACAGACCAATACCTCCTCCTATCATTCTGAACAACCAGGCAGTAGAGGTGGTGACCTGAAATGGTAAGTTCAGTTTATGCTGAAGGGTTCATTATTTTAAAGGGGCTACACCATGAATTTTAACTTTTTCTTCTTTTTTGTGTGTTTTTGGTCTCCCCTACTTCTCTTCTATCCCCAAAAATACCCCAGTTTGAGCACTCAGGCTTTCACAGCAAATCTGGGGTTTTCTGTAAATTGGTCTCAAAACAGGCCAAACTGATTTGCACCCTGACGTCACGTCACGTCACGTCAGGGTACAATTTTTCAGTTCCAACCCCCCCAAAAAAAAATATATATATATATATATATTTTTTTTTTTTTTTCGTATTTTTTTTTTACTTTTTCCACACAGAACCAGGAGATAACATGCATACAAACTGGCTCAATAGTGCCCTGTGCCAAACAGGACAATGTGGTATTGCAGGTGAAAGTGCTTTATAAGCCAGAGAGAAGTTAGTTGGAATGAGTATATCTGAGGCTTGATTTAGCCTCAAACCTTTTGAAAAACGTTTCAGGGACATAAACAATATGATATTAAATATTATTATTATTTTTTAAATTCATGGTGTAGATCATTTAAGGTGTGGCCAAACGAGCAAGCCTCCTCCTCAGATGTGTTGATGACCCAGATATACCTGACCTTCAGCAGAACAGTCCAGGAATATGCTTGACCTACTGTATTTGGGCAGGACTCTCACACTTGATCCCCGATCTGCGAAGTCTGCAGAGACAGTGCGACCACGTCATCGGGATACCAACAGATTCCTTCCCTTGTCTGGAGAGAGAGGAGGCCACTCTAATAGAATTCAGTCGACTATACTGAGAGAAGACCAAGTCCTATGATCCAGAGGCTGTCTGCAAACACAAATCCAGTGGTGGAAAGTAACTAAGTACATGTACTTAAGTATTGTACTTGAGTAAAATGTTGAGGTATTTTTAACTTTTGTCCTTTTACTCAAGTAAATTTGTAATGCCGGACTTTTACTTGTAACAGAGTATTTCTACATTGCAGTAGCCTATTGATCTTAGAGCGGTCCTCTTTAATCTCTAAGAAACATCATAAAACTTGAAACTTGAAATAATGTTATGTTATGTTTATTTATTTTACATGGACATCGCAATCACATTGGACGAACCAGGTGCATTGCTTAAAGTGTATATAGCACAAGTGCTAATTTTCAACACCTGTCCACATGTGAAAATATGATCATAGTCTTTATCACACATTTATATACCAACAGTCGTAGATGGTTTTAGAAGTTTCTCCAAAATTAAATAAAGAATGAAGAAAAATAAATGTTCACTAAAAATCATGTATGTTCCAAGTACAGTCATTTAAATGTTGCATCAATCTGAAATGTTGCTACTGCTGCATTCTAAGAGCATGTAACAATAACATACCTTATTACTGCTGCATTCTAAGAGCATGTAACAATAACATACCTTATTACTACTGCATTCTAAGAGCATGTAACAATAACATACCTTATTACTGCTGCATTCTAAGAGCATGTAACAATAACATACCTTATTACTACTGCATTCTAAGAGCATGAAACAATAACATACCTTATTACTGCTGCATTATAAGAGCATGTAACAATAACATACCTTATTACTGCTGCATTCTAAGAGCATGTAACAATAACATACCTTATTACTGCTGCATTCTAAGAGCATGAAACAATAACATACCTTATTACTGCTGCATTATAAGAGCATGTAACAATAACATACCTTATTACTGCTGCATTCTAAGAGCGTGTAACAATAACATACCTTATTACTGCTGCATTCTAAGAGCATAACATACCTTATTACTGCTGCATTCTAAGAGTGTGTAACAATAACATACCTTATTACTGCTGCATTCTACTGTAAGAGCATGTAGTAATAACATACCTTATTACTGTTGCGTTATAAGGGCATGTAATAATAACATACCTTATTACTGCTGCATTCTAAGAGTGTGTAACAATAACATACCTTATTACTGCTGCATTCTAAGAGCATGTAATAATAACATACCTTATTACTGCTGCATAATAAGGGCATGTAATAATAATAATACACATTATTACTGCTGCATTCTAAGAGCATGTAACAAATAACATACCTTATTACTGCTGCATTCTAAGTGCATGTAATAACTAGAAAAAGTGCTCCTCGGAGCACAGGTAGGTTATTGTGGCCTCCTGGTGGCGCTATAATTTGCCAATGTGAAAAGGGTGCTATTTCAATCGAACACTGCATTCATGATTTCAGGCATTTTGTTCCAAAAACGTGTTTTGCTAAATTAGACCTGCTGGTGGCGCTATAACAGGCCAATGTGAAAAGGGTGGCATTTCTTCCTCGGCATGAGGGCATGTAACTATAACACACTTTATTGAACCTTAGCCTTGAACCATGCATTTACAGTACATCACTGTGGGAAACAAAACACATTTAATTACCGGGTCTTTGTGGGAAATGATTAAGCAATATTGTCACATCATCAGGTTTCTAAAACAAAGCAGGTACTTCTACTCCACTTGAGAATTTCCATTCTGTTTCTCCATTTGACCAACTGCCAATAAAAAAAGGAGGGGACGGTACCTTCGACTGTCTTAAATACCAATCCCATTGATATTTGCGTAACCCTCTGTCCCTGAGCCATCCCAAATTAGCAAAGTGTGTTGGAATGGAAGAGCTGGAGAGGGTTGGATCATTTAAATACTTGGGAGTTATATATATATATATATATATATATATATATATCATATTGTAGTGAGTGTCTTGGGCCATTATTCACCAAGGGCTCTTTGAGCGAGTGGGGGGTTGAATAGAGACAATAAGGAACAGGTGTGTGTGTGTGTGTGTGTGTGTGTGTGTGTGTGTGTGTGTGCACGCGCGCGTGCGTGCGTGCGTGCGTGTGCGTGTGTGTGTTGTCGTCAGTATGAGCAGTGGTGGAAAGTAACTAAGTACATTTACTTACGTACTGTACTTAAGTAACATTTTGAGGTATTTGTACTTTACTTGAGTATTTCCAATTTCCAATAATTTACTTCTACTCCATTACATCTCAGAGGCAAATATTGTAGTTTTACTCCACTACAATGATTTGAAAACTTTAGTTTCTAAGTGGATTTTGGATTATTATTACAAAACACAAATTAACCACTTCAGCCATACATACATTTTGGCCATTTGAAAATAGCCGATCTACAAGCTCACAATGTGTCACGATGCGACACATTGTGAGCTTGTAGATCGGCTATTTTCAAAACATTTTTATAGATTTGAAAACTTGATATTCTGCATAATGAGTACTTTTACTTTTGGTACTTTAAGTACATTTTGATGCCAATGCTTATATACTTTTACTCAAGTACATTTTGAATTCCGGACTTTTACTTGTAACAGAGTATTTCCACCATGCAGTATCGATACTTTTACTTAAGTAAGACATTTGAGTACTTTTTCCACCACTGAATACATGGGGCACGTCGTTCTGCGTGCCCAAAGTGAGAGTTTGCAATAAGTTCATTCTTGCAATTCCTACAGTATCACATCATATTTGATTCTATCGACATGGGTAGAATTTATTAAGAGAATAGACGACACATGTAAAAAAGTGATAAATGTGATGAGGTGTTTGTCAGGTAGTTGCTCTGCACTGGTCAGGATTAGATTACGAAGTGTGGCATAAAAAACAGACTTAAATAGACTGGATGTAAGTTCAGGCCAAGCGTTACGAGTATGTAGGGAGCATTTAAAACATCACCGGTGTCTGCCCTGCAGGTGGAGACGGGAGAAATGCCTATATGGATTTAAGAAGAAAACAACTGATGGCCAATTACTGGGTAAATCTGAAGGGACATAACGAGTATGTACAGGTGTATACAGATGGTGCTAGGAAGCCAGAGACAGGACAGAGGAGTAACAGGTTGTAGGGGTAGCAGTACCAGGAAAGAAATAGGAACTAGAAAAAGTGCTCCTCGGAGCACAGGTCTCCGCTAGGTCAGGTTTGGCTTTTATTGGCATTTGCATTTATTCTTAGCCTTGCATGGCAATCGGACACTGCATTCATGATTTGTTTTGCTAAATTAGACCTGCTGGTGGCGCTATAACAGGCCAATGTGAAAAGGGTGATATTTCTTCCTCGACCTAGTCGGAATGTGCGTGTGAAATTTCATGCAAGCTGCGTACATGATTTGAGGCATTTTGTTCAAAACGGATCAATCCTGCAAACTTTGGAAGCCAACCTTTGCCAATGAGGATGGAATATGGGAAATCGGCCAGATCCGTGTTGATCACATGACTATAGAGATACTGTGTACAGATTTGCATGACGTTTGGATAAAATCTGTAGGAGTAAATGGGTTTTGCACAAATCGGCCTCCTGGTGGCGCTATAACAGGCCCATGTGAAACATGTGGGGCAGAGGTTCTGAATTGGCATCCAGAGAGGGTGTGTGCACACTAGTTTCGCAGCGTCCGGGCCAAACGGTGCCAGAGATTAGCTGCTCACGGACGGACAGTACACACGGACAGACGGACAGAGTGCAAAACATACTCTCTTGCCATACCTTTCGGCCTGGCGGAGACAATTAAGACGCACGTATAATGATCCAGGAGTTTACACGGTGGAGATAGTGTTGGTAGCACTAAGATGTGTGGAAATAGCAAGGTTAGATAAAGTGGTAATATGTTCAGATTCAGCATCAGTTTGAGCAAGTTGAGTGATTGATTGAATATTTTATTGGACAAAAATGCAAAACACGAGTACAGTCAAACACTTGGCCTAAAGGATATCACCAAAAATGGCCTATGTATTCAATTCATCAACATATAAAAATAACACCAACATTCAATATCATCGCAAAACACTATGTACAGAGTAGAGGAGAAAAAAAGGGGGGGGGGGGGGGGGTATTCGCCTGTCTAAGGGAGAAGTGATACTTACCTCCCCCTTTGGCCTCCTGAAAGATGAATTTTCAGGGATGCCAGGGAACCACATTTATTAAGGGATGGGGTCAGGGCAACAACACAAGGTCATTTTAGTTGACCTTGTGTTGTAAACTCTACTTCCATGTGCTTTTTCTCTACAACCTTCTAAATAAAGTATTCAATCAATCAAAGACTATTTTGAAAGCCAATCCCACTTTTAATTGTTTAACCCTGTCTTCTACCCTGAGCCATCCAGCAAAATGTTAGTTTTGTTTGTTTGTTTTTGTCTTTAGTGTAATTGAGATGTTGGAGTACCAGGAGGTGCAAGTATAGTCAAAGTGGCATTGCATGAGGGCTCCGACAAGAGTCCTGACAGCACTTTTGTTGACAAAAGAGGGAATTCTGCCCAAAAATCTTGTTCTTTGATTAACTTTTGTATCACCTTTGTTGCCATGCTTTCACCTTTCAGGTTTTTGTCAAGAATACAGCCCAAATAGGTAATATCTTCTTTGCTAGAGATTACTGTGTCATCAACTGCCAATTATGTTACTGAAGGAATGTTTAGACCCAAAAAGAATGGATTCTGTTTTACCAAGGTGTAGTGACAGTTTGTTATCAGTAAGCCAAGTACGGATTGCAGAGCTGAGAGCTTTCTCAACCTGCAATTTGTCATCGCCTGAGATCAGGAGTGCTGAGTCTTCAGCGAACAGAAACAATTTGCAGTTACAGGCAGCATTCATGTCGTTAATGTATAGAAGGAACTGTAACGGCCCTAGTATGCTTTGAACCCCGCAGCTCACGGGGAGGGACAAGGACATGGTTCTGTTGATCAAAACCAGTCGCCCTCAGCTTATTCAGTAGAATTGAATGATTTAAAGTGTTGACCACTTTTTGAAGGTCCAGCATGACCATGCTGCAGAATTTGCACGAGCCTACCTCGCGTTTGATGTATTCGGTCAAATACAGTAGGCACGTGTCAGTGGAGTGGGACGTTCCTCCGTTCTGAAGACAGATTGGAATTCAAACAGCAGCTTACGCTCGCTCGCTCGGTAGCTGTTGATTTGTTCATGGATTAATCTCTCTATAACCTTTTGAAACGGGGCGGTAGTTGCCAGGTTCTAATTTGCTTCCATCTATATACAGAGGGATTGCTCTCACCATGTTGAATTCTTGTGGGACGTGACAGTCACTGACTGATGAATACATTTGTAATGTGGGCTACTATGGGAGCAATAGAGACAGCTGTGTCTCTGAGGAATCTGGTGTTGATGTTGTCAAGGCCGGTGGCCTTGTTTGGCTGGAGGGCGATGAGTTTATGAGTTTCAGGTCATTTCATTCAAACAGCCGCCAAGATATACTGTATGAAGTTCTTGAGACGGTCACCAGAATAGCAGAACAGGGAGTTCAGGTAAAATTGGTATGGGTTAGTTAGGCCAGTGGTTCTCAAACGTTTTCATGTCAAGGACCCCCAGTTTGACACTTATTAGCCTGTGTACAAATGGAACCAAATGGACCCTAACGGGTCCATTTGGTTCCATTTGTACACTCTCCGAGTTACAGACCCATAAGGGTCTATTTGGCTCGTAATATATCATTTAGCTGGGGACCCCCTGGAACTCCCCCAAGGACCCCTGGGGGTCCCCGGACCCCACTTTGAGAACCAATGAGGTAGGCTACCAGCACATGTAGAGGTGGAGGGGAATGAGAATGAGGTGGATGAATTGACAAAGGTGGCTTTAGAGAAAGGAACAGTGGAAATGGAATCAAGTATTAGTAAGTCAGAGATCAAGAGTGTAATATGTGGTACATTAAATCAATGATGGCAGTAAAGGTGGGACAGAGAAAGAAAATGAAGACATTTGGATGAAATTCAAAAGAATATAAAAGGCAATAGGGTTGGTAGTGGGCAGAGCGAGGAAAGGGTGGTGACAGGACATTAAGGCTGGCACACTGTGGCCTAAATAAAAACACTGAGGATGGTTGATACAGTAACATGATACAGGTTTATGTGAGTGTGAGTGTCAGGAAGAGGAGTCGGTGGAACATAATTGATGAGGTGTAGAAGATATGAGACATGAGAGGCGGATAATACCTGTCAGTCACCTTATGTGGACGATGTGGTCGACACAAGCTGACGTTTTGCACCTTAATCCCATGTACATAGCATGTACAGTATATATATATATATGCTGCTATGCTCATTCACCGTCATGTCTTACCTCAGGTAACTTACCGTACCTTATGTCTACTTAACGCACCTTATGTCTAACCTCAGGTATAGACGCCTTAACAGACAACGTCACACTGATAAGAACCAGTATACGCGCGCAGGCCGGCACCAAATGAACCCCACCGCTCATAAGATGCAATGTAAAAGTGGTCACAGCCTCACGTGTAAAACTGCATCCCATCAAACTTTCAGATGCTGTTTTTCTCCCAGTATGGAGCAAGAATGCTTAGGAATTTTACTGTGATCTCTCGCTCTTGAAATATATAATCCTTGGTTTCTGTTGTTTGTAAACAATAATAACAATTCAAAGCAGTTGTCCCCCAAACCCCACCTCTAGTGGCTGTCATAAGAATGTGGGGAGCGCTCTATGGTCATGGCACCAGAACCTGCTCTTGCTCGCGCAGCTGAGCCTAATTTATTCTCCGTCCCGCGAAGGTGTCGCGCACAGAGAACGGCCGAGAATAGCAGACCTCCAAGCTCACAGCGGTCGCATCGGTTGTGAGCACACAAGAGGAAGTTGAATGAACTGAAACCGCAAAACAACAGGTTTGGGGATCTGTTGGGAATTGATTACATGAAAACAGTCGTCCAGTCTCAATGTTGGTAAACAAATAATTGGTCTATACTTATTACTTACCGTACCTTATGTCTTACCTCAGGTACTTAACGCACCTTATGTCTAACCTCAGGTATACTTACCGCACCTTATGTCTATAACCTCAGGTATACTTAACGCACCTTATGTCCTTATGTCTAAAAGTACAATATTTGCCTCTGAGATGTAATGGAGAAGTAAAAATATTGAAAATTGGAAATACTCCATTAAAGTGAAAAAAAAAAAACCTTGAAACTGCATTCTTGAAGTGTTAATGTCATAACGACAATCCGCTGGCACACGCACACGCACGCGCACGCGCACAGGGACACGCACACACACGCGCGCACACACAGACACACACACACACACACACACACACACACACACACACACACACACACACACACACACACACACACACACACACAAGCTTGTGGTCCAATGTCTGAAAAAACCCAAGCCAAGGAAATATTATTATTATATATTTCTTTATTAAACCAGCGGTTCTCTGCAGCCCCCTTCCTCCCTCCATTATATGTGACACAAGCTGAGCGGACTGTCTCTTTTCCCGGTGTTTTGGTTTAGAGGTTAGGTTTAGGCATAGTTCTTGTCAGTGGTGTAAAGTAACATAACGTAAAAAGTGAACATGTACTCAAGTAGGCTACTGTACTTAAGTAGCATTTTGAGGTATTTTTTTTTACTGGAGTATTTCCAGTTTTCAGTACTTTTACTTCAACACCACTACATCTCAGAGGCAAATGTTTACTTTTACTCCACTACAATTATTTGAAAACTTTAGTTACTTTGCAGATATCGATGATTATATTATAAAACATACGTTAACCACTTCAGCCCTAGGCTATTTAATGCAGCGTGAGTCTTCGCGACGCGTTGTGAGCTTGTAGATCTGCTATTTTCAAACATTTTGATGTTTTTGTACTTTTGTACATTTACTCAATTAACATTTTGAACACGGGCCTTTTACTTACAGCATTAATTAAGCATTAATTAAGCATTAATTGAGCATGAATTCCTTGTAATTCATGTATTAAGCAACTTTGCTTACTAATGATTAACTAATGATGTTAATTAATGATGACTTACAAAGGATTAATGCGTAATTATTGCTTAATTAATGCTTAATCAACGCTTAAATCATGTATTAAGTAGCTTTGCTTAACTAATGACTGTCAGGTGAAAACAAAAACTGTGCCCAAAACTGTTAAGTTTAAGGATATGTAAAAAAATTAAAAACAAAGTTATAAAGTTATTATTTAGTCTCAGACAGCTGTGTCATTTGGGGTCTCAGGGGATGCCATTGCCACCCCCTAGTGTTCACAATCAACCTCAAATGCACTTCCTTTATGAATATTTTCTCCAGCTTTTTTTTTACTAATCAGATTTCAGATCAACGCTGAGTGCATCTCAATCTACACCCGTCCCTCTGCTATGTGACACACATGTTATTCATATGTGTTTTCCAGTGGTGTAAAGTAACTAAGTACATGTGCTCAAGTACAATTTTGTACTTTAGTATCAATTTCCAATTTTCAATACTTTTACTTTTACTCCACTACATCTCAAAGGCAAATATTGTACTTTTACTCCACAATAATTCTTTGAAAACTGTAGTTACTTGAAGATTTTGATAATTAATACAAAACCACTTCAGACCTATATATATATATATATATACTTTGGCAATTTGAAAATAGCCGATCTACAAGCTCACAACGTATTCATCACAAAGGATTTTTATAAATTTTTAAAAAATTGTAAAAGACTATTTCTACAGTAGGGTATTGATACCTGTACTTAAGTAAAACATTTGAGTACTTCTTCCATCACTGGTGTTTTCATATCTGCAAACATACCATTATTAACCACTTTCAACCTGCAATCCCTCTTTTGGGCATGTCATTATAGGCAAACACACATTATCAAACTTTTTTTTTTCATTTTTTACAGCAAAAATAATGGATGTATTATCCATATTCGTTTCTATATTTCAAACAGGGTTTAAGTGGTAAACCTATTTTGCCACCCCTATAGTTCTTATGAAATGACACCTCTGGTGAGTGAGGTCACAAGCTCTTGTTATTTATCTTTATTGGTTCAACATTTATAAAAACCCACGCACACACTTAAACCACTTTCACTTCACTTAAAAACAAAAACGTTGAAAAATTGCAGATCTACAAGCACCTACAAGTCTTTGAACATACATGTTTTTTAAAGCGAACATTTTTAACTCAAATCTTTGCTTCTGCAGGGGGGTCCCTGGAACAACATATTTTGAGATGGGGGTCCGCGGCCCGACCTAAGGTTTGAGAAGCACTTATGTCAGACAGGAGGATCTGGAGGCGATCTGGGTCTTGGAGCGCTTCGCAGCCGTGGTGGTGAGCTGGGCGTCTCGCTGGCTGGAAGATTCTAATCGCTCTGCTGCTGGAACAAGGCATGTGTGTTGGATTCACTTTAGGATTCTTTCAGACGCACATGGAATTTTTGGCGGCCATTGTCTTGTAGGTGCAAACAACGCGGGTATCAGCAATGAGTTTTGTGAGATGTGGATCGTCAGTGGTGGAAAAAGTACCTTTTTTTTTACTTAAAGACGGGGTGCCGTGATTTTCAGTGATCCCCCCCCCCCTAAATCATAATCATCAGGTATTATGGTTATACTAGGAGGAAGATTTTTTTCAAAAAAGTGTACAGAAAGTGTTAAAATTATGTTTTTATGTGGACACGCCTCCAGTTCATTAAGTATACCTGGTTCTCACCTTAGCACCTCCTCCACCACCTTAGCACCACCCACCTGTCCTAGTCTCTCCTCCTCCTCATGCCCACACCTGTTGTGTTATGATAATGAGGGGGAGGGTATGTTTTTACTATGTCACTAAAGCGCTGTTTTTCTATTGGCACGTTGACCCTCAAGGTTTCATCCTCCAGGAAGAAACTCAAAGTAGTCAACTTTGTAACTTCATAGACACATGAAAAACAGAAAACGTGCAAAACCATGGCACCACCCCTTTAAGTAAAAGTATCAATACTGCAATGTAGAAATACTCTGTTACAAATAAAAGTCCGGAATTCAACATTTGCTTGAGTAAAAGTACAGAAGTATTGGTACAGTATCAAAACACCTTTTGTGAACTTTGGGGGGAAAAGGTGAAATTGGACATTGTGCATAATAAGTACTTTTATTTTTGGTAATTAAAGTATATTTTGATGATTTGATTTTTGCAACAACAGTATTTCTGAGTAGTAAGTAACTAAGTACATTTACTCAAGTACTGTACTTAAGTACAATTTTGAGGTACTTTTACTTTACTGGAGTATTCCATTCTTCAATACTTTTACTTCTACTCCACTACATCTCAGAGGCAAATAGTGTATTTTTTACAAAACATACATTAACCACTTCAGCCCCTAAATATACTTTGGCTACTTTGGCTAATTGAAAATAGCCAATCTATAATTGCGACGTGTGAGCTAATAGATCTGCAATTTAGTACAGAAAATGTACAGAATCTATACAATCTTTGAAAACTGCACAATGAGTCCTTTTGCTTTTAGTACTTTAAGTATATTTTGATGCCAATACTATTGCACCTTTATTCAAGTACATTTTGAATACCGGAATTTTACTTTGTAACAGAGTATTTCTACATTGTGGTATTGATGTTCTCACTTCAATAAGAAGAAAAAAAGGGAGTTGTTCCTAGTGACGACACGTATCATTTCCCGCCAAGGAAAACAAACGTGCATTCTTTTTGGCTGACAGTTCCTGGACCACGGGAATGTGACTTCCACTCCAGACCAACCTGACCAGAAATATGATTATTAAGATGAGAATGGTCACATATGATAAATAGTAATGCATTATTATTAGTCCCCTTGTTGTAGGTGGTGTTTTTTGTCACTGTACATTTTGCGCGCACACGCACACGCACTGACGCACACGCACCCACCCACACACACGCACACACACACACACACACACACACACACACACACACACACACACACACACACACACACACACACACACACACACACAACACACACACACACACACACACACACACACACACACACACACACACACACACACACACACACACACACACACACACACACTCATCCAGACAGACTTGAAAGGAGCAAGTAAATAATCGCATGCATAGATATAGTAAAGTGTAGTGCCTAAAGACTTAAATGACGCTCTTCAAACGCATTCACACGCACTCATGCCATGCATCGTATTTCTCACGCCGTCAAATCATCTCAAGTGGAAAACCGAGTCACCTCATGATGCACCATGAGACATCCACTTCTGCCCCACTTTGAGAATCGTATTACAGTAGATTAAACCATTAAGACCGGGAAAGCGTAATGTGTCATTTTATAGATTTATTTGGGCGATTCAAAAAATAGCAGATCTACAAGCTCATAGCACGGCACTCGGCGCCGCGCTATGAGCTTGTAGATCTGCTATTGATTTGAAAAATCCTGAAAATGTGTGCAAAGCTTTGAATATATACCTTATATATATAATCTTTTTTAAGCGAACATTTGTAACTCAAAGCTTTGCTTTTACAAATGTCTTCTAAATATTAGAGACAGTTTTTTTTATCTCAAAATCTCAAAATATGTTGTTCCAGGGACCCCCAGAAGCATAGATTTGAGTTACAAACTGTTCGCTTAAAAAAAAAATATATCGCCTATTTTCAAATATATTCAAAGTTTTGCACACATTTTCATTTTTTTTCTAAAGAATTGCAGATTGAAGTTCATAGTGCGGCACTCGGTGCCGTGCTATGAGCTTGTATATCTGCTATTTTTGAATGGCCAAAGAAATCTTGACAATGGCACACGGATGCGTTCCCGGTCTTGAAGGGTTAAATAAATAATTGCCTGAGTACATTTAAAAAGATGAGAGCTTTTGGATGTAATCAGAGCGACTTGTGTGCATTCTCAGGTGGGTTGACCTCTTTATAGAACCCTGAATTCATTATAGAACACACACACACACACACACACACACACACACACACACACACACACACACACACACACACACACACACACACACACACACACACGCACGCACACACACACACACAGAGACACGCACGCACACACACACGCACGCACGCACGCACGCGCGCGCGCGCGCACACACACACACACACACACACACACACACACACACACACACACACACACAGTGCACAGGCGTCGCCTTCACAATGCAGCGCTGCATTGTGGGATAGCGTGATTGAATGCACAGCATCCATGGCACACATACATGACAGCAGAGCATTGTGGGATAACGTGTTTAAATGCACACGCAGACAGCAATGCGTGTGGCAGATTGGGAGCAAAACGCGTCTCTGCGTGGAAACGTGCAACATGTGGTGTAAAGCATTGGTTCTCAAAGTGGGGTCCGTGGAGGGGTTCCGGAGGGTCCCCAGCAAAATGGGTTAATATAGCATCAGAATAATTTAACCTTTAACCTTTTATACTTTGGCTATTCAAAAATAGCAGATCAACAAGCTCATAGCGCGGCACTGAGTGCCATGCTATGAGCTTGTAGATCTGCTGTTTTCTAAAAATTGTGAACATTTTTGCAAATCTTTGAATGTATATATATTTTAAAGCGAACATTTGTAACTCAAAATCTTTTCTTCTGGGGGTCCCTGGAACAAATTATTTGAGATGGGGGTCCGCGACCAAATACATTTAATTTTGGGGGTCCTTGACATGAAAAAGTTTGAGAACTCGAGTACTGTACTTAAGTACAATTTTGAGATAATTTTTACTTTCTTCAGTATTTACAATTTTCAATAGGATGATATTGAACTTTTACCCCATTATAATGATATGATAACTTTAGTTACTAGTTACTTTGTAGATTTTGATTATTATTACAAAACACACAAACCACTTCAGCCCTTTATATATTTTCGCCATTTGAAAATAGCAGATCTACAAACTCACGTTGCGTCGCATTGTGAGCTTGTAGATCTGCTATTTTCAAAGATTTTTCATACATTTTGAACTTGTGAAATGGGGACATTCTGCACAGTGAGTACTAATACTTTTGGCACTTTAAGTATATTTTGATGCCGATACTTGTGTACTTCTACTCAAGTGCATTTTGAATATGGGATTTCTACTTGTCCAGGTATTCTACGTCCACCGTCCGTCCGTCCGTCCGTCCGCCCGCCCACCCACAGTTAATTTTAATATAGGATAAAAAGCTGATTGAATCCACATATCATTTGTTGGCTAATATGTAGGATCATGTTCGGTTATTAATTATGATTGACATAATATGGTCACTAAATCCACACAATGTTTCCTCTGTGCAAAGGTTGATTGTTTATTGATACAGAAGGCACATTTGTAATAGAACATACACATTATCCTATCCTATATACACGTAGGTACGTGTAGGCAATATAAGTCGCCATCATAGAGTTAAAAATAAGGTCGCCATGCAAAGACAATGGAGTATTAAAATGGCGTAGGCCTACTCCAGCATGCTTATAATGTGAATTCAATCAATGTTGTGCAACAGCGTGAACTATTTCTTGCATATCAGAAACCATTTTTAGTTGTGTAGGTAATAAATAAGTCATCTTTAATAGATGGCTTTAATCAAGACCTACTTCATCACTCTTGCTTTTGGTTGATTTTTAAATCTGTGTTGTTATTCATGTCCTCATTGTTTTGCTATTATTTTAATGTGGTTTATGCTTTTGCTTTTCTTCTTTTGCTTTATTGATAAAATAGTTGTACTTTTTCTGTAAAGCCCCTTACAGACCAAACAGACTGGTTCTGACTACTTCAGACTACTTCAGACTGCAACAGACTGGTATTTGGTTGGCAAAAGTTGGCATTTAGCCTGTCAGCCGACTTGCCATTGAAATGCTAATGCCCAGCCCAATGTGGGAACCCATTTACAAATAAAAAGGAAAAACAGCGCCCCCTCTGCTGTTCTTGAGACATTACTTTCAGCCTAGGGTATGGGGCAGCCGGGCCTGTTCCTCAAAAGGGAATTAGAGCTTAAGCCTGGCTTTAACACCTATCCTGGCTTAATTTAGCCAGGATTAGGGCTGAATCGGTTCCTCAAAAGCTGAATTAGCTTGAAGATTAGTTTAGCCAGTTCACCCTGGCTAAGTTTAGCCATGACCCGATTCCTCAAAAGAGAATTGAAGCAAGCCTACTTTAGTTACCATGGCAATTTAGCTGTGAAGTTAGCCAGGTCAGGAGCAGGCTAACAGCCAAGCTTACTTAATCCAGTGCCTTGTTCTTCACGTTTTTCCACAGTTAATTCAACACATGTGTTTGAATATGGACTCATTTTAATGACCTTGCATTCAAATAAAATGAAATAAATACAATCAGATATAATCAAATTAATTATATTACTGAAATAGTGTGTGACCATGAATCATAATTGTTTCACAATGACTCATGTGATGTCATTGTCACTCTGTTAACACTATAGTTCATATTGTTGTTAGATGTTTTATAATACATAACAGATTTTTTTTTCACTGAATGTAAGTCAATGAGGAGCATATTTTAAATTATCAATTTCTAGTCAATGGAGAAATTATTTTTTATTTTTTGTCCACCTTTGGAGTTACATCATGATGGCAAGGTAACTACACAACCCAAACCTCTACCAAAGTGGTCTTGCAAATGTGGGGTTATTGCGTGTCCCGCCCCCCGTCCCCCGTCCCCCCGTCCCCCGCTCATCCCGTCGCGGCCCCCAGTCGCGGTCAACCCCCCCGTCCCGTGCGTCCCGTGCGTCCCGTTGCCGTCCCGTCCCGTCGCGCGCGCGCGCGCACACACACACACACACACACACACACACACACACACACACACACACACACACACACACACTCTGTGTGTGTGCTTGCAATACTTTGCCACGCTTTCTCCCTGGATCTATTTATAGCGGTCGCGTTTCTCGCTTATAATACATTTTACTTCCTTGTATGATTTCATGAGCTGCTGCAATGCTGCTGTTCAGCCACAGAGAGGAACGCCGCTCTGGTTTTGGACTCCATGATTGGTCAAGTTCAAGGATTCTGCTATCGACTTTCATGGTCTTTTATAGAAATACGTGAAGCCTGGCTTCATTATCCTGGCTGGACATAGCCTGGCTTGACAAGGCCTAGCTCAACAAAGTCGCTCCTTTTCAGCCTGGCTTTGCTTCGAGGAACGGAATAAACGAGGCTTATATGGACCCGACTTTGTCAAGTCTGGATTTGGCTTAAGTCCAGGCTTAGTTTATTCACCTTTTGGGGAACAGGCCCCTGTGGTCTGCTTATTATAAGCGACTTTGGGCTTGTTTCCCTGCAAAGTCACTTGTAAATGGATGTTCCCAGCGTTTTTTCTTTTTTTACAGTACTTGAGTAAAGTACATTTACTCAAGTACTGTACTCCAGTACATTATTGAGGTACTTTTACTTTACTGGAGTATTTCCAATTGTCTATACTTTTACTCCACAACAATTATTTGAATTGTTTAGTTACTAGTTAATTTGCAGATATAAATCATTATAAAACATACATTAACCACTTTAGCCCTATTTTATACCTATAAGCTATTTGAAAATAGCAGATCTACAAGCTCACAACGTGTTGCGATGCACGCGTTCTGAGCTTGTAGATCTGCTATTTTTGAACTTGCACTAATAATGACTTTAGTTGATTTTTCACTCTTTAAAATATAGTATTTCTTAATTATTAATAATTACAGCTTGTAGATTGGCTATTTTCACGATTTTAAATTGTTTTTAAATAATAATAAAAAAGGAACATACAAGATTTCCACCCACAGCCAGTCACATTCTAGCTGCTGAAATAAACTTCCCATTTAGATCATTGTTGACAAACGAACAGGGGACTGGTGTCTAAAAAAAACAAGATATGACAAGTCATAATATCCCCGCTTGCGGCAGGCTTTTTTTGCCCCAATCTGCAGCACAAAATGTAAAAGTGGTCTTTAAAATGAAATGTCAGCCATTCCAATGCAACCGAAAGGACTCCACAGAGAGGTTCATCGGTTGGCTACCAATATAATAATAATAATAATAATAAACTTTATTTGTATAGCACCTTTCATGACATGAAATGCAGCGCAAAGTGCTTTACAGAGCAAGAATACAGTTACAGTTACAACCAATTTAACAATAAAGCAAACAAAAAATAAAATAAAATAAAAGCAAAAGCATAAAACATTAAAATAGGCAATACAGTGAGGACTTAAAAATCAACCAAAGAGTCAGCTAAAAGCAATAGTGAAGAAATAGGTCTTGAGCTGTGCTTTAAAGCTATCGACAGAGGCTGCCTGTTTTAGGTGTAATGGGAGTTTATTCCACACTGTTGGTCCGTAAAAGCAGAATGCTGCTTCACCGTATTTTTTATATGTCATTTTAGGCACCTCGAGTAGGTCAGCACTTGAAGACCTGAGGGTCCGGTTTGGATCATGTCTCTCTAGGCAGTCATAGAGGTAGGAAGGTGCCAGACCATTTAGAGCTTTATAAACTATTAAAAGAATTTTAAAATCAATCCTAAAAACAACCGGGAGCCAGTGTAGTGAAGCTAGAACTGGAGTGATATGTTCTCTCATTCTAGTTTTAGTTAAAATTCTGGCTGCCGCATTTTGAACAAGTTGTAATCTGTCAGTTGTTTTCTTAGGCAGGCCAGAGTAGAGTGCATTGCAGTAATCAAGCCGAGAGAAAACAAAAGCGTGGATCAGCGTTTTTGCGTCGTCTAACGACAGATAGTCTCTAATTCGCGCAATATTTCTAAGATGAAAGAAAGCAATCTTGGTGACATGATTAATGTGTGCATTAAAATTCAATTCAGAGTCGATAATAACCCCCAGGTTCTTTACTGTGGTGTTACTTTCTACAGCCAGGTTACCAAGTCTACTTATTATTATTTCTCTCTGCTCACTGGAGCCAATTATGAGAATTTCTGTTTTATCCTCATTTAGCTTAAGAAAGTTCTCACTCATCCAGCATTTTATACTGGACAGACAGGTCAACAATGGGTCTAGAGCGCAGGGGTCGTCTGGAGCTACCGAAAGATACAGCTGGGTATCATCAGCATAGAAATGGAAGTTCACTCCGTGATCGGCGATGAGTTCTCCCAGTGGTAGTATATACAGGGAGAACAATAAGGGACCCAGAATTGAGCCCTGTGGAATACCAGAACAGATGTCATGTTTGTCTGAGTCAAAATTAGCTAGGCTGACAAAATAGCTTCTGCCTGTTAGGTAAGAGTAAAACCAAGACAAGGCTGTGCCTGACAAACCAATCCAGTACTCCATGCGTTGTAGTAGAATTTTGTGATCAATCGTGTCAAAAGCAGCGGTTAAGTCAAGGAGTAGGAGAACAGATATATTTTTGTTGTCAGCGGACACCCTAAGATCATTAATTACTTTTACAAGTGCTGTTTCTGTGCTATGACCTTTCCTGAAGCCAGATTGGAATTTGTTATGAACCTTATTGTTCTGTAGGAACACATCCAGTTGATGAAAGATAGTTTTTTCTAAGACCTTTCCCAGAAATGGCAGATTAGAGATTGGTCTATAATTACCCAGCACCAATGGATCAAGGTTGTGTTTCTTGAGTAACGGCCTGACTACAGCCGTTTTCAGTGAGTCTGGAAAGACGCCTGAAAGTAGAGAGCTGTTTACAATTCTTAGGATATCTCCAATCACGCTGTCTAAAACCTCTTTGAGAAACGGGGTGGGTATTGCATCCAGTGAACAAGATGATGATGTCATCTGTGATATAGTTTTACGGAGTTCCTCTTCATTAATTGTGCAGAAAGATATTAGACTTCCTCTGGAGTGATCTACGTTTTTGCACCATGCACCATTTGCAGCATTTGCAGTGCTAGCAGCAGCATTCATAATACCCAGCTCGAATGCTAAAAATTTTGTTTGCAAAAAAAGACGCAAACTCATCACACTTAGCTTTAGAAGCAGGGAGCGACTCCTTGTAAGCCTGGGGGGGGGTTTAAGAGATGTTCAATGGTAGAGAATAAGACTCTGGCATTTTGCTTGTTGTCATTGATAATGCCTGAAAAATATGCTTGCCTTGCCAAGCGCAGTGCTTTGTTATAGGCCACTGTTGACTTCTTAAAAATCTCTAGGTGGACAGTGAGTTTGTTTTTTCTCCAAATTCGCTCAGCTCTACGACATTCTTTCTTGAGTGAGCGCATGTGCTCGTTGATCCAGGGTGTTACTCTAGAATTAAGTTTCTTTTTAGTTTTCATAGGAGCCACTATGTCGAGAGCTGACTCTAATTTGAGATTAAAATGTTGAACCATATCATTCACTGAGGGGGCATCAAGTAGGGGGGGCACCTGCACACACGCCAGATGACGAGGAAACTCGTTTGCTGCAGATGAGCTAAAAAAACGTTTTTTTATAGTATATTCTGTATTGTTTTTCCTTAGATCAAAGACAGTTATATTAAAACACAATAAATAGTGGTCTGTTAGTTTGGGCTTATCAATAATACTGTCAACAGTGATATTCAAACCTTTAGTGATCACCAAGTCCAGGGTGTGGCCATGTTTATGTGTTGGCCCAACAACATGTTGAATAAAGTCAAAATTGTGCAGTAACTGTAGGAAACCCATAGCCACAACATCTGAAACAATGTCAACATACAAATTAGCATCTCCAGTAATCAGAGTTCTGTCATAATTAGTGGAACAGATAGATAAAAGTTCTGATATTTCTGTTAGAAATAAGGCTTTGCTGCACTTTGGAGGTCGATACATACTAATCATAAGCACAGACGATTGACTCTCCAATATGGTGGCCTGGTATTCAAATGATTTAAAACTGCCAAGGTTTGTCAGAGGTTTGAATTTTAAAGTGTCAGAAAAGATATTCGCCAGACCACCTCCTTTTTTTCCCTCACGTCCTGAGTGAATGAAACTGTACTTTGGTGGGCATGCTGCAGATAAGAGCACCGCTCCATCAGAACCAAGCCAGGTTTCTGTTAGAAAGATAATATCTAGTTTCTCTTTACAGATGATATCATTTACAGAGGAAGACTTGTGATTAAGTGACCTGATGTTAAGTACGGCCAAGTTTAGCTTAAGGCATTCAACTACTTGGTTGTTTCCTCTACATGGAATGCCTGTTAAATTTGCTGTATTTGCAGAGCGTTTAAAGTCACTCCTTGTCCTGGGAACTCTATTTGAGATAACAGTGGAAATATTGTAAACCTTGTTTTCTACAAGGCTAACTAAAATAGCCTTGGGCCCAGACATGATTTTGGCTATGCATAATGGACCCTGCCTATCTCAGCAATCAAATGTATTCTCTAGACGTAGGGAAGCCGACAGGACGTTCTTGTTCTTGCAATGGCTCCGTCGAGGGGCGATGGGTGGGGGGCAGGGCACGGTTGGTGCTTGGCGTTTGATTTGGGGGGTGAGTCTAGTCCCCGCTCTAATCAAGTCGTTCATGCTACTGGTGAAATCCAGAAGAGGTATTGGGGACAGGGAAAAAGATGATGATGAGGAGGAGGAAGGTGATGACGTTGGATAATCTTCCTCATTGAGAGACTCCTCTTTGTCTCCTTCCTCTTCCAGCATGACCGTGGCTGCAGAGTCGACGTCAGGGGCCGTGGCAATCTCCTCCTGTGGATTTAGGCTGTTATCAGCGGTTGTTTTCAGCACGCTGTCCTTTGTTTTTGTTTCCGAGTCTTCACTATCAGAGAGTTCATTTGTTATGGATGTTCCTCCACCATCAGCAGCGGTGGGGGGTGGTGTGACAGCGTATTCGTCCACACAGAGCCATTCACCTTGGCATTCTTCAACGGCAGCAGCATTATCTGTTGTTATGGAAGCTTGTGCTCTGGCAGAGGTTGACGAAGACAGGGGAACATTGTAGAAAATGTTTGACATAAACAATTTTGTTCCCAGCTTGTTCAATTTAAGGCCATCCGAAGAAAAAAGATGTCTTCTATCCCAAAAAAAAATGAAATTGTCAATAAAATGTACAGATTTGTTGGTGCACACAATTGAAAGCCATTTGCTCAGTGCAGACAGTCTACTGAAACGTTCATCGCCGCCTCTTGTAGGTGGTAGTGGGCCGCTGATGCACACCTTTACATCAAGTGAGCTGATTTTGCTGAATAAGGCTGTGAAATGCTGTTTTAGGATTTCGGACTGTTTGTTCTCTGTATCACATGTGCCAACGTGCAAGATCAGGGTTTTCACCGTTGGGTGTTCAGCGATAAGATTCAGAATTCTGTCATTCATGTCAGAGACTTTGTCTTTAGGGAAGCATAACACTTTTGCCTTTCTTCTTATCATGCTTTTAACATCTTTAACAGCGGCATCCCCTATGATCAGAAATTCAGGCTCACCATATAGCCTCTTTTCATCTGAGTTACTCTTGGTTCTTACCCTGCTGGGTGAAGAAGATTTGTTTTGTCTGCCATCAGACGGGCATCTGGGGTCCTGGAGCAATGGGGTGAATCTGTTTCCCAGCTGCACAGGACACTCAGCACTCGATGTTTTGGGAGATTTGTTTGTAGATCTACCTTTGGCAGTTTTCCACTGTTGACGCTCAGCACTCGATGTTTTGGGAGATTTGTTTGTAGATCTCCCATTGGCAGTTTTCCACTGTTGAAGGGGGGTAGAAGACGCGGTACCCTGTGTCCGGGGGCATCGATGATGGTGACGCGCGGGTGGTAGCGCAGGCCAGCCGGTCAGATCTGTAATCACAGGGCTCCGAGTTCTGCCAGTTATTCGCCCCTTCAAATCCTTTGGCTTTGCCCCAAAAGTGTTCCATGAGAATGCCTTGTCCTGGGGTTTCTCGGAAACCACACTAGGTGGCTGCTTGTTGGCATGGTCTTGTCCGTTGCTCTGAGACTGTGGAATTCCATAATGTTGATTCACTTCCACATTCACTCTTAAACGGTGTAATTCCGTTTCCAGCACTGCAATCCTTTGCAGCAATTTTTGGTAGTCCTCTGTTGAAAAAGTCGGGTACATCCTGATGCTAATTAGCTTTGGCTATATGCCACGCACCCAGTCACTGGAGGTCGACAAATAGGTCGAAAAATAGTAGAAATATGGCTTGTATCTATAGAAGAAATAGAGTCCCATGGGTTTATAAATATCCAGGATCCATTCGTGGTTTCTCAGGGAAAAAAATAAAAATAAAAAACATGGATATCAGCAGAGGAATGTAAGCATAGGGCAGAGCGAGCAGCAAAAGCGTCCTCACAGTACGAGAGCAGAAGTTGAGCAGTGTGTGTGTGTGTGTGTGTGTGTGTGTGTGTGTGTGTTAACGAAAAGTGCAGTAGAACCTTTACCAGACCATAGTGAAGTCTGTGGGTTTCAGATACCACATAGCCTTTATAAAAGTGAAGCTCACAATGTGTCTTTTAATTTCATGCAAGTTTGCCCTTTCCACTACTGGCTTACATGAACAAAATACCCAAATGGGTCCATTTGGTTTCATTAATGTCTTTTCTAATTCAAGTATTCAATAAAAAATGAAAAAGAGCAGATCTACAAGCACACAAGGCGGCGACGCGTTGTGAGCTTGTAGATCTGCTATTTTAATGAAGCATGAAACACGCTGATTTTAGCGTCAGTTTTGATGCTAAAAGCATCATCAATCTTGGAATGGTTTGCATCATTTTAATCACAAGGCACGTACCTTTAAAATGGTATATAGATTGACAATGTAGGTGACACACACGCAGGTGTAAATGTGTTTGTTTGGGAAAAAATGCTTGTTTTTCATTCACACACACACACACACACACACACACACACACACACACACACACACACACACACACACACACACACAGTGTTGCCATGTGTACTAATTTTAAACGACCTCGTGTTCTGTAAAGTTGCTTGTAAATATTGGTAGTTGCTTTTTATTTGTTATTATTTTGTTGTGAGCTTGTAGATCGGCTACTTCCAAATAGTCTATTTTCAAATAGCCGATGCATATAGGTTTAAAGTGCTCATGTAGCCTAATAGTCACTTAAATATTTGTGAGCGGGTACAGTGCTTTAGGCATCAAGTCGTCATTTTTCATTTTTCATTGTATTACAGATTGTTGAAGTACAGAATATAAGCTTTCATATGATGTATCATTCATTGAAATTGGAACACATTTGAAGAAGATGTGACCATTTTAATCTTGTTATCTACTAGAGGGTCGGGGCGCTGCGCGCCCCTCCCCCCTAGCCGCTGCGCGGTGCTTTGTGTTTGTTGGTCTCTATAATATATAAAGCCATAATAGGAGATGTTCCCAATGGAGCTATGCCCAAATATGGAGTGTGTTGTCTGACCTCACTTGGGTCTCGTTGGGCGGTGGTCGGCGATGACGCTAAGGAACAACATGGCCGACTGTAATGTTGTGAGTTTGTGTTGGCCGCAATTAATTATGCTGCGAGGGGGCAGATGTGTGCTGAGCAGTATGAAGTGGCCTACAGACTGCGCGTAGTAATTCTGCACGTTGTGGCGTGTCTTGTTAGTGACATTGATATGTTGTTTTTGTGTTTAGTCCCACACAGTGGCAGGTTTTTTTTTGGGGTTTTGGGTTTAGAAATGTATATATATACTAGAAGTTCGGGCCGCTATGCGGCCCGAACGTCTAGCGTGACGCGTCGTTCACTTTGCAGTGCGCCATGTCTGGCGTTGTATCTCCAGCCGTTGTGGCTTTGGTGAAGTTGTCGTCATTGTGGTGGAGAGAGTTCTTGTGGTGGAGAGAGTTCCTTGTATAGATTATTACTATTTATCACTATGGAAGCCGTCGAACTGGTGCGATCTGACGGCATCCTAGAATTTATAGGTAGGATGTGATGTCATGTGATGTCATGCTGTCGTGAGATTACGTCACACTGGCGTTGTCATCGTGATGTCAGATTACGTCACACCGTCACACTGGCGTCGCATACGGACAACCGACATGGCGCAGGATTCAAATTGTATATATATAGATATAGATATAGATAGATAGATAGATAGATAGATAGATAGATAATAGTCCAAACTGAGATAATCCCTCCTAAATAATTTCCACTTGTATAGCACCTCTCAGCTCCAGGTAATGCGCGTGAACAATGGGTAATTTATTCAACCTAGCCACTCCTCTAATCACTCCCCCATTGACACCTTTCAGTCAGCTGTCCACCATATAGAAATTTGATGCAACACAATTACATTTTTTTAAGGTATTTTTACTTTACTGGAGTATTTCCAATACTTTAACTTCTACTCCACTACAGATCAGAGGAAAATATTGTACTTTTACTCCACTACAATCATTTTAAACTTGGGTTAACAATTATTTAAAAACTTTAGTTACTAGTTACTTTGCAGATATAAATTATTACATTATAAAACATACATTAACCACTTTAGCCCTATTTTATACATAGTCTATTTGAAAATAGCTGATCTACAAGCTTACAATGCGCATTGCGACGCGTTGTGAGCTTGTAGATCAGCTATTTTCAAACATTTTAGTACTTGTACTTTAGGTACTTTAAGTACATTTTGATACCAAGACTTTAGTACTTTTACTTTGATTGAACTCAAGTAACATTTTGAGCACTTTTACTTGTAACAGAGTATTTTTATATCGTGGTATTGCTACCACCGAGTGCTTCTTCCACCACTAAATTTGAGTGACCCACTGGTAGTCGACTACAGTCCCTGGATTAACTCCAACCTGGTGTTTGCACTCCATTTACAACCCGTACATCTACATAAACGTTCAGATTTCAAATATAAAGTGCTTACCTCATGGCCACGGATGTTAACATTAACTTCGGGTGGGTCTAAGTACCCGTATCTTCCATATTGTTCAATAAAAAGCATTTTAATCCGATCAGCGGCCATTTTCTCATAGAGTTATAACGTATCAGGAGTGCAATACACCCCAACCATTACGGCCGCGCAGTTGAAAAACAACGGAGACAATGGCCATCAATCGGATCAAAATGCTTTTTATTAAACAATACGGAAGATACGGGTACTTATGAGGGCCCGTAAATAATTATAACACCCGTTGCCATGAGATAAGCACTTTATATTTTAAATCTGAACGTTTATGTAGATGTACGAGTTGTAAATGGAGAAATGCAAACACCAAGTGTACGTTCAGCCATGACGCGTGACCGCGAGCTAACAATGCTAAGGCCTAGCTCGTTATTCCACCGTTGTTTTGTCCACAAACATCTTCGGTGAAATACTTCCATACGAACGTCGAGCGGCCTGTTGTTTAGCTGGGGCTGCCCTCACAGCTGCTGTGTTCGGTACAATGTTATATTGATTATACAACTAGATTCTGTCCCGAAAAAGACTAACGCAATACTGGCCGCTTCGGCGCTTCTTCGCACCGTGGTGACGTTAGTTTCAGCCTCAGGTTGAATATTCACCCAGTGGATATTACTCCAGTAAAGTAAAAATACCTCAAAATTGTACATGTACAAGTAAATGTACTTAAGTTTCGTTACACCACCACAGACAGGCTTGTTTTCATTGACCTGGTTGCTTATTTCTCTCTCATAAATCTGGCAACCGTGTCTTTGTTTAGACCAGCGAAGAAGAAAATGCGGAAGTGATGTTTTTTTCCCGTGTGAAAGACAGTATTATGTTGCGAAAATATAAAGACATTACAGCACCATAACATGGTTAATGCATTTTATTGTGGGATGTACAATACATGAAAATTACGGGTGTAATAACGCGACTTGCGTCGAGAACTAATGGAGAGCGGACATGACCGCGTTTGGCTAAAAACTGTTAGTTAGTTGCTGTTACTATTAGCCAAAATCGGCTAGCGCTGGAAGGAATCCACTTCACATTAACACATTTATATCATATTTACATGCCGAGTTAAGCTCTGACATTTAAGTGATATGTAGCCTGATATTACCAGATTGCTATAGTGGGTTTAGAATATTTTAGACGTTTTTTTTCATTTGCTCATTGCTCATTTCAGCTCTTCTGGAAAATCAGCCAGCCCTAGAAGACTGTCTTCATGGGCAGTCAGAGGCGTGTCTAGTCCCATAGCTTGGGAGGACGAGGCCGGCCGTTCAGAGTATGGGAACGTATCCCATTGGCTTAAACGACAGCCAATCACGCAAAAAAAGTGTCCAATACATGTCGGAAATATGTCGGGTCAGACTCAGAGTGAATATAGACCCGCCAGCTTTCAGCAAGCGGGTAATAACGTATTGACAGGAAAATCGTGCATTGATACTTTTACTCAACATTTGAGTACTTTTTCCACCACTGCTGACGTGTACACAACATTTTTTAAAACGGTTATTCGAATAATCAAAATTAAATACATTAATTAATTTATTGAAATTAGCACCCAGAAAATAGCCAAAACTGAGCACATTTCGATCTATAAGGCCAAATCTAATTTGAAAAAAAAATATTAAGAGTATATGAAAGCCAATTAAAATGTTTATACTATTGGAATCTTACACACCTGCTCCCAATTAATTACATCACCACAGCGCAAAAGTAGGTCAAATCAATCAATCTCTCTCTCTGGGAGCGACAATGAGAAACAGTGAATGTAGGTTTTCATAGACATGGTCGCTTGTTTCTCTCACATAATCTGGCAACACTGATAGATAGCACGCTGCATGTTGTTGACACTACTTCTCTGCCACATGGCTACTCCAGTCGGCCAGTCGGCTAGCCCGTTGGCTAGCCCGACTGGACATGTCCGGTCGGCCCTGGGTCGGCCGAAAAGGTCCCGACGGACCCCCGACGGACCCCTAACCGACTGGCCGACTATATACGACGCTTCCCGACGCCGATTCGGCCCCGATTCGGTGCGGTCTGGGAGCCCCTTAATAGGCCCTATGCACAGCAGCCATATTGGAAAAACTTTAGGCCCCTTCACAGGTGTTACCAATGGTACTAATGACGGCTCCGCTCCATTTAGTGTAGCACAGTGGTTCTCAAAACTTAATTTCAAGGGCCATAACTCTAAGAGTGTACAAATGGAACCAAATGGACCCTTACGGGTCCATTTGGTTCCATTTGTACACTCTCGAGTTACACACCCGTAAGGGGTCATTTAGAACCCCCTCAAGGAACCCTGAGAGTGTTTCCAGTGAGCCAACATGCACAATATCAGCACCCTGATTCTGTTTGACCAGAATGGAACAGAGCCTTAATTAGTAATTAGCCCAATTTCTTTCCAATATGTGTGCATAGAGCCTATTGTATTCTTGCTCTCTAAAGCACTTTGAGCAGCATTTCATGCCATGAAAGGTGCTATACAAATAAAGTTTATTATTATTAGTATGCATTCGCTTGTATTTGCCTTTGTCTTGCACTATGCAAGCACTGCTGAGGGTGTATAGTATTGTACATTTTATATTCTATTTTGTATATTGTATTTGACGTGTTGCCAATTATTGATGGTGTTGCATTAAATGTGATGCCTTTCCATCACGCTCGTATCCAAAGTGAATTACAATAAGGAAGGTAAACACATACATCAAATGCAGGGAGACAGTGTAGTGCCTCAGTAATCTAGGATCAAAGCTAAAGCAAAAACCTAGCATCTGTCTAAACCAAGGGGCCAGCATTGGCCTTTGAAATTGAGTCTATATAGGAAGTGACAGTTCATATGAATGGCCTGTAGTTTAGCTGTTTTACCTCTGCTGGTGTCAGAGAGATTTTTTTCTCCATTCAAGTGGGTGGGTTTTTGACAAACTTTAGACTTGATTTTCTTACCTTAATAAACATTGTCATAAATACGATATGCTTCCAGTCACTAGTTTAAAGTCTTCTTTCAATCATCATGACATGCGTTTTGGTAAATTATGGTCCCATTTATTTTAAAATTGATGATAAAGTAGGGTACGCTCTAGGAGGGGCGGGATGCTTTGATTGACAAGCTACACAACCAATAGCATTCACTCCCCGCGCCCACTCTTGATTGACAAGCTACCCAACCAATAGCATTAATTTCCGGTTGAATTTGCTATGACGCGATATGACGTGATATAGAAAGATGGCGAATTTGAAATTCCTGAACAATCGGCTTCATTTACGGTCTGTATGACGCTTTGTCCATTCATTTTGGTCTATGGACTAACTATATACTGTCAAAAAATAATCTATACATTGAAACTATCGGATACCAGGTAAACCATTAACCTAGCATCTGTCTAAATAATCTCCCATCTAAATTACATCTTTATCCTATCATCTGAGTTATGTTGGCTCCGCCCTCTTTTCTGGAGGGTCAAATCACGATAGCTTTTATTGTTCGCCATAACCTTTGACATAATAACCTGACGAGCGTCATAATGGACTGTTCTGGTCTGATCGGATCTCTGATTTTTAGATGTTTGATCTTTTTCGGCAACGTTTCAACTTCTTCCCGCACGGACTGGGTTGGGGTGGCAATGGGGGAATTGACAGGAGAGATGATGGGGGAATTGACAGGAGAGATGATGGGGGAATTGACAGGAGAGATGATGGTGCGATTGACAGGAGAGATGATGAGAGGAGCAGAGTTCGTACCATCACGGTTGATATCTGGACTGAAGTATGGGTAGAGTTTCTCAGTGAAGGTGCAGCCAGTGAAAGAGTAAATATGAACTCTGGTCTCCACATCATAAAAGGAAACCAGACCCTCCTCATAATCCACAAACACTCCCACTTTCTGGATCTTTACACTTAAATGGAGGATGACACGAGGATCAGTAAGAGCTTTGTACTCATCTCCATTCCTCAACACTATAGTCCAGTAACCGTTGACTGGTTTTAGTGTGATTAGTCCCTTCCTGTTGATGGACTCTCTGGCCACTCCTAAATCCCAGGAAGTCTTCCCTCCAACTTGAACCTCATAGTAAAACTTTCCAGAGGAGAAACTTTCTATTCCTAAGACACAAACACAAGGAGAGAATCTCTCTTCGTTGTCTGGGAGATTCTTCTTCACGTCTCCACAACTCACTTGTTTTCCATCTTCAGACAAAATTAGCCAGTTATTTGCTGTATCAGAGTCCAGAGTTACATCCACAGTTCTTACCTTTTGCCATATCCTTTGACTTGCTTGTTGTACAGAGTCGATGAGCATCACCTCATTGGACTCGGTTCTGATCGAATCTGTGATTGGTCGATGTTTCATCTTTCGCCATAACATTTTACCTGCTTCTTTCACGGACTCAGTTGAGAGTCCTTGTCCTTCATTGGTGGGATTGACAGAAGAGATGATCAGAGGAGCAGAGTTTGTGCCATTACTGTTGATATCTGGACTGAAGTATGGGTAGAGTTTCTCAGTGAAGGTGCAGCCAGTGAAAGAGTAGAGGGGAACTCTGGCC
Organism: Gymnoscopelus microlampas; assembly: GCF_963454915.1. Lineage (NCBI taxonomy): Eukaryota > Metazoa > Chordata > Actinopteri > Myctophiformes > Myctophidae > Gymnoscopelus > Gymnoscopelus microlampas. Next base: position 56,827,182 of record NC_139943.1, read on the forward strand.
TCCACATCATAAAAGGAGACCAGACCCTCCTCGTAATCCACAAACACTCCCACTTTCTGGACCTTTTCTCTTACAGGGAGGAGGACATAAGGATCAGCAAGAGCCTTGTACTCATTTCCATTCCTCAACATTATAGTCCAGTAACCGTTGTTGGGTTTTAGTGTGATTTGTCCCTTCCTGTTGATGGACTCTCTGGCCACTCCTAAATCCCAGGAAGTCTTCCCTCTAACTTGAACCTCATAGTAAAACCTCCCTGAGGAGAAACTTTGTTTTCCTAAGACACAAACACAAGAAGAGAATCTCTCTTTGTTGTCTGGGAGATTCTTCTTCACGTTTCCACAACTCACTTGTTTTCCATCTTCAGACAGGACGAGCCAGGGATTTGCTGTATCTGAGTCCAGAGTTATATCCACAGTTCTTACCTTTTGCCATAACCTTTGACCTGCTACCTTTTGCCATAACCTTTGACCTGCTTGTTGCACAGACTCGATGAGTGTCGCCTCATTGGACTCGGTTCTGATCGAATCTCTGATTGGTCGATGATTCATCTTTTGCTGTAACATTTTACCTTCTTCTTGGACAGACTCAGTTGAGAGTCCTTGTCCTTCATTGGTGGGAATGCCCGGAGAGATGATAAGAGGAGCAGAGTTTGTGCCATTACGGTTGATGCCTGGACAGAAGTATGGGTAGAGTTTCTCAGTGAAGGTGCAGCCAGTGAAAGAGTACAGATGAAATCTTGCCTCGACATCATAAAAGGAGACCAGACCCTCCTCATAATCCACAAATACTCCCACTTTCTGGACCTTCTCGCTTACAGGGAGTAGGACACGAGGGTCAGTAAAAGCCTTGTACTCATTTCCATTCCTCAACACTATAATCCAGTAGCCGTTGTTGGGTTTTAGTGTGATTTTTCCCTTCCTGTTGATGGACTCGCTGGCCACTCCTAAATACCAGGAAGTCTTCCCTCCTACTTGGACCTCATAGTAAAACCTGCCTGAGGAGAAACTTTGTTTTCCTAAGACACACACATAGGAAGAGAATCTCTCTTTGTTGTCTGGGAGATCCTTCTTCACATTTCCACAACTCACTTGTTTTCCATCTTCAGACAGGACGAGCCAGTGATTTGCTGTATCTGGGTCCAGAGTTATATCCACAGTCCTTACCATTAGCCATAACCGTTCACATATTTGTTCTAGAGACTCGATGGGCGTCTCCTCATTGGACTCGGTTCTGATCGGATCTCTGATTTGTCGATGTTTTATCTTTTGCCATAACTTTTCACCTGCGTGTCGCACTTGGACAGGTCGATGTTTTATCTCTTGCCATAACTTTTCACCTCCTTGTCGCACTTGAACAGGTCGATGTTTTATCCTTTGCCATAACTTTTCACCTCCTTGTCGCACTTGAACCGGTCGATGTTTCACCTTTTGCCATAACATTGTACCTGCTTTTCGCACTTGAACCGGTCGATGTTTCACCTTCTGCCATAACATTGTACCTGCTTGTCGCACAGACTTGGTTGAGGGTCCTTGTCCTTTATTGGAGTGATTGACCGGAGAGATGATGAGAGGAGCAGAGTTTGTACCATTACCGTTGGTATCTGGATTGAAGAATAGATAGAGTTTCTCAGTGAAGGTGCAGTCACTGAAAGAGTACAGATGGACTCTGGCCTCCACATCATAAAAGGAGACCAGACCCTCCTCATAATCCACAAACACTCCCACTTTCTGGAGCTCCTCTCTTACAGGGAGGAGGACACGAGGGCTACTAGCAGCCGTGTACTCATTTCCATTCCTCAACACTATAGCCCAATAACCATTGTTGGGTTTTAGTGTGATTAGTCCCTTCCTGTTGATGGACTCTCTGGCCACTCCTAAATCCCAAGAAGTCTTCCCTCTAACTTGAACCTCATAGTAAAACCTCCCTGAGGAGAAACTTTGTATTCCTAAGACACAAACACAATATGAGAATCTCTCTTTGTTATCTGGGAGATTCTTCTTCACGTTTCCACAACTCACTTGTTTTCCATCCTCAGACAGGATGAGCCAGGGATTTGCTGTATCAGGGTCCAGAGTCACATCCACTACATATTGCTGGATCCTCCTCAGCTCATCATCGAACGGCTTCTTCTTCATCTCTTGACTGAGCGTCTTCTCAAGCTGAGCCACAGCTGTCCTCACAGACCTGACATGATATCAAGACCTTTGGACATTTGTCCAGTCTTGGTGGGCGGAGGGGTGTCGATGGATGTGAAGTTCTGGAGGTGGCTACTTTTCTTTAACTCAGTGATAGTTATAAATGTTCTGTCTTCCTATCCGACTCAGTTGTGGGATTTGAGACCTGCTTCTATTTCACAAATGTCCTCACGATCAGTGCAGTTACTTTTAAATTGAGTTTCTCAAATCTGACGTAATCAAATACGACATCAGACTTGCCCAAATATGGAGTCGATGTGACTCCAAACTGGCCTCCGAGTTCTCTGATTGGAAATATCAGGGGACCCATGTCAACGTATCAACAAATATGGTATAATTACACGCAATTCATCCAGAGCAACTTGCAAGTGTGAAGTTTCAATCAGCGGAAGAATGAGCTCCATAAATCCAAGATGTCCACCAATTATTGTCAAAAAGCCATGTAAAATTCTTCTTCATGTTTCCACAACTCACTTGTTTTCCATCTTCAGACAGGATGAGCAAGGGATTTGCTGTATCTGAGTCCAGAGTTATATCCACAGTTCTTACCTTTTGCCATAACCTTCGACCTGCTACCTTTTGCCATAACCTTTGACCTGCTTGTTGTACAGACTTGATGAGTGTCGCCTCATTGGACTCGGTTCTGAACGAATCTCTGATTGGTCGATGTTTCATCTTTTGCCGTAACATTTTACCTTCTTCTTGCACAGACTCAGTTGAGAGTCCTTGTCCTTCATTGGTGGGAATGCCTGGAGAGATGATAAGAGGAGCAGAGTTTGTGCCATTAGGGTTGATGCCTGGACAGAAGTATGGGTAGACTTTCTCAGTGAAGGTGCAGGCAGTGAAAGAGTACAGATGGACTCTGGCCTCCACATCATAAAAGGAGACCAGACCAGCCGTGTACTCATGTCCATTCCTCAACACTATAGTCCAGTAACCATTGTTGGGTTTTAGTGTGATTGTTCCCTTTGATGGACTCGCTGGCCACTCCGCGGTCTTCAATAACGTTTCCTCCTGGGAGCTGACACACAGTGTGAGGACATCTTGTTCTTCTCTGTGTACGTATTGTTGCCCATTACTTTTTGGATGTGTGTGCTTCTCCTTACGCATCCTACCTGGATCACGGTCCCCGCCCCCATTCTGAATTCCCATATATGTCTTTAATATCGTGCCAAATAAGAACTGTGTTCCAAAAATAAACAAATGATCCTGGCGATTTGACCCTTATGGATATGAAGCATCAACTAACTGTGAGAAAAGGCTAATGTTACTTCGCCGAATCAGTTACATTTTCGCCAGGAACAGACTGTATCAACTATGAGTGAATATCATAAACGATACAGATCCACCTCCCTGACAATATCGCAGACAGTTTGTTTATTTTTGGACCACAATTCTTATATGAGACAATTCTAAGATGACCCAATGTTATTCTCCATAGCGAAATTACTTTACGAACTAGGGGATGAACGAGTGACGTCAGGACCTCTGTACTCTATGTGTGATACAGGTGTTGCAGTAGTCGTGTCCACATGGAGCACTGATTGGATCAGTGAACACATCCAGAGAGATAGAACACTGGAACTGCTCTTCAGAATGGAGAACGCTGGCAGAGGCCATTTCTACACACTGAGAATAAGAGTCAAGTGTGAAACAATGGAAATATTTTAAATAAATGACTTGAAACTGCTTAAACAGGACATGTCCAGTCATGTCTGAGATGTGATCCAGGAATGTTTATTATGTGACTGTATAGGCGGAACCAGAGTTACGTCGACTAGGGGGCAGAAAACAGAGCCGGTCACGTGGTTCATGTAAACTCGAAAGTGACAAACGCTCATAGACTCCAGTGCATTCCGTAAACTTCCGGTTCAGGGCTTTTTCACTATTCACCAATAAAAGACTCTGAAGAAGACTGGCCTGATGAAGTGAACGGAGGTGACGCAACTCTCCTTATATGGCTCTGGGTGGAACATTATGTTTATCATAAAATGTGACAACATCATATTATGATGTCAATCCTGCCCAAAATTGGAGTTCCCCGTGACTTTAGACTGACTCTGAATGGACATATCGGGTAACCATGGCAACCTGATAGCAACACGCATGGACACATCTCTGTTCCGTGTGTGTGTGTGTGCGTGTGCGTGTGCGTGTGTGCGTGCGTGCGTGCGTGCGTGCGTGCGTGCGTGCGTGCGTGCGTGCGTGTGCGCGCGCGCGCGTGTGTGTGTGTGTGTGTGTGCGCGTGTGTGCGTGTGTGTGTGTGTGTGTGTGGACGCACGTCTGTAGTTCACGTATCTTGAGAACTCTCTGACAGACCGACTTCAAACGCGGTGTGCGTGTCACTGACGACCCGCGGGAGTGGTGTGGCCACTATCCGTCGGATAGGCAGAACCGCCGATCCGACTGATACACCCATGTATAGGCATATTGTGCTGCACTGTTGTTTTATTGTGTCTATACTGTACTGTACTATACTGTACTGTACTGTTATTTTACAGAGTCTATAATGTACTGTACTGTACTGTTATTTTATAGTGTCTCTACACTGTACTGAACTGTTGTTTTATAGTGTCTATACTGTACTGTACTGTTATTTTATAGTGTCTACACTGTACTTGTTCTATAGTGTCTATACTGTACAGTACTGTTATTTCATAGTGTCTATACTGTACTGTACTGAACTGTTTTTTTATAGTGCCGAGCGACCACAGTGTGTCTCGTTGTACATCCTCATCCTTAAAACACGAGCACACTCATGTTTTCATTACTATGTATATACTATATATCTTACCAAACCTTTGGCAACTACAGTAACTACTCCTACATACATTCACCTAGAAACTCCATTCATACTTAAAATAATACAGCTTACTGTGGACCAGGGCTGTATTAGCCATTGGGCCGTCAGGGCCGTGGCCCAGGGGCTCTCAGGGGCCCATCGGGGGAACTGGCCCACGCGGCCATCGACGATTTACTAAAATAAAATGTATAGGTAATCCCCTTCTCTGTATTTACAGCAATGATTCTCGATGGGTTTGAGGCCCTGACAAGGGCTCCTGGGCTTATATAAAAATAGTATGTATATTTATTTTTTCTTCAAAAAATTTAGGGGGGGGGGCTAAAAAAGAATCCGTCCCTGCTGTGGACACGCATGCTTGTTCATGTCACTTTGAAATGTTTTATAGTTTTTGAAATAAATATATAATATATAATATTTAACTTTAAACACCCAATAAAGTCTATGGGAAAGTCAATATTATTTGATCTGAAACCACTGTTTTTTGCAGTCACGTTACTTCAGCACAGTCTCAATTTAAACTTAAAAAGGTTGAGCTATCTTATGACTTCCATTGATGTGATTAACGTTTACACTTTTATACTTTTTGAGCTATCCCACTTCTTTTCAGCTTTTCCAATTCACACAAATGGTGTTTGCTATAGGGTAGAGAGAAGGAGACAGGAGGAAGGATTATTTGTGTACGTAAACTCACTGCGGCCAAAATCTTTACACTATACATATGTTTTTACACATTCGCAAGGGTCAACTCTCCACTTTCATTCAATGATCTAAGCTGCGTGATGTATAGGTTTTGAGTTATGACCATTAATATCAACCCATGTCCCTCTGCACTGTAGCAATTAGTACACCTGGTGATGCCTAGCCTGTCAGTCATTTGCTGGTCAGTGGTGCACCGTGCAAAGTAACCCTCACAACCCCATGTGCAGGGCTGGGCTGAAACAGTGAAAATTGACAATTAGGAGAATGGAAACAGGTGCTCAAAGCTGAGACACAAAGACACAAACAGTGCCTGAGACTGACTTTGCTGCATTTCTGCACCAGGAAGGAACTGCATTTCTAGTTGAAATAAACATGCTCTGAAAATGCACGTGGCCTAAGCCTCCCCCAACCCCCCCCCCCCGACCACAGAAGGCCCCCGTTTTGCATGTTCCCACGTAGGGCATGGTGTCCCCGTTCCTTCTGAACATGTCGGGGGGTCTGTCTGTCTTGTTTGTAGCAAGACAGACAGACAGACAGAATAATATGAGAGAGAGAGAGAGAGACAGAGCGCGAGAGAGAGAGAGAGAGAGAGAGAGAGAGAGAGAGAGAGAGAGAGAGAGAGAGAGAGAGAGAGAGAGAGAGAGAGAGAGAGAGAGAGAGAGAGAGTTTTAAGGAAACATCTGGGAACCATTATGGACTGGAATGTAAAAATGCTGTACTCAGCTAAAACTTCAGCTCAGTAGACCCCCCCCCCCCTCAACACACACACACACACACACACACACACACACACACACACACACACACACACACACCCTGCCTCCTGTCCAACTTACACAGCGAGAGAGAGAGAGAACTTTAACCTTTAAAAGCATCTTTAAGTCCTTGAAACCCAGAGAGATTAAGTAGTAGTGATTAATGTATGTTTTGGAACCTCGTGAAATGGGTCATTCTGCATAATGAGTACTTTAACTTTTGGTACTTCAGTATATTTTGATGCCAATACATTTCTACTTTTACTCAAGTACATTTTGAATGCAGGACTTTTCCTTAGTCACAGAATATTTCTTCATTGTGGTATTGATATGTTTTACTTAGTAACAGAGTATTTCTTCATTGTGGTATTGATACTTTTACTTAGCAACATACAAACAGATTTATTTATACAAACAGAGTATTTCTACTACATTGTGGTATTGATTTCTTTACTTAAAGTAAAGCATGTGAGTACTTCTTCCATCACTGGTATTGTGATGATGATATTTGATAGACAGATGAAGAGATGCTGAAAGGAGAAAAAAAACACTTACTTTTGTATTCATTTTGAGAACAAATAGGTTCAGAAAATGAATATTTGTATGTTTTATTTAGTTTGTATGGTTCTATAATCATCAGAATATACACATATATTCTATATATTGTATTTAGTTTGTAATGGCTATGTAATCATCACAATATTACACTTATATTTGTACATGTTTCATTTAGTGTATAATGGTTATATAATCATCACAATGTGCTTTCCCGTCATTATTGACACTTAATGTTGACACAACTGCTTCCTGACAGTGATGTCACTGGTGTGTCAATGATGACCTTTGACCTCTGTAAGACTGATGACTTATCAAAGGTGTAAAACTAGAAACAACAGAGTTCAAGGGGTTGGCAATTTCTTTATTTTTTTAATTTTCATTATTTAATTACTTGTTTTTTTATTTGGGTGAAACTTAATAGCTTGGAGGACAGAGGAATTAAAGACATCATCATCATTATCAGCGGTCCTTTGACCCATTACGACCGGAACGCATCTGTGTAATTTTAAGATTTCTTTGGCTATTCAAAAATAGCAGATCTACAACCTCATAGCATGGCACCGAGTGCCACACTACGAGCTTGTAGATCTGCTTTTATTTTATTTTATCGTGGACAGTGTGTGCAAAATCTTTGAATATATACTCCTGGGAGTCCCTGGACCTAATCATTTTGAGATGTGGGTCTGCGGCCAAATACATATAATTGTGGTGGTCCTTGACATGAAAAAGTTTGAGAACCACTGATTATAGCTACACAAGTTCTTTTTTTTTATCTGTTAGGATTTAGAAAACATTTGTAGAATCCCCCAGAAGCAAAGATTTTAGTAGCAGAAAAAATAGCAGATCTACAAGCTCATAGCTCATCCTCCCACATCCGAACAGTGAGACACAGGCCGAAAATCTGTGGTGCCCCCTGTATGCCAGTGTTGATTTGGTTAGCTATTTGTTTTATTTAGTCTCAGTCTTAGTCCAGTTTCAATCACGGTTGTTAGTTTTTATCACATTAGGTCCATCCTTTTTTTATTTACTCAAGTTTTAGTGAACTAAAAGTTGAGCATTTTAGTATTTATCTTAGTCCAAGAAAACCTATTTTTATTTGCCTAGTTTTAGTTGATAAAAACTGTTGACATTTTAGTCAAGTTTTAGTTATTACAATTATATTAGCCCTTTACTTTTTTTGTCAGCAGATTATAGAACATTTCCATTTAATCTAAAAAATATTTCACATAGCATTTTCTCTCATCCTTTTGATGAAAAACACAACCAGACATGGAACATGTTCTGATTGAATTTGCATATTTATTTTAAACCATAATTCACAGACAAACCAATGCTTGCAAAATAAATAAAATACATCCCAGATGAAAAAAATAATAAGCATCTATATTCTAGGGGGAAAACATAAACCAAAAAGCTTGTAGAGCTTGTAGATCGGCTATTTATGGCAAAGAGATTTGGAGTAGAAGGAAAAAGCAGTCCAACTAAGTACAGAGCCAACTCAGGTCAAGTTTACCAGTAAGTGGTTCATGACATAATGTGTAACATAAGTGCTGTGTCATTCAAGCTAGTTCACTTAGAATCATAAAACAAATGTGCGCGTGTGTGTGTGTGTGTGTGTGTGTGTGTGTGTGTGTGTGTGTGTGTGTGTGTGTGTGTGTGTGTGTGTGTGTGTGTGTGTGTGTGTGTGTGTGTGTGTGTGTGTGTGTGTGTGTGTGTGTGTGTGTGTGTGTGCAATGAATCCCCCAGAAGCAAAGATTTTAGTTGTAACTACCATCGTCAATGTAGTAGGTGCAGTGGATGCATTTGCAATTTCTGTGGACTATGTAGCTTGCATACAAGAAGGCATTTCTCACCGGTGGACTCTACCAACAGCCGACACTACCTGACGGCCCCTCCCGTGAACAGCTACCGGGAAGAACTTCTCTCCTGATAAAGTTTTTTTTTTTATTGTAAAGCGACTTTGGGTACTAAGAAAAGCGCTATATAAATGTTATGCATTGTTATTATTTAGCTGGGGTAAATTACACAGTGATACAATTCATTACCTTTCTTGTGAATCAAGTCTCAGGGCATTGTTTTCAGAGTTGTGTAAACGGCTCACAGTCTCCTGCAAACAGAATGATTCACAAAGTTAGTTGGAACTATAAAAGCATAAAGGCCTTCTCTCCTTGTATGTATTAACTCAAAGATAACAAAGGGGAAACTGTAAACTTAATGTAACAGAGGATTATTTCTTTCTGACAACTCTGCAGACATGTAATTGATGAATGCAAATTCAGTTAGTTTGCAAAAACAAACAAATTTCACAATTACGACATAAAGTGTTCCAGGTTTCCTGCTACAGTAATCCATGGCATATAATATTATGCTCTTGTGATACTAGTGCAATACAATATAATGTATCCTACTAACAATTTATAAATACGTCATGTAGGCTTGAAGCTTACCTTAATTCAAGTATGTTGAGTCAGTCAGCCAGTCAAGTCAACTGATTTTCATCTGGCTGCAGTGGATGGCAGTTAAGATTTAAAAAATTAGATAACCTGATTGGCCAAACTGAGAAGGAAAGTCATTGGTTGTGAATGGCTGTGCTGTGGAGAGACACTGCAGCATTCACATGATAATTAGCAACTTTGGTCAAAGCTGTCTGGAATGGGAAATGTTGTTATACTCTACATCTCAGAGGCAACTATTGCACTTTTTACTACAATGTAATTAATTAAAAAATGTAGTTAAGGTACTTAGATTTAGATTAGAGTACACATAAAAAACATAGATTAACAAATTAAGCCCTGCATTATACAAAGCATTGCAATGTGATTTTTGTCAAAAGACCATAGTTAAGATTTAGATGAGTTAAATTACTTTTTAGATTATTTAAAAAGTTGTTTAGTTGTAACTACCATCGTCAATGTAGTAGGTGCAGTGGATGCATTTGCAATTTCTGTGGACTATGTACCTTGCATACAAGAAGGCATTTCTCACCGGTGGACTCTACCAACAGCCGACACTACCTGACGGCCCCTCCCGTGAACAGCTACCGGGAAGAGAGGCAATAGACCCGGCGGCCTTCCCGCGGTGGGTCCGTCCGCTGTCGGAATAGCAATGGGTGGACTTCCAGGCCGAACAACTAGAGAGAGCGCTTTAACACCAAGCAGCAGTGCGAAGACTAAGAACTTTGTTTCCTCTGGTGATCCAGCCAAGGACATACCCACAGACTGTTTGTTGGAGGGTTTCAACAACTTGGGATGCCCAAAGACGAGGCAGAAAGGCTGGCAAAGTATTGTGCTGTCTCTGCTCCTATATATGGCGGAGCCGCCGGTACTTGGAGCGCTGAGTGACATGCGTGTTGTATCATGAGGACCTATCCATGAGTTTGTGAATGTAACCTTTACTGCAGCTAAAATATGTGTGTCCTTGTATGCTTTCCCTGTGTGTGGACATAAATAAATTGTTAAACTGCGTGTGTGTGTGTGTGTGTGTGCGTGTGTGTGCGTGTGTGTGTGTGTGTGTGTGTGCATGCGTGCGTGCGTGCGTGCGTGTGTGTGTGTGCATCAAAGGAGAAAGGGAGTGACAAAATCATAATATATAATACAATATTTCATCTCGTCTTTGTTCGTGGACTAAAATGACCATAGATTTTAGCCAAGTCTTTATTTAGTGAACTACATTATCGTCTCGTCTTTATTAGTCAATGAAATTGCATAATGATTTAGTCCCAGTTATTGTTTATTCATGTGGGTGGTGGTCTCGTCTCGTCTCGTCTTCGTCCTTTGAAAAATGTGCGTTGACGAACATATTTCGTTTAGTTTTCATTAACGAAATCAACACTGCTATATGCGTATGCGTGTGCGTACATGAGGGTGGGATGTCACTTACTTCATCATAATAAAACAGCCTAAATAAAGATCTTGAACCAATCTGAATCAATTACTCTCTTCCATTAAGTCCAAAAAGGGGGACCATACCTCCAAAAATACCTCTGCCTTATCCTGCATTTCATATTTAAGCCTCTCCAGGGGTAACAGAGACATTATTTGGGCCACCCACATATGTTCATTTAGAATATTATCCGTCTTCCATATCATGATACCGTTATAGACTGTTATTGTTATAAACAGTGTAGAGAGAGACACGAAGCACGGACTGGCACTAGCCTCTGTCAGGAAGTGTCTCTTCCTGGTAGCCGGAAACTACTTTCTTGTAGAAGTTGTTCTTGTACTGAATTATTAAGAACTGTTTTAATTGGGACATGTCTATGATTTTCAGGTTGCCATATTTGTAACAATTTTTGGCTTACTGTTTTTTTTATTGTACCCCTTTTTCTCCCAAATTTAGTCGTTATGCCAATTAATTCATCCCCACACACATTTCTGTGTTACTGCTGTTGTATCCTACTGACTCACCTGCCAGTGAGGAGCCCCCACCGGGAGGACGTAGGGCGTTTGTCCTACTCCTCCCGCCCTACACTCCCTCCTGACAGGCTGCACCCTCAGCCCGTAGGAGTATGTGCGGTGACAATTATCACCTCCCCGCCCGGCTTCCCTCTCCCGAACACGGGCCTATTGTGTTCGTATGGACGCCCGACAAAGCTGGATGCACCACTGTGGATTTGAACCCACAACCTCCGCGGTGGTGGACACTTTTCCACTGTGCCACCCAAACACCCCGGCTTATTCCTTTAATTGTCACGGTGACCATGACTTTCATGACCTCTGTGAAAGTCCTGCCCTGGTGTATAATGACAACGTTATTGTCTTATAGGCTCTATGCACAGCAGCCATATTATCACTTCCTTCACAGGTGTTACCAATGATACTAATGAAGGCTCTGTTCCATTTAGTCTAGCACAGTGGACCCCATGGAACCAAATGGACCCTTACGGGTCCATTTGGTTCCATTTGTACACTCTCAGAGTTACACACCTGTAAGGGGCCATTTGGAAGCCCATGAGGGTCACTGGTGTAGCAGAGTGTTTCCAGTGAGCCAACATGCACAATATCAGCACCCTGACTCTGTTTGACCAGAATGGAACAGAGCCTTTATTAGTATCGTTGGTAACACCTGTGAATGTCTTCATAATATGGCTGCTGTGAATAGTGTGAATAGAGCCTATTGTGGCTGGCTGCAGTCAAGCTCGGATATTTTCATGTTGTTTGATTTCAAAATAAAACTCATCGTCTTTTTCAGATACTTCAGAGGCTGAGCTCTATAAATAAATGAATAACATTTGCATAAAAAAACAATACATCTAAAAGAGTCTAATCCACATGGTGGGCATCAGACCCAAAGGGAGGTAAGACCAGAAAAGCGAAACGAATAGTTTGTTAAAAAGGAAAGTCTTTAGTCCTCTATCAATCCATTCAATCCGGGAAAGCATCTGTGTCATTTTAGATTTCTTTGGCTATTCAAAAATAGCAGATATACAAGCTCATAGCACTGAGTGCCGCACTATGAGCTTGCAGATCTGCTATTTTTTGAAAATGTGTGCAACTCTTTGAATATATTATTTTTTAAATCAAATCTTTGCTTCAGGGGGTCCATGGAACAACATATTTTGAGATGGGGGGGTCTGCGGCCAAATACATAACATTTTGGGGGTCCTTGACAATTATGAAAAAGTTTGAGAACCACTGATTATAGCAACATAGGATTTAGAAGACATTTATAGAATCTTCCAGAAGCAACGATTTGAGTTACAAATGTTCGCTTCAAAAAAATATATATATATTCAAAGATTTGCAACAAATGTTCATGATTTAAAACAAAAACAGCAGACAAGCTCATAGCGCGGCACATCAACAGACCGTGGAGCTCTCAGGTGGTCAGGGAGTGACTTCCACAGTGGACGGGCAGCTGAGCAGAGGGCCCGGTCACCCATGGCGCCGAGCTTGGACTTGAGTCTTGACTTTAAATGTTTATATCGTGTGTGTGTGTGTGTGTGTGTGTGTGTGTGTGTGTGTGTGTGTGTGTGTGTGTGTGTGTGTGTGTGTGTGTGTGTTTGTGGGCGGGCGTGAGCGAGCAAGCACGAGTGTGTGTGTGTGTGTGTGTGTGTGTGTGTGTGTGTGTGTGTGTGTGTGTGTGTGTGTGTGTGTGTGTGTGTGGTATATCTCCAGGATGTCAGCCACTGTGTGTTATTTATTTTACACACTTTGTTCTGCTTTCAGGATTTATTGTGTTTTCATCTTTTAGGGTCGATCCGCTCGTAAAGCCAACGTTATTTTTCCATGACGTGCGGCTGGCGCCAGTGGTGGACAGTAACCAAGTACATTTACTTGAGTAAATTTGTGTAGAGTATCTGTACTTTACTAAGTATTTGTATTTGTGGATACTTGGTATTTGCACTTCACTCTACTACATTTCAGAGACAAATGTACTTTTGACTTGCAACATTTATAGGAAGGGGAAATGGTGTATTTATATACAGTAGCACCTTTATCCGAAGTGCT
>NC_139943.1:56843140-56863140 GCF_963454915.1 Gymnoscopelus microlampas
GGTCAAACTTAAAGCTGACACTACTGGTGGAAGACATTCCTGATTAGCTATGGACACCCTACACCCTTTCATGGGGGAGAAAAGCCCAGGTCCAGATGCTCAGTATCCTGGGGTCATCTGACCCTAGATGACCACTATATTGACCTAACCATCTCACACAATAGACTTATACACACACCCAACTCCTTAATCTAGCACACACACATAGGATACACACAGTTAGACATCTGGATCAGAGCACACACACCACATGCACAAACCTGTAGAAACAGCATGCACGTGCATAGACACTGACTATAAATATCCACTCTTGAGTCAAATCTGTCTCTTTTCCTGCCCTCTTTTCCTGTGTGAAAGCTGCCATGTCCTGTCCTGTGTAACCATGTAAGTAATTCTCTTCTCTCCTTAATAAAATCAACTGAGGAGAAGGAATGCCTGGACTCTTTAATTCTCCTTAAACAAGGGCAAATAGCCCCACAGATTAATACATTTCACTACAAATGGCGAACCAGCTTGGAGTTCATTAATTCATTTGTGGGACAATCTTCTAGTTTGTCCCTCAAAATGTTTTCGAAGACATGAACCTTTTTTATTTTATTTTTATAGTTGCCATCTGTGGGGCATTGTTTTTGCCTTTGTTGAAGGAGTGTTTTGGATCCATGTTAAATTTATTTTTATTGAAATTTTGGTCAAAAATATATGGCTTACATTTCAGTTATGCCTCTGTGTCAGGCGATTACGCATCAGATTAAGACGTCACGCTTTGTCTCCTAATATTTTTGCCTGACTGATCATGAAGCTAAAAAAAAAAAAAAAAAATTATAAAAAATAGAAAAAGGAACAGTGAACTTTACTTGGTCACTCTGGTGATAATTTATTTTCGTTGCTTAGTTACTAGTGTAATGAGTTGATGGCATGTATTTATCGCTTGTGTGCTCAGTTGTTTTGGGGAACTTTACTTAGTCACTCTGGTGATGGGTTGTCTGGTGATGGGTTGTTTTCGTTGCTTAGTTGCTCTTGCAATAAGTTGATCGGATGTGCTTTGTCACTTGGTAATGTGTAGTTCTTGGAATTGGGTTCTTGTTTTTTTAATTTTTGAAGTGGTTTAACAGTGACTGGGATGTGTTTGTTGTCTTACATGTTTGTGTTTTTGAATGCATCTTTTTGTTTTTGTTTCATGCATTTTGCGTACATGTAATAGCTAAACATGTGTACAAGTGAGGAGATGAGAATGAAAGTGTCTTGTTTGTCTGCCTGTCTACTGCAGTGGCCGGTGGATGTGTCTGTGTCTGTCTTTGTCTGTGAGTGGCTGTCCACACTGCGTGTGGAGATGTCTGTGTGTTTATGACTGAAGAATATGATGGTGTTTTGATTAGGTTGACCGTCTAGCGTACAGGCGGGGTGTGGTATAAGCAGTAATAATAATAATAATAATAATAGTAATGATGATGATAATAATACTAATAATAATATTAATGATGATAATGATAATACGTCTTGCTAAGTGGTGTATTCCACAGTTAGACAGTGAAAGTTGTGCTCTCCTATTTCTCCTCTGTTTGGGGGGGACAGGGACGCGTTAGCATGTCTGGTTGCTAACTCATGAGGCTAGCTCATGCGAGTGAAATGAATGTTCATCTATAGGCTTAACTGAGTGGTGTCACGTAATTCCAAAGCAGCGACTATACGTCTTTTGCTCATGACACTTGAACCATGTGCTTGATTAGAGCATTTATAGCCTTTATTGTCACTTTTACACGTTTGAGGAACGAGTTGATTTTTGTTGTCATTCTGTTGCTTCCGCGTTTTTACGTCGCTGCCGTAAACCGTTTTTTTCTGGTTGCTATGGTGACGCTCATGTGACCATCTCTATTCTTTTAATTCATTTCTTGGA
This sequence comes from Gymnoscopelus microlampas, assembly GCF_963454915.1. Lineage (NCBI taxonomy): Eukaryota > Metazoa > Chordata > Actinopteri > Myctophiformes > Myctophidae > Gymnoscopelus > Gymnoscopelus microlampas. Next base: position 56,845,035 of record NC_139943.1, read on the forward strand.
TTATATGTGCTTTGGTTTGCAAACTGAATCACTATTTTTGACTTTAATATACTTATTGTGCTGATACTAGTCATCCTAAATTTTAAACTTGCTGATGGTGACGTTATCAGCTGCTGTTTTAATTTATTAACGGCCAACTCGACACTGCTAGCCTTTGTGCCAGGTCACGTGGTACGCTGCTGCTACTAGTGCGTCACTACGTTTATGCGTGGGGGTTCCCTCCCCTTTTCATTGAGGGTGTCACAGAGTTCCTCCTTACTTATTACATTTTAGTATCATTTTGACACGCATGTGTTTTGTTGCATGTTAGTGAACAACTTTACAGCCACTTCCATGTGGTATTTTCTTCTCGTTTCACGTATATAGGTGTATTCGGTGTGGTTACATATTTTATAGGATTATACATAACAATTGTGTTGTTCCTGCACACTTTCCTCTGTGTTTCTGAAACCTGATTCTCATGTTTCAAGGGGGGAGGTGGAGCAGGAGAGATGTAACCAATCACAGTGTCCCATTCCTCTGAGCAGTGGGAGCACAAGGCCGATTAGAGCCCATAGCTGAGAGAGAAAAATGATGTGGCAGCACATTCTCACCACGCATTTTAGTGTACTGTTTGAGTTTTAAAATAAGTAATGCACCGTTTACAATCTAATGATAAACATTATAATTGTGAGCATGTTATAAAAGTGTGCAAACACATATTTTCCATTTCACCACGTTAATAACAATAGGGGAAATCATAATGAAACATGTAGTAATTGTGAATCTCTTTACATTCTTAAAAAAAAAAGTATAGTCTGTTTGAGACATTTAATTCTGGAGACAACAATCAATCACTGTTGGTTGTCTCTTACCCTTTGTGTGTGAGTGAGTGCATAAGTGAGTGAGTGCAGAGCCTAGGCTCCTGTCTCTATACCCCCTCAAGCCCCCCACCTTCCAGTGGGCGCCCACAGTCCCTTGGCCCCCACCAATTTTTACCCTATAGGATGTGCCAATCTCTCTCTTTTCTGTGTGATTGTTTGTGTCATTCCTCTTTTTTGTTTGAGTGAATGAGTGAGAGTTAAGAGCTATTCTGCATTTAATGTGATGTAGAGATTATGGTTTGAAGAATTGAAGAATTGAAGAAATAACGCTAATGCAATTGTTTATTTTCTTTTGTGTTGATCGCACATGTGCCATGGGGAGTTCCCAGTGAGGATGACACACCTCCCTGGAGACTAAGCCAAACCTTCTGAGGCCATCCCCCTGAGTGGTCAGATCCAAAAGGCCAAACAGACCACACAGAGGCCTTTCATCTGGATGGACACAAGCAGCCCCCTTCCATGATCTGAGGGATGCCGGTCCATTGTATCACACAAGATCAGTTTGGCCTAAACCATTTGAAACTTAATAGCCTAACAGCAGTAGTTTGACATTTATTATTTGAGTGTGTGGTTGTGTGGGCATGGAATCGACTCATTGAAATAGGTAAAGTGTTCTCTTTTTTTGTTTTAAGTGGTGAACATGGCTAGGTGCGCTCTACCAAAAATCATTTTGGAGTTTTGAGTGCCTGGAGGAACTATGTTCGCCTGGCCGTCGAAACCTGAAGACATAGGGAGGAGTTAGTGACAGTATAAGATTTGGGGTAGGCAGAAAGCCATGGGGTTCAATGAAGAGGTTACATGCCTGTGTGTATAAAGTTGTTTGAAAGTGTATGATTACATCACGTATGAGTGAGAGAGAAGATTGAATGGGTATGCCTGGTGAGTGAATGTATAATAGAGCTATTGATACAAACCAACTTCTGAAGATTCACTGTAGTACTGAACGAAAACTATTTTTGGGAGATATGTAAAAGTTACAAGGGGGGACAAAAATTAAGAGAAGATGAGTGACAGGTCTAATAAAATAGTGTATTATTACTGTGAGTGATTCATAAAAATGTAGAGCCACATATGAGCAACGTTTGTTCTTCATAAGGAGACAATAATGCATATTATTGTTTGTGAGGGGTTTGCCCTGCAATAATCTGCATCCACAATTGTAGTATATTACGCACAAGGAAGTGTGACAATATTCTTGAAAGGAAAGGAAGTAGCAAGGTCCATGAAAATGTTAGGAGAGAGCATACTATAGGACAGTTATCAAATACATAGAGATAAGTGCAGTTGAGTAAGAGGGAAACACATATAGGTTCTTATCTATAGTAATGAAAAATAGTGAGTTGAACATAGTAAGTGTATTCTGAGTCTGATGTCTTAAGTGATCACAAGGAGTAGCTTGTTGGACAGAGGGTATTTTGATGTGGACTGAAACAATCACCGGCTTTTAAGTGTGACTGTGAGTTTATGAGAGGACGTGGAGGCGGCGGCTTACAGGCCCTCCCTAAAAACCCGCAGTGACCATGGGGAGTCGCGCCCCTGTGATCTGAGCACAGATCTGCTGGTAGCTAATTAATGCTGTGGGGGACTAGTCCAGTCTAAGTTGGCCCCCACCCCCAGGGGTGGTTGCTTTAGCCAAGGAATCATGAACCAAGGTTGAGCAGTAGGGTTAAAGCTGACAGAACAATTCTGCCCCACAGCCTAAAATCACACGTCCTACCCTGATTCTAAATGAGCTTGTTGTTTGACATCAGTGAGTTTGTAGTTTCAGTGCCGACTTTTAGAGTAACGTATGGTAATTCGTATTGGAGTAACTTATCACCCCTATATTCCCGTCCTTAACATATGCAGTCTACATAGACTAAACAATATTGCCAAATAAGATGCGTTGTAGACTGACAATTGTTCGTGGTCTGTGTATGAACCTTTAATGGTGAACGTATAGTTTTTCTTTAATGCTTTTCAACATTATTTCAAAGGCTATATAATCAAAAAACACTATTATTATTGGGTTTCTGGCCATGCACAGTGCACCTACAAGGGTCTACTACAACTATCAAATATATTGTTAAATATTATTTGAATACTTGATCGATATTAGTGATGGGAGCCAAGCCAACAAGAGCTCCTTCCCCCACGACACCTGTGTTTATTGTACAACAGAATAACCCCTTATTCAAAGGGATTTCCAAAATTTCCAAAAGATGGAATAAGCGCTGGCCTGGATTAGACAAGCCATGGCCGCAATATGGCTCTTTTGATCCAGACGTTATTAAAACAATGCAAGTTCTTGTCGGCACGTACAAAGTAGGACAGAAAACAGGCAAGAAAGGTGATGCTAGGAAAGAAAAGCGAGAAGTAGAAGTAGCCGTTTTAGACTTGTTTTTCAAGGAAGGTCAGAAGTTGACTAGGTTACCCAAAGAGCGTCAGGATAAAATTATAGCTGCAACATTGTCTACAGCTAAGCTTAGGGAACCGGACTGCAGGAGTGAGACTGAGCAGCGGGAGGGTCTGGAACGACAGCCTGATAAGAGCCTGCATGCAAACTCTACTAAGCAAATGCCAGTGATCATTAGGGATCAGCAACTTTATGAGCCGTTGTCGCATACAGACATGTCAGATATTGTGGCCAAGCTGCCACCACTCCAGGAGGGAGCTTATCTGTGGATCTCTAAATTTGATGAAATTTCAGTGAGCACTCATTTAGCGATGGGGGATTTTAAAAAATTGCTCTCTTGGCTGGTGGGCATTTATGTGTTAGATGATATTCTGACTCGAGCAGGGCTTCAGAGATACATTGACACTAAAGTATACGACGCAGAACTTTTCGCTGCAAACCGAGGTCTTCTGTGGCATACGTTGAGAAGCATTTATCCGACAAATGTCCACCCGGACAGTATTGTTATTGATTCATTGGCCGACACTGAAAATCCTCGTGCTTATGTGGAAAGAGCCTATAGCAGGTGGCGAGACGTCACAGGTAATGACCCTCGACGAAATCGTCTGGAACAAGTAATTCTGCGCAGCAAAATCGTACAGGGATTGCCTGTTTCAGTGCAGTACAGACTTGAGAATGTGGTGGGCCTTGCCAGCATGGATTTGCCAACTTATACGTCTCACGTCGCCCACTGTGTTGACCTTATCCGTAAGAAAGAAAGCTATCAAAAGGCTCAGGATCTCGAGACATTGAGGGAGCTGAATCAAGTCAAACTGGCCATGGCCATACAGAAGGCAGTTATGCCGAAGCTTAAGGGTCCTTGTTATATGTGTGGGGAAAGTACCCATTTCTGGAGACAATGTAACAGAGGGGAGGGGAGGACACAGCCCTCCCACAGACAGGGGTGTCATTACCCCTTGGAGCTGGACAATTGCAACTAGACCTCTATGTCTCTCTCCCCTAAACCCGTGGACATACAGTACATCTTTCCTCTTCCTTTTCTCTTTTACAGCTTTATCTTAACTTTCCTCTATCTTTTCTTGTGAGACGGGGTTTTCCGTTCATGAAGACAGATGTCCGTCAGAGACCCTGATGAAGACAGAGATCGTTTGCTAGTGCGTTTTAATATAGGCGATTTTTTGTGTTTTGACGCGCATAGTAAATGGCGATTTGTATGTCCTTCTGTTTTTATAGATTGTCATTTTAGTTATCTTTTGAGACCTGTGTAGCCTATTTGTGTTACAGGTTTTTGTTTGTCAAGGGGGGTCTGGATGATCCTAACACATTTGTTCTTTTTCTACATGAGGAGTAGCAGGTTTTTATGGTTTGTGTTTTGGTACTAATGTTTTAGTTCTTTTAATGCATTTTAGTTTGTTCGTGTTACTTTGTGGTTTTAGAACTATTGTTTTCATGTCCCCACGTTTATGGAGGACCTTAGTGGCCCTCCAAGGGGGGTCTGTAGTATCTTGAAATAGCATAGTTCTAAAAATACCTAAGATGAACACACAAAGAGCAGATCTAGAGACACACATCCCCCGCAGGATGCCATACACTGGATGCTCCTATGGTCAATGACTAACAGTGACCTAGGGCAACACATGGTTTTTGTACTTACATACCTGCATCCATACATAATATCACATATCATTATACACTTATATGCCAGTACTTGTATTGTGATGCACTCACATTATAATATAACTATGCATACTACTAAATACCACAAAGGCCTAATAAACATAGTCCATTGATTACTATGGTCAAACTTAAAGCTGACACTACTGGTGGAAGACATTCCTGATTAGCTATGGACACCCTACACCCTTTCATGGGGGAGAAAAGCCCAGGTCCAGATGCTCAGTATCCTGGGGTCATCTGACCCTAGATGACCACTATATTGACCTAACCATCTCACACAATAGACTTATACACACACCCAACTCCTTAATCTAGCACACACACATAGGATACACACAGTTAGACATCTGGATCAGAGCACACACACCACATGCACAAACCTGTAGAAACAGCATGCACGTGCATAGACACTGACTATAAATATCCACTCTTGAGTCAAATCTGTCTCTTTTCCTGCCCTCTTTTCCTGTGTGAAAGCTGCCATGTCCTGTCCTGTGTAACCATGTAAGTAATTCTCTTCTCTCCTTAATAAAATCAACTGAGGAGAAGGAATGCCTGGACTCTTTAATTCTCCTTAAACAAGGGCAAATAGCCCCACAGATTAATACATTTCACTACAAGTGCAATGGGGGAGGGGGGGGCACAGCTGTCAACACAGCTGGATGTACAGTAGCCAATCGACGTCCGATCAAAACACTGCTCCAGGTTTATGTACATTTCCACTGAAGTCGTTGTTTGAACTTTTATGTCTCTAAACATTCATTCCCAAATGATCCCAACACGCACGCACGCACGCACGCACGCACACACACACACACACACACACACACACACACACACACACACACACACACACACACACACACACACACACACACACACACACACTACTGTCTTTCATGTTCGTGGCGGTGTGTCTTGCTGGGAGGAGGCCTAGACAGACAGACAGACAGACAGACAGACAGACAGAGACAGACACAGACAGATACAGAGAAAAAGACAGAGAGACAGACAGAGAGAGAGAATAACACACTGGTGTGTGTGTGTGTGTGTGTGTGTGTGTGTGTGTGTGTGTGTGTGTGTGTGTGTGTGTGTGTGTGTGTGTGTGTGTGTGTGTGTTGTGGGGGGGAGGGGGGTGATGGATGGATATTATCGTTTCTCCAAAACAAGGAAGTGAAGAATGCAGAGGAGGGAGAGGTCAACCTCAGAGGTCAAAGGTCAACATGTGGATGACGCAGTTTGGCTTGGCAATAAAAATACTTCAGTGTAAACATGACCGCTTCCCCCACAAATGAACTCACAAGTACCATTGAAAAATACTTAGAGTACCAAAGTAAAAGTACTCTTTTTCAAAAGAAATCGCAAGTCTACAAACTTGGAACATTCCATTATCTGTCAGATACACCACCCCTCCCAGTTGTATTCAAATCGCGGACTCCGGTCAGGACCGAACCACAACTATATCTGGACTCTGGGCAAATTATCCACAAGTTTCCTAGGGAGCTTACTGTGGAAAAGGGGGTGTGTGAATGAATCATTCAATTCATTTTAGGCATCAAATCAGTCAACAGTAATGTGGGAAACACAACATGACAGAAATAAAAAAGGGTCATATTAGTCTGATCGACTGCCCTACAAGATCTCCCTCCACACAGCTGATTAAAATTAATGATCAATGCTTATTAGCAGATATACAAGCTCATACGCGCTATGAGCTTATATATCTGCTATTTTTGAATAGCCCAAAGTGTAAAATAATGCTTTTTAGCTCATATCTTAAAATGACACAGTTCCAGGTCGTCACTTAACACATTTAGGTTGAGGTTTATTAAAACAGGGTACATCTAGTGCTGGCATTCTTACCGTTTACGCTGCGCTGTTTAGGGCTGTAGACGCTACGGCGAGGACGCGGATGTAAACAAAGGGTACGTGCACGATGGTCGAGGGTCCCGACTATCGCCTGGAACAATAATATTTCTAACGCGATCCGCCATTGCAGAGTGATCACCCATCGAAAACGGCTCGTTTCCACCACGTTAAAAAAGATATGGAGTTACGGGGCTTTTTTCTCAAGGAGTTACAATGGGAGTGGACGGGAGGTAGGTTTAATCAAGTCACCTTAATTCAAGTGGCAGATGCCAAAAAGAGGAGTTTTGTGATTTGTGTTAATAAATATGTTTTTAATATGTAATAATTTTTTAGGGGCATATCATGTGGTCTACCTGCACAGCTTTTGTGTTCTACTGCTAGACCACGATCTACCTTTTGGGCACCCTTGTTGTAGGGTAAGTAGGCAGACTTAGGGCGGCTTCACATTGGGTGCGTTTGAAGCGAAGCGTTCCCCCTCCGTTCCCGAGTGCGCTTGGTTGGCCAGCATTCACACTGGCCTTAGACTCGAGACCATTTCATTTAACAGTAATGGTAAATAGGTGCCTCATGGGGGCGCTGTGGACTATGACGCTTTGGGAGAGCGAATGTCATTCACAGAAGAAAAGTCATTCTAGAGTGAATAATAAAGTTTGACTGTGTTCCTGACGTTGTCTTGAGTTATAATAACAATAGATCAACAATACACAACCAAAGCAGTGTGTGCACTGGTCTTTGAAACCTCGAAATGCACTGTCGTCTGTTGATATGATATTGGCGTCACGGACGCATCCTTTGTAATTTAGCATTGACGTCACGTCACGGACTAATCCTTGGTGTATTTATCCTTACAAATACTTTCGCCACACATGTGTTTTTTGTTTATTATTTTTCACGGCTCGCGCTACTCAAACACTAGTGGGATTATTATTTCTTGTCAACATTCAAGTATAACTATGAGAAGGTATAACCCAGCAAATTCCGCCGATTTTCGCCGTTTTTTTTTCTCTCACATCGTTTGGTGAAGCCCCCAAGGTTGGTGCCCTGTGCTGCGCTGCTTTTATCCGCCAGATTGGGACGTTCACGGCATATTTTGCACCATCACGGTGCGTTCATCATTCATCGGTGACGAGTGCCTCCAAACAGCCGCTGCAGCGAGGCAATGCGAGACACTCGCACAATCACGTGCAGCATGCGTCCTCGATCTCCAGGCTTTTATTTTTTAGTTTTGCTAAAAAATAAAAGCTACGAAATTCCTGTCCCAGCTGTTGGTACGCAAAAGCGCCTCGCGTCGTCTGATGTGGTGCTCATTTTTTATTTTGGGTGCGCATGCGCACCTGCGCACCAGTTATGTGCACCCCTGATTATAAGTAAGATGTTACCGCGGCACGAGTGAAAATCCTCTGTTGTGTCCACACTACACGCAGATATCCACATTTGAGACTATAACCCTGTCTATGGTTTGGTTTGGTCCAAACATGTGATACTATTACCACTGACTGTCTATGGTTTGGTTTGGTCCAAACATGTGATACTATTACCACTGACTGTCTATGGTTTGGTTTGGTCCAAACATGTGAGACTATTACCACTGTCTATGGTTTGGTTTGGTCCAAACATGTGAGACTATTACCATTGTCTATGGTTTGGTTTGGTCCAAACATGTGATACTATTACCACTGTCTATGGTTTGGTTTGGTCCAAACATGTGATATTACCACTGTCTATGGTTTGGTTTGGTCCAAACATGTGAGACTATACCACTGTCTATGGTTTGGTTTGGTCCAAACATGTGAGACTATTGCCACTGTCTATGGTTTGGTTTGGTCCAAACATGTGAGAGTATTACCACTGTCTATGGTTTGGTTTGGTCCAAACATGTGAGACTATAACCCTGCCTATGGTTTGGTTTGGTCCAAACATGTGAGACTATAACCCTGCCTATGGTTTGGTTTGGTCCAAACATGTGAGACTATAACCCTGCCTATGGTTTGGTTTGGTCCAAACATGTGAGACTATACCACTGTGTTTTAATCCCAAATAACTACACTTTAAAAACAAGCCCAAAAAAACACAACCTGCAACTACCAATATTTTCAAGCAACTTGACAGAAAAAACAAGCCCATAGTCGCTTATAATAAGCAGGCATGGCAACACTGACTGCTTCCTACTCCAAACTGTTTCACTGTGTTAACAGGTCAACGTTTGCATGGGTGGACAAACACAGAACACTAAGCATGGCATAATCTATTTATTTATTAAGCAGCCGTGTAATAAGTGGGATAATCAATGGTGAGCCATGGTCACAACAAGTCACTCCGACCGAGCAATCAGATAGGTTGAAATAGGCTCTCCGTGCTCAAACGAGCATGACTATTTGTAAAAAGGCAACGAACGTCTCCCCTAGAGGGAGCCAGAGGATAACAGTGATGTGAACTGACCCGGCCTCTCTGTCTGTACTCCTGCTCGGTCAGGTCAGAGCTGGAGCTGAAGCACTGCAAGCACACAGGTCCCACAGGCAGGGGTATGCAGACGGTTTGGGAGCCCCCCAGCTGGCGGACCACAATGTAACATTTTAGATGGCATGTTATTTTGAGACCACTGGCATGTTATTTTGTGTTATTTGAGGCCCTTATCAGGGCTCAACATTTTTAATATACTTTTTAATGTATGTATGTTTATTTATTATAATTACAATTTCTAAGTTATAAATTAATTGCAATGTAAATATTCTAACCTCGTTTTGCCATAATGTTATAATGTAGGGCGGCAGTGATAGAATAAAGGTTGTGATCTGTGAAACTTTAACGTGCGTGTGCGTCGGATGACTATTATGTTGTTCCTTTGGCCAGTAACTGAGGGAAAAGTCAGCTGGATTTCTACACAATCACAGCTGACACACACACACACACACACACACACACACACACACACACACACACACACACACACACACACACACACACACACACACACACAGATCTGCAGAAAATAGCAGATCTACAAGCTCACAATGCATCACACCGTGACACATTGTGAGCCTGTAGATCGGCTGGGATGAAGTGGTTATTGTATGTTTTGTAATAATAATCAAACTAATCTAACTAAAGTTTTCAAATAATTGTAGTGGAGTAAAAGTACAATATTTGCCTCTGAGACGTAGTGGAGTAGATAGTACTGAACATTGAAAATACTCCAGTAAAGTAAAAAATACCTCAAAACTGTATTTAAGTAGGCTGCAGTACTTGAGTAAATGTACTTAGTTACTTTACTCCACTGCATGACAGTCATCCACCCATGGCTCCTCCTCGACTCGACCTCCTTCTCTGTACCTGACTACCTGAACACTCTCCCTGTTCCTCCTGTTGTATGAAAGTATCTAATTTCATTTCTTTCTTTGCCTGAGAACCACTATTGCCGTTTCCTTGCTTTCTTTTGAGAGTATTGCCCTCTGCACCTACGTTCAGTGGTGGACAATAACGGAGTAAATGTACTTGAGTACCGTACTTAAGTACTGAAAGTAAGAGTAATATACTAATTACTCTTATCTTACTTGAGTACATTTCCAAGAAAAATATTTTACTTTTACTCAAGTACATTTCTAGAAAGGCTGTAAAGTACTGAGTGCTTTTAGGGGGGGGGGGGGGGGGGGGGGGGGGGTGGAGCGCGTATACCGCACCCCTAACCTAAAAGGTCTTCCCGCGGCTATGTGTCCATCTGATCTGTTTCTGCAGCTTCCTCACTGTTATTTATCTGTTGTACTGAGCTGTTCCTCTCTCTCTCTCTCCCTCTCTCTCTCTCTCTCTCTCTCTCTCTCTCACTCACTCACTCAACATATCTTCGTCATCGCAGCGCATCTGTTGTACTCATCATCTGTTGTACTCAGCTGTTCCTCTCTCTCTCTCGCTCTCTCTCGCTCTCTCTCTCTCTCTCTCTCTCTCTCTCTCTCTCTCTCTCTCTCTCTCTCTCTCTCTCTCACTCACTCACTCACTCACTCACTCACTCACTCACTCACTCACTCACTCCCTCAACATATCTTCATCATCGCAGCGCATCTGTTGTACTCATCATCTGTTGTACTCAGCTGTTCCTCTCTCTCTCTCTCTCTCTCTCTCTCTCTCTCTCTCTCTCTCTCTCTCTCTCTCTCTCTCTCTCTCTCTCACACTCACTCACTCACTCACTCACTCAGAATCAGAGCAGGAAGTCTGTTGTTTTGGATACATCAGAGCAGAAATTGGACATCGGACAGCGGGAAAAAAACATATTAGAAAAGTGAACAAAGAGACTTGAAGAGTGAAGAATAAGCAGTTGTGAAACTTCATAAAAGAGGAGGATTCCGGTGAGTTGTCCAAACCTGCTGTTATAGAGCCTGAGGCTCTACACCAGCAGGTTTCATTTAGCATTTCATACATCATTTCAAACAGAAGTCTATGGGAGTGTCTATAATGTACGACGGCGTATTAGAGCCAGTTTTGCCAAATAAAACTAGGAGATTTCTTAGTTCAAAGTTGCAAATCTGCGAGTTTATGAACTAGAAAATTTCCTACATTAAACTCAGAGATTTCTGAGTTAAATGTCAGAATAATGCCCCGCCCCCACAGACTTTTTATTGTTTTTAATTTCAAGAACTGGCACTAATACGCCGTCGTAATAATGCTCTCTCTCAGCAGCTCTGAAACATACGGTTCATTGAACATCATGCCATACAGTAACCTGCACTGCATTCAGATCGTTGAGACCATTGCATTTTCTTGTCATACACCTAACCTGTGTGTGTGTGTGTGTGTGTGTGTGTGTGTGTGTGTGTGTGTGTGTGTGTGTGTGTGTGTGTGTGTGTGTGTGGTGTGTGTGTGAGCGAGCGCACGTGCGTGCGTGCGTATGTGTGAGCGCGCACAGTCTTATTCCTGTCATTCTGTGGTTTCTTCCTGTCCCAGCAACATCTGTCTTGGTTGACTACAGACTAACTATGCAGCACCTGTGATTACAGATAGCCCCTTGGGTTAAAAATGCAAGAGAAGCACAACTTAGCTTTATAAAATCCCTGTCCGTTTATCAGTTGTTGTGTCACCATGAACTTTAGTTCAACATTTTTAATTATGAACTATGAAGTGAACTAGTTCATTTAAAAATGTGTGAACTGAACTTTGAACTAGTTCATGTAGAAAGGGAACTTTCCCAACACTGGCCACATGTTCCACACAGCTGCATACATCTGGACTACACAGCTCTCTCTCTGTGATTGTCTGTGATTGTGTGTGTGTGTGTGTGTGTGTGTGTGTGTGTGTGTGTGTGTGTGTGTGTGTGTGTGTGTGTGTGTGTGTGTGTGTGTGTGTGTGTGTGTGTGTTTGACTGTGTGTGTGACTGTGCGTGTGTGCGGCGTGCGCTCTGCTCAAGTACATTGACTCAAGTACTGTACTTAAGTACAGTGACTTGTACTTGTATTTGCAGTCTTGATACTTTTAAAAAAACATGTGAGTAATTTTGTGGTCTTCTACCTACAAAAATGCACACTGAGGATTTAGCTGCGTTCGAGTTTCTACTTTAATCATAAAATGGTAATTGGTTAATAGGTCCGCTATTATTTCATAGCATGGCGAGAGAGTATGTTTTACCCTCCGTCCGTCCGTCCGTGTGTGTGTGTGTGTGTGTGTGTGTGTCCGTCCGTCCGTCCATCTGTGAACAGCTAATCTCCGGCACCGTTGGCTTGATCGCAGTGAAACTGAGCACACACACTCCCTGGATGCCAATTCCAAACTTCTGCCCCAATTTTTTCACGTGGGCCTGTTATAGCGCCACCAGGAGGCCGATTTGTGCAAAACATATTTTTTGACAGTACTCCTACATATTTTATCCAAATATCACACAAATCGGTACACAGTATCTCTATATTCATGTGATCACCACGGATCTGTCTGATTGTCCATATTCCATCCTGATTGGCTAAGGTTGGCTTCCAAAGTTTGCAGGATTGGTCCGTTTTGAACTAAAAGCGTCAAATCATGAACGCAGCTTGCTATTTCCGTGAAATTTCACACGCACATTCCCACTAGGCAGAGGAAGATATGTCACTTGAAAATGTTCAAATCAGCCTCATGGTGGCGCTATAAAAGGCCGATTTGCCTTTTTAACTATAACTGCACCGATATGCGTGAAACTTTGCACGCATACTCCCTAGAGGCCGAGGAAAAACATCTGTCCTGCATTTTTCACATTAGCCTTTTATAGCGCCACCAGGAGGCCGACCTATGTAATACCTTTTTTTTTAGATTAAGCCTTCACATTTTATCCAAATTTCACGCAAATCGGTACACATGATCTCTATAGTCATGTGATCAAGATGGATCTGTTTGGTTTTTCATATTCCATCCTGATTGGCTAACATTGACATCTAAAGTTTGCAAGAGTAGCCCGTTTTGAACAAAATGCCGCAAATCATGAACGCAGCGTCACTCGGAACGGGTCGGAATCGGATCAGATTTCATTGACACCATTTCGGTCCCGGTCTGGTTCTTTTTGGACCCGTGAGGAGCTCTAGTGTACAGTACAGTTTATGATTGTTAATTTTACAGTGGAGTGTGGGGATGTACTTATTATTATAGACTAGAGTTTCGGGGGGCTACGCCCCCCTCAACCCCAGCCGCGCACGGGGCCCAGCGTGGGCGCGTGTATATTGGGGTACCCAAATCGCCGGAGTGAAACTGTGGAAAAGGAAAAAAAACAAATTAGAAGAAATTATATTTATTATGTTGCAGGGGGTCCACAGGGGGTCCGCGGACCCCCTGCTGGTCCACGGACATCCTGTGGAGTGTTGGGACGCGCGGGGACCCCCCTGGAACATTGCGGACCCCTTCGGTGTTTTTTTTTATTTTCATGAAGGTGGTTGCTTGTTTCTGGCGCTTGTTTTTAGGAAACCTGCATGCCAACCTGGCAACCCTCATGTTTACCCTTAGCACATGGAGTAACGGTGCGTGCTGTAGTTGTTTTCCACGCTCGCGCTAATGAAACACTAAACGGAGAAGCTTATGATTGTGAGGTTGAGCGTGAATGTATTAGCATTGTAGTCACCTGAATTGAGCGTGGAAGCAGAAGACACGGTGAAGGGGAGGTGAAGGAGGCGCTTGTGTTGTCGTTTTTCTGGCGAAGGAGAGAGCTGCGGAGTTTCAATGGCGGCCGTTCGTGTTGTTTCGGCGAAACCTGTCGCCTTTCGGTAAGAAAGTGATTCACCTTCCGTTTTGTCCGAAATGTGGTGAGTGTAATAAATTATGTGGCGACGTGGAAACTGTGGAGTGAGCAATGATAGGTGCCCTACGCCACCCGTAAATTGTGAAAGTTTTCGCGACATGTCCTGTGTCGGCGTTCTGTTTACTCGATTACAGAGCTGTGGCTATAGCGTCAGCGGCGCGCGGAAGTAACTTGTCGTTTATATAATTAGATAGATTCATGGATGTAATTCGTTTTTTTCCCCCTATTGTATACTGTATATTTGAGTGTACTTGGGGCCCTTTGTTCCAGTCTGTACGTAAGGCTGGTCTTGGTGGCAGGTGTTTTTGTCTGTGATTTTATTCACTGCCAAGGTCATTGTAAAAATGCACATTGAGTGCACATGTGTGCTTTTTTTTGTGCATGGTAAGACTGCCTTTGAGTTTGTGTCTAGTGTGTTTAGGGTTCAATTGTTCATGAGTAAACACTGTGTGTTTCACTGTGTGGACTTAAATTGTATGTAGGCAACTAAGCATGTCACAATTATATTGTGATGTATCAATATAACTTATATATTTACAATATTGTTTACGATACTCTTTTTTTTATGACATACTTTTATGAAACTATTTCCTCACAGTTGGCAGGTCTTAATAAGGAACAGTGGTTCTCAAAGTGGGGTCCGGGGACCCCCAGGGGTCCTTGAGGGGGTTCCAGGGGGCCCCCAGCCTAATGATCGATAGCTAGGAAGCAAATGGATCCTTAAGTGTCTGTAACTCTGAGAGCATAGAAATGGAACCAAATGGATCCTAGCGGGTCCATTTGGTTCCATTTGTACGCTCTCAGAGTTACATTAACACGATACTACAGTGTAGATTGGGGGGGTCTTAGAGATCAAAATGATATCAAATGGTTCAGTTTAATGTATATCAAACTGAGGCGGGCGCGGTCCCGTGAAATTCTCGCACGCGTGCTCGCTGTGCACACGCGTGCGGGCGGCAAGAGCTGGATTGTGGTGAGCTTTCCTTTTCCCCGCACCGTGCAGGTGGACAAAACAACAATGACCGCAGCGCGATCACCGCTGACCCGATCGGTAACGTCCGCGTGGGCCGCTTCCCGTCTGTCATGTCACTACATTTATTCTCATTGAAAATGAATTACATAGGCGCGTTGGCCGTTTGCCGTGTGAAAGGACCTTTAGTTACTAATTACTTTGTAGATTTAAATCATATTTAATCATCATCAAGTATGACATAGGGTTTACGTAGTTAATTATCAATAATTGAACTCAATATACTTTTGCTACTTTAAGTATGTTTTGATGCCAATACTTTTGTACTTTGACTTTATTTTGAATGCAGGACTTTTACTTACGAACTTTACATTGGGTTACTGCTACCTTAGTCCGATTCTACAAATGTCTACAAAAACGTATGTTTTCAGTGGATCTCCACATTTTTGTCAAGGACCCCTCAAATTATGTATTTGACCATCTCAAAATATTTTTGTTTCAGGAACCGCCAGAAGCAAAGATTTGAGATAAAAATGTTCGCTTTAAAAAATTACATGAAATTACAAGATTACATATTCAACGATTTGCACAAATATTCACGTTTTTTCAAAAATAGCAGATCTACATGCTCATAGCGTGGCACAAAGTGACTCGAGTGCATCTATGAGGATTAATTTTATGTTATTGATTATCAGACTATCACAAAAGAAAACAACAACATCAACCATGTTTCTTTCCCTACAGGACAAAGACCATGGCCTCTGTTGGTACATGCTTGCTGTTTTTTACCATCATCCATTTCAGTGCAGGGAATGATTACTGTAAGAATGATCCTGACCTCCAACATTTCAATCTGACATTTTACATCTTAACATGCTGCTGTTAATTAACTGACTCTTTTTATATCTCATTCTGCAGTACGTCTGCACTGTGAATCTGAAAACTTTGGCGAATATGGACAGGATTCAATAATCAAATGTACCATGAAAACTCCAGAAGCACCAGATGTAACGATCATCAGTGTCGATTGGAGTAAAAAAGGGTCAGGTCGAGTAGTTCTGTTTCACAATGGTCAACAACACACAAATGAACCACGTTTTCAGTTGGTCGTGCAAAACTGGAATGAGAAAACCATGAATGTGTCTCTGCTTGTGAGTAATACTCAGGTCACAGACTACGGAGATTATGTATGCAGGGTGAGAACGACAAACGGTGTATACAGAATCACAACCAGCCTCAGTGTCAAAGGTGAGAGCCCTCAATTGACCTTATTGTCTCCGCCAGGCCGGACATTGTTTTCGCCCAACTATGTTTTTTGTGCTTGGATCATTCATAAGCTGACCCCACCCGTCCCTTGGCAGTGTGGGCGTTTGGACGACGTCTCGTCAGAAGTCGTTCTTGGAATGAGTTAACATATTGAACCGATAACATGAAGACCATCCAATGGTGTAGTTAAAAGCTGATTAAAAACTACACGTGACCATGTTTACTCCACATCATTGTACAACTACTGAACCTGCTTTTATTCTTGTTTATTGTCCCCATGTCTTTCACTTTACAGCCAAATACAGTACACCAACTGTAAGCTCCATACCCAAGGGCATTATTCCACACAGTACAGATGTGATGCTCATCTGTAACTCTATGGGTGGTTACCCAGAGGGTACAATTCGCTGGTTCTATCTGAAAAAAGAATTGACGGACAGCTCTGAACTGGAGATTGAACGGATGGATGATGGATGGCGCTTTAACCTCAACAGTAAACTCACTTTGCTGAAGAACTCTGTTCACCCGGGGTGCTACACATGTTCTGTGTACAATTCTAATGGAGTCAAAGAAGGGGAGACGGAATTTGGTCTTAGCTTCAAAGATACAAGTATGTGTTGTTGTTTTTTTCTGTTTACCCAGCTTGATCTTTCATAGTACTGTAAATCCCAGGATATAATATAAGGGTTATGGTTAGGTAATCTCTAACCCTGGTCAAACGGCAGCCTTTTCTGTTTTTCCAAACCAATCTCTATGTGAATTAACGTTTCCTGCTATTAAAATAGCTTATTATTTATTTGTAATCTATAGAAAACAGCAACAAAAAAATGTATATATTTATTAATTATTGTGAAATGAATAGTTCTTCAAATAGAATTGGCTTTAACTCATCTGCTCAACATAATTGCAACTGTCATATCAATAAATAATCAACAGCACATTATTCATAAACTCTTGAAGTAATCGTGATGTCTTAACAGTTTTGCAAACAAAGTGCTACCTTACCAGGTGTTCATGTAGCATCAATATTTCTGTTCTTGAATTATCATTCATGGTTTTCATCAATGCTCGCGGGCCTCATGCAGCAATAAGTTCCTAATATTTCCTCTTACATTTCTTCCTAAGTGAATTCCTAAGAGAACTCCAGTCAAATTCATGAAACGTTCTTAAAAGGCAGAATTGTTCGTAACTATGTTCTTAATGATGATGAATCCCAATCCTCATAACTTGAAGGGGTGTGCCAGTCAATCCTAATTACCATAGGGAGCCGCCCCACCAATCCCAATATAAGGTATGACTGCATGGCTCTGCCTGCAGTCACACCTGTTTGTGATTGCTGCACACAGAAATCACAGGAAATCACACACAGAAATAAAGTTGAGAGAATGAAGTAAAGAATACCTAAACTAAAGTCTAAAGATGGTTGAACACCAGACTCCAAACATAAAAATAAATAAATCAATAGTTCTGTGGAGTTACTTCTGAAGTGAACACCAAATTATTTTATTGAATTAATGAATGTATTTTATTATTTCTCTCACATTAATCAACATATCACCACTAGACATCAATGTAAATTTGCTGAAATTAGCTGTTCAAAATGTTATCCATATTTCATGTTCAGGGGTAGCGTTAGTAGTGTTTATAAAACATTGTATTACTGAAAGGTGGGTGGGTGATATAATAGGGGTGTGGTGGGTGATATGGTGGTGCAAGGAGGGGTGTAGGGGGCTGTGTGCGGGGTATGGGGATGGGTATGACGGGTGGGTATAGGGGGGCTTTCAGGAAAGGGGACAGGAAAAGAGGAGTGTGGCGAATGTCGGGGA
>NC_139943.1:56868140-56883140 GCF_963454915.1 Gymnoscopelus microlampas
AGGGAAGAGAACAGGTAGTTGACGTAAATGGAACCCTGGCCTCATCTCTCCCAGTGAGCTGTGGGGTCCCTCAGGGAAGCATTCTTGGGTCGTTACTGTTCTAAATTTACATTAATGATGTGAAATCATTACTCGCAAATTACTCGGTACTCATGGTCTTGGACAGGGACAAATCACATGTCGAAAGAGCCCTCAGAATATCTACACTTGGCTTTCCGATAACATTACACCTGGAAAAAAATGAATCCATTCTTTGTGGTCCAAAAACAAAGTCAGCCAGTCCTCAGGATTTACTGTCAGAGTCGGTGACAATGTAATTACAAGCAAAGATGAGGTCACTTATTTGGGGTGTATTTTGGATGGTAAACTTCCCGGTGAGCAAAATGGCATCAAATGTGATTTTCAACCAAATAACAAGATTTTTGGGCAGTGAGGACACTAGCTAGAACCCTTTCCCAGTGTAATTGTGACTATGCTTGCACCTCATGCTTTGCAAATACCCCAATGTCACTGAAAACAAAATGTGGAGTGTCACTGTGGGCTCGCCCTGACATGCGGCCTCCCAGAGGTAAGTGGAGCTCTCTGACCCTGGGCAGGGTGATTGAGGGGCGGTACATTCCCCGATACCTCCTCAATCAGACTGAAATGATGACTGCTGTGTCTACTCAAGCAAGTGACGACACCTGTGTACTGATCAGCCAGGGTTAAAACTGAAGCCACCCTGCTCGGTCAGAGGCTCAAACTCCTGGGAGAGGAAAGCAGCGTCGGGCGGCAACCTCCGGAGTTTCATACTAGGCATTGGAAAAGGACTCTGTGTCAAACGCCCCATTGGGGAGGAAGATTTAAGTTTGTTTTGCATTAACCCTCCTGCTTGCCTTTGGGGAATTCCGGCAAATAAAATACTTTGTTTTTGAAATTCAAGCCTCT
This sequence comes from Gymnoscopelus microlampas, assembly GCF_963454915.1. Lineage (NCBI taxonomy): Eukaryota > Metazoa > Chordata > Actinopteri > Myctophiformes > Myctophidae > Gymnoscopelus > Gymnoscopelus microlampas. The sequence goes on from NC_139943.1 coordinate 56,869,068, forward strand.
CTGCCTCTTGGTGTTGGTCAGTGCTCACAAAAACTTAAGACCTCTCAAAACAAACTGGTAAGACTACTACTAAACCTTAAACCCAGGACTCATCTAACCCCAGCTTACTTTACCAGGCTGGCATGGCTGAAGGTGGAAGACACAGTACAGCAACTTGCCCATTGCAGCAACTTGCAATGGGCCTGGTTTTTAAGATACTCAAAGAACAGTAACCAGATACCTATCCATCTACTTCACTAGAGTGAGAGATGCCCATGGGCACAACACCCACCTAAATTCACCTCAAACATGGACGAAAATGCATTCTATTTTATGCTGCCACCAAAATATGGAATGCCTTTCCAACAGCCATTTAAGATCTTGACTTCCTATCCACACTTTGTCCTTTGTCGTTCTCGGGGAGGGGGGGTGTAGATCTGGGGGAGCCCTTCTACCGCCAATGAAAAAGTGTGGCAGCCCGGGCTCCCCTGTGCTCTATTGGTCAGTCGCCAGTGAGCCTATATTATTTGATAACTGACAACAATGCATTGTTTTTCCTCCAGATCACTGTCAAGGCGCCGCGTTGTTTCGCCGCGTGTTTCTTTATAGACTTTCCTCTGAAGAAGTTGATGATTCAAACATGGCCATTGTGAGTAGAATCAGCTCCTCTACAGAATAATCACACTGTAAAAAATGTTCAATAGTAGAATTTGTTGGTTGGTAGGTGTGATCACCGTGGTGCGTAAATGACAACACGCTTCTTTCTTTTGTGGTTTTTATTTTTCCCACTGTGCAGGGGGTTACAGCATTTGCAGTTTAATTGTGTGTGGTTTTCTGTATATTAGACAAAATACAGAAGGAGAAAAGTTACCCACATGTAAACAAAGTAACATAAACATCATTTCATTATACTGCACATCAAACATATACTGCACATCAAACATATCCAAGCTCAAAACAAACTCACTTAGAATGGACGCACACACTGAAGCCTCTGCTGCTGCTCTCTGTACCAGACCTGACACACTGGCCAAACACTTGCTTTTAAAGGTGCATGGGATTGCAAATCATCAAATCAACAGCAGGTGCAACTAATTGGCCAATTAACTGCTGTGCACTCAGCACACATTGAAGTGGAAACAAAGGGTCCATTTTAGAGGAAAAAACATAAACAATAATACTAAACTTAGAGTTTGGGGAATCTTCTTAACACACACAGTGAACATCAGGAAAGTTACTGATTGTTTCCTGACTACTTTCTGCATGATATCAAATTGAGAGGGTGTATATGGCCGCAGTGTGGATAGGATGACCTAGAGTTGACCAAAGTCGTCCAAAACGCAACCCACTGAGCATTTTTCGGGCTATTAGACGTCTAAAATACGTCTAAGGGCTATTCTAAAACGGGGTTATAATTGGTCTAACAGTGACGCCTAGACGTTGATTAGCTGTTTTTTAAGCGTCTATTTATAGACCGTCTATATTATAGCCGTTGAAATGACGTCTATAATTTAGACGTCTATATACAGACGTTTAAAAAACAGCTAATCAACGTCTAGGCTAAGAATAGACGTCTAAAAAACGTTCACTGTTAGACCAATTATAACCCTGTTTTAGACAGAGGTCTAATAGCCGACTATGGCTCACTGGGAACCTATAGTCTACTGATCTAAAAAACACTGACCACCAGCCAAATTATTTACACGTCTATCATAATTTTGTAGATCAGCTGACTCGTTGAGAATGTAACACTGCAAGATAAGAGCATTTGATCATTTGAATTGATCATGCTAGCAATAGAATCCAACAGAACATCAGAAGCTGCTTCTACTAGAGGGCTCCACCAACTTGGTACCTTGTAAGTTCAAACCATGAATGGGGATAAAATACATTCCAATATTCTGCTGGAATGGTTTACCTGTACAGCTAAGTCTGCAAACTCGTATGTCACATTTAAGTTGTCAATAAAGAGGTGGCTCAGCATTAATAGAAGCTGGTTCTAAAACAGGTAATTGAGTCAGTATTTATTGTTTATTTTTGGCTCCTGAGTCTTTATTTATTGTTTATTTTTGGTTCCTGAGTTTTCAGTTTTTGTTTAAAAAATCCCTTCTGTCTTTCAGACCAGCTTTACACCTATCGTGCACACAGAACAGACAACCAATGAATACAGGTAACTCATCCTAAACAGATTAATTAGTAGCTTCCTATACAGTAGCGTACGGTGGGTTCTAACGTGGACCGGGCATCGGGGCATCGGCGGGGGGGCATCGTTGCGCCATCGTTGCGCGATGTAGCGCGATGTCACTTATCAGCCATCGCGCAACAATGGCTGATGAGTGAAAGTCTATTGAGAATTACCATCAGCGTTAATGCAAGTGAGAGAAACGTGAATAAAACACAATATGCAAGTACATTTGGGAAGCGGCTTAGTTTGGGTTGAGTTGCTGGCTCGTCGAGCAGAGAGGTCTGTAGGCGCAACTGTGTCGCTGGAATCCGGGGAACAGGGGCGCACTTATGGTGCTGCTGGCCGCGGAGATGGTTGCTGGTGGTGGCGGGTCTGGCGTTGTGGTGGGCGCTGCTGGTTGTGGCCCCACTGGCCCCCCACCAGCAGCCGCTGGTGCCTTTGCAAGAGAACCGGTTTGACGGGGAAAACGTTTTTTAATGGCCACCCATTAACAATTCGGCCGAATGCAAATAAGCCCAATTTGAAAACAAAGGCGAATTTCTGTGGTTGGCAACAACAGAATAGGGTGAGGGGTGCTAATGTTGTTATGTTGATTTTTTTGTTTTTCTTTCCCCTGGGGGAGCAGAGTTTTATAGACCGGGCCATGGCCCCGTTGGCCTCTATGACAATACGCCCTTGTTCCTATATATATATGAAGAAGCTATGTCTTTGAGCCCTTTATTTGATCACTCACCACAGCTGAGCTTTCCACTGACATGTTTCGAGGGGCCCATGTTGTACCCATAGACATATAAAGGTAGACGCCTCCTTCGGCTCTGAAGCGTTCGTATCTCGGGCGCGCTTCCTTGTTCCGCAGGGCTAGCCCATATAAGGCTTGGGCTAGCCTTCCACTTCCTTCCGCTTCAGCAGGGCAAGCTGGAATCCTCCGTGTGCGTCACAGAAGGGGGCGTTCAGTAGGTCAATCAGAGGCAGGTGGGGCGGGTCTTTACTTAAGAGGCAGCTGCGCAGCAACTAGTCAGTTAGACGCGCTGTGATTGGCCAGTAGTTAACATGATGTGATTGGTCAGTAGTAAACAGCCCTGCGGAAGAGCCTTGTATTGAGATACCAGTCGCTGCAATGAACTGCAGAGGCCAATGAGGTATCTAGGTTTCTATATCTATGGTTGTACCAACGTCATTGATTATGTAATTTAAGTCAGAGCGTTAGCTGGAGGTAAAACATGGAGAATTGTATTGGAGGCGGTAGGATTTACCACAGAATAGTAGCAAAGTTTCTGGTAGTTGGCTAGGCTTGCTGCTGACCTTGTGAACATGCCATCTAGCTGTGCTGTTAGGTTCCAAAATTGAAGGAGTATTAATTAATGAGAAAAAGGCTCGAACTTGAATAATGATTGCATATACTCACATCACCAGGGTTTCCTTGGTTTCTGTTGAACAAACAGAAGGTGGGGCAGGTGGGGCGGGTCTTTACTTAAGAGGCAGCTGCGCCTACAATATACCTACAATATCATTGGCACACACACTGGACCTCATTTATCAATGGAGCGTAAAAAACGGCATATTTTTTGCCTTACATTTGCCCGTTGACCAACGTCCAAGTGACATTTATCAAGCAATCCTATACAGCCAATTGTAGCATACATTTGGTCGGAGCTTTGATAAATCTTATGGCTGAAACCGAAACACGCCCTTAAATATTTTTGAAACGCCCCGATTTTACGACATGAAGCTCCAGAATACGACCAAAAAATAGCATGGAGAAGAGTTTCCCTAGCCCGCTTCACTGCCTATCAAGTCACACACGTCACACGTCACATGTCACACGTCACTCTCACACACACACACACACACACACACTTACCTTCTTACAAACCCAACTGTGTCTTTTGTGTATTCCGTAACGGTACAATCTTTGCCAAGTAGGCTAGTAGCCTACATGAATGACAGATTATGACATCTCATCGCCATCAATGGAATACCTTTGTGTATAAAATTATTTAACCCATATCGAGCGAGCAGAGTTACACTAAAATAAAGCAGTCATTCCGTGAGACTAGGGCGGGATGCAGTCCCGTGCTGCCACATTAATGAGAGATAGCCTGGAGAGGCAAAGGTTTGGAGCGTCGGGTTTGTATCCTCAACCCAGGTTCCATAGGACACGCTGGGAGACCCATGAAAAGATTGGGAGGCATGCGTTAATCCGACAGACCTTTTCTCCGACTATGTGGCATCCGCGTGCGGTTAGGGTTAGGGTGCGGGTTTGGTTCGGGTTTACTGTTTAATGTCGGAGCACTGCGCTGTCGGAGGAATGCGGTGTCGGACTAACGTATTGCACCCGAAAAGATTACAGCGGCGTGCCAGTCCCGACTCCCAAAAATGCTCTCGCTTAAGCACTTTATAGTATATTTTGAAAATAGCAGATCTACAAGCTCACAACGCGTCGCGATGCGACGCATTGTGAGCTTGTAGATCTGCTATTTTCAAATAACCAATGCAGCCAGATCTGCAATCTTATCTGAATGACTGTTAAAGCAGTTTGTTTAAATTAGTTTATAAAATGTTATATTTTCACAGGGATTATTTTTGTAGATATACATTTTGGAGTGGATACATAATATGTATCCAATACGTTCAGATGCCTGTCAGGTGGTCAGACAATGCTGCTCCGCATGTCTACAATAGAACAAATGGGTGTAGCCAAAGTCAAGAACTGCCTCCGACCTGACGTGAGATCTGAGAGGGCCGTACGCTGAATTCAAAGTCAAGATATATTGATAAATGCCGAAAGTTGCGGTGATCTCGCCGTATGTCCATTATTTGGTCTACACCGCGTTGATAAATGAGGGCCACTGTGTCCGTGTCTGACCCGACCGGATCAGCAACCTGCAAAGCAAATTGATTCCAGTCTAATCACATAACAGCTGCCACTGCTAGTCAAATAGAATCGATGAAGACAACTACTTATAAAGGAAAGTAACTCAGCCTATTAGTGCACAATGTGAGTCAGGTGTGTGTTCAAGAATACTTTGTCCCTCGTTTTCTTATGGATAGCAGGGTGGCAAAAAAAAAAAACTACGTAAATTGGCAGCGTTGGCTAGGGTGTATTGACTGTCTACTGTATTCAGTTAATGTTTTGCATCCACTTATGCCACACCTACTAGATCATCAGGATATAGGAAAGGGGTCTATTCAACCAACCACTGGCATTGTACTTTAAATTAACTTGATGCAAAATGTAGCAACATGACTCATAATGAAGTCAATAGATTATATCAACAAAAAAATCTATGTTTTGTGCCACAGGTTCAAGTTCCCCGGGGCGGGGTTGTTCCAGTGCAGTGTGACGGGGTTGGTTTTCGGAACCACAGGAGAAGGAGAAGTCCTCTTCAAGATTGTTCTGTGGGATGAAAGGTTGCTCCAGCCAACAGGAAGGACTCCTGCAGGGCCCCTGTTTGACATCCAGTGTCCTCAGGAGTCTATCTACCAGCTATACCTGCGACACTGTGACGTCACACCCGGTGAGGCGCAATTCATTGTCCAAAAAACTATACATTTATTGTTCAAAGTGACAATATAACCGATGTTGAAATCCAAAATGGGAAGTTGTATTTTGATGGTTTAGGCATGTTGTTAAAAAGAGAATCATGTGTATGTTTTGAGGTTTTGTTTTAGTGTAAAATGGAATCTATGTAGTTTAACATGCGCATCACGGAACGGCCATGGGCTGAAATTAATGTCAATATTATTTTGCACTTGTCAAAAATACTAGTCTTGTAACTGATGGTTTCTTTGTACTTTGCAATTTTGTAGTTGCAAAAAAAAGGACATGTGTTACCATTTGTGAACAGAAAAATGACAAATACAAACATGCAACATTGCCCCTACAGACACTACTCTGTATAGACTGCATCTAAAGGTGCTCACATGTTTGGCATGAAGTTTTCTCTTCCGGTTGAGAGCATTAGTGATGAGCGGGCCGACCCGTAACCCGCGGGACCCGTAATCACATGGTCTTGTTTTAGAATAATAACAATAAAACAGTTTGAATACACTTGGGGTATATACTTATACTTATCTTCTTTTTTTTTTTTTTTTCACCACGGGTCGCGGGCGGGTTGAGTCATAGATGTATATATGGGTTCGCGGGGCGGGTTGAGTTCCGTGGCGGGTTGGGCGGGGCGGTTTATGAAAAAACCCGACCCGCTCATCACTACAAGGCATATTTGCTCTCGTTGGGCAGAATTACTCTTACACAATATAATAAACTTTATTATTCGTAATTTTTCTGTTCACAAATGTTAATAATGAATTGTGCATCCAAAAGTACACACACAACCATACATTAGAAACACAACTTGTTTTTACCACTACAAATTGCAAACTACAAACACAGACCGTAAGTTACAAACACACGTAATGTTTTTTACAACTATAAAAATGCAAAGTACAAACACAAACCACATGTTACAAACACAAGTCCTTTTTTTACAACTACAAAATTGCAGTGCAAAATAATATTGTCATTAAGTTAAGCCCATAGTGGTCGGCCTGGACGTTTTTTGAAGTCAATTACCTTTGATAAGGATCAGGAAGGCTCCCCTTCCCTGACGTTTCCTAAATATGCCATACAAACACACTTGTATTTTTGGTAAATCTAATAATTTAATGGCACCTTTGATACCAATCCGTACTTTAATTTACGGTTGGTTTGAATGCTCATACTTGGTTTCTGTGCACTGAAAATAGCAAATTCTCTCTCTAAATACAAATGCAAACTAAAATGCTGTGTTTAAAATAACTCCAAACCGAGCACCTAAACATTAACCTCTAAATGTCTAATAAGCTTTTTTTCCACAGCATGTAGGATTTGGCAATTGGCTTCTCTGAACTTTGTAAACTTAACACAGTCCAGAAAGATAAAATATAAGAAAGCACTCAAGTGATCTCAAAGCGTCTCTCTCTTTCTGGCTATCTGTTAAGGCTGTCAACGAATATTCCATATTCGAATATAAATGATCTGGAATGTTCAACGATACAAATTAAGGTTTGAATGAAAAAAGAAAAAAAAATGAATCTGCGAGTTCTCTCGAGACTCTGGGCGCATGTAACCTTAAACAGCAGCTGGTCTCGCGAGATCACAGAGTCTGATAGCGGTTTCACACTATGGTCCCGGGTGCGCACTTCAGGCCGCTTGGCAGGTGTCGCGCTAGTGTGAATGTTGCGCATCGTTCCCCGAAACGGATCGCCGTTCCGTACCCGAAACCACCTCGGGAGGTAGTCTCGGGTGCGATTCTTGCGTCCTCGGTTACGGTACACTGCATTGTGAAAGCAAGCGTATCGTTTGACGGAAGTGGCCCGCTATTTGTAATGGGTGACGGTATATAAACTCGACAAAAACAGTCAACAAAAACACGTCGCAGATCAATCCACAGGGGTTCAACCATGGCCGGATCCCGCGGGTTAATTTTATCATTAAATGACCAAATGAACCCGCGGGATGATGCGCTAAAACCCGCATTAAAAACATTTTTATTTATTTATATAAAACATTACATACAGAAATAGAATGACAGCGCGAGATAGAAAGAGAGGCCGTGTCATGGCCATATAATGATAGCATATATATATATATATATATATATATATATATATATATATATATATATATATATATATATATATATATATATATATATATATATATATTATATAGTATATCTTGTGGATATCTTGTGGAGTTTCAGCTACTATGCATCCCAGAAATATATAGCTTATAAGGCTTTGTAATTAGAAATTTGTAAGTAAATATGGTAACTCATTTAGATGTAGGCCTACGTGGGTTTATGGTTTCCCAAGGACTATAGCCGTTTCACTCATGATGCAATTTCTCTTTCATAACAGATGCATACATGTGCCAGATAATCCCCACACAAAGAGTAAAAAAAGAAAAGACGTTACTTTATTTAGTAAGACATGAGAAACTGTACATGGAAGTACAATTCACAATACAAGGTTTCAGTCATTCAGTCTGACTTCACTGTATAGGCTAGTTGCCTTTTCATAAATGATATATTTTTGTACTGAAGCTGTCGTGAAAGTGTATAATATTTAGAGAAATGTAAAGTTTCAAATACAAAAGTAGTAGTAGTTGTGAAGGTTAGCAAACTGAACATTTAGACTGAATGTTTCCTATATCCTCATCTTGCGCTAATGCACACAAGTGTTTCACCAGGTTTTATTGTGTTGTTTCTCATAAGCGTGCATCCGTTGTCTGTCAACAACACAGCAGTCTGTGCCTTGACTTCTGTGCGCTCAGTGCGCTCCTGACTCTCTCCCCAGCGGCAACCCTATATTTATGCGCGACCAGCACAAACATTGTCGCATAGTTGATATCGTCTGTGTCCACTGGCGAAGCACTATGTGCATGCCGCCACCTATAGGATCGGGGGTATATATGCAAGTGTGCTCGGGTGCGTTAGAGCCTTCGTCAATGTGAATGCTGACCCTGCTGGGAGAGGCGATCCGCATTCGGGAACGCTCCGGTTCAATCGTATCCAATGTGGAACCGCCCTGAGAGACTGCAAGCAGCAGTATACTTCATTGTACGACAGTGTCCCGTGAACGCGAGCGATCTACAAGTACTCAATGCTTCTCTGATGCAAGTGGGCTGTAGATTAGCTATGTTTGCCAGGGGGCATTGCGTTAATCCGACAGACCTTTTCTCCGACTATGTGGCATCCGCGTGCGGTTAGGGTTAGGGTGCGGGTTTGGTTCGGGTTTACTGTTTAATGTCGGAGCACTGCGCTGTCGGAGGAATGCGCTGTCGGACTAACGTATTGCACCCGTTTGCCAGAGGACACCGTCATAAATAAATCAGCTGCCTCGCTGTGTAAACACACACAGACTTCTCACCGCAGACACACACACAGTAACCCGAATCGATCGTAACTAGAAAGCACATACATTTAGTCACACAACCTCACTTTAATTGATTAAAAATGATAACAGATCAAGCTGAAACTGGTGATTAATTTGGTATTGATGGCAGAGAGTTTACAACGATAGTGGTGCAAAAACTATGTATGGATTGTCCCTCATGGTAAAACTCCCTCCATGTCACATTTCTCTGTCTTGTAGCCTACCTTGATTTAAACAAAAAACTAATGGATGGTTTGAATTTTTATTTCATGTCTAGGATAAAATATGAAACGCACAATGAGCACATCCTTGGAGCGATGTGTCTCCGTTCTCCAGATGAGTCCGGGCGTGTATCTAAACCATTACAGCTTTATTAAATTGAGGCTATATATAATAAAATAAGAATGAATCAGCACCAACCACGTCCAGCGCATATGGAGACAGAAAGAGACTATCGCTGCATTTGAACAAAGTTTTACTGCATACAATACTTTATATTAAAATCGATATTTAACGAAATGGTATCCAAAAGACAGTGGCCAATGAAATCGCAGGAAAAAAAGGTCAAGAACGATTGTGCAGTAAGTAGGTCGACAAACTGCCTGACAGGAGTGTTAAAGGTTAACATTGACATTAAACATTAAACAATGCAATAGTGAGAACATGTGAAAATCAGAAAACACTTCCACAATGCCTTCTGTGTGCTGAGAATGAAAAGCACTGCTGGCCTACTCTCTGCACAAAGAACGCATTGATAGGTTTCATGTTAAATATCTGCAAAATGTAAAACATCATAATAAATAAATACATTTGCAGGTGATGACCTTTCTGTGGCCCACATCGCAGATGGAATGGTGAACTTCTTAGAGCCGATGAAAGTGACCAAGACTCATGTGGTTGTAAATGTGCCCCACCTGTCTCTCTTCGGGCTGACATGGAGTTTGAACTGTTTTAACATTAACCCTGAACCAATCTATAGCCAAGTGCTGCTGTTCCTTCGACCACCAAGCGACAGACTTGAGATGAAAGTGTTTCTGCTGCCAATCAATGTGCCTGTTGACGAGGTAAAATGTATATTTTAAGTAGTTAGCATCTCAGAGTGTTTGAATCTCTTTAGACTTATTGTACGTCGACATGACATTGATTCTCATTTTGAATTGACAACCACAGCAGGGCTCTAGACTAACGTTTTTCACCAACGTATTGTTATGTCACCGGGACGTCGGGATTCCCTTAGTCTCGAGCACTGGTCCACAGTTGACAACCAATTGAAGACAGATGTTTATATTAAGCTATAAAAGAAGAGCAATATCCTGTGATTGATGGTAACAGAGACTTATGAAGTAACCTGTGTACATAATCTGAAAAACCTGCCCACATACCAGGCATTGAACCATGTGGTCAAGTTGTGTTGGTATCATTGTAGGTGAAAGAAAAACATCAAGAAGATACATACATGGACACTACATCAGAGTGTGAGCTCATCCCAAAGCAACGCTACAATCTGCGCTGTCCTCAACATGAAGTACAACCAAAGGTATCACACACTGCTGGGTTTCCACTGCCCAAACACAACACCACACCACACCACACCACACCACACCGCCTACTTGTGCCGCCGTTTCCATAACAAGGACCTGGTCTTAGTGGTGTCAAAGGGGTCTGAAATGGGTACCTATTTTGGCACCACTCCAGGGTAGGTCTGAGCTAGGCCAAACGGGCCCAAACACTTCATAATGACTGCTCACTCTCTAACTTTTTATTTAGACCAGGATCATAGTTGTAATAAATTATAATAATTTATATTGTATCATAATCACAGTTATAAGGGTCCATTTGGTTCTTACCGTTCGCTGGAGTACTTCTGCACAGGTGATTTGCATTTTTATACAGGACAGTTGGCCACTCATCTACAGTACATTACATTGTTAGGCAAGAAGCAATGACCTCCACCTATGTCCTTACATTACAAAGGAGAGTCAATGACCGGAGTCTACTACGCATACCTGTGGATTTGAGAGGGGGTACTGGTACATTTGTGTAATGGAAACAGGAGATATTTTGGGTGCTGGGCCATGCAAGGCCAAAAGGTCCGGTGTGGTGTGGTGTGGTGTAGGGCTAATCTGGCCGTGTAAATCACAACCAGGGGTGCAATTGCACGCCGTGCAGGAACCTATTTGACCAGGAGCACGCGCAGGCACACGCATAGATTTAAAACAACTTTAAATTCACACCTCAACAAAGTTTACAAAGGCTCCCGACGCACACCAGGTGGATTAACATAGGAATGAGCCTAGATGCATATCAATTGTCCATTGTGTGACCTGTAGTGTAGGTGTTCAGCGACGTGCGTGTCACGTCTTTAAAAGTGTGCAACCACCTTCCAATTCAGCATTGCAACACTGATCATAACATCCATGAATGTATCATATGGTAAAATTACAACCTTAGTTTAGGTACTGTCCATTATGTACGGCATTGCTCATTCAAATACATTGCACAATCCAAATGTATATGTTAAATCAATAACTGCAGTGGGACAGTCACTTTGAAAAACAGAATGAGTGCAACTGCTGTGAAAAGGTAGAATTCATGAATAGCCAATAATATTTAACAAGTAAGACGCACGAACGCTGGAAGCGAACGCAGCTCGAAACTATTGTATATTTACAGACTTTGTGTGTGTGTGTGTGTGTGTGTGTGTGTGTGTGTGTGTGTGTGTGTGTGTTTTGCCTGTAGCTGCACTCTGGCGCACTCTGTTGGCCGCACCCAGGCAGTGCACTGCACACAGACAGACACACACACAAGCCGAGCAGACTTTCATAGTAAGCTCCACTTGGGCGGAGGTGCGCCTTTGGCGCGCCTCCTTCCGCGTTCGCAATGAGAAAAAGGCAGCTGCTTCTATGCCCACCACCTGCCGCCAACTCGCAGCCCGACACACACGACACACACACGACACACACACGACACACACACACCGACACACACACACACACACACACACACACACACACACACACACACACCCACCCACCCCCACCCCCACACACACACACACACACACACACACACACACACACACACATTAGAGAACATCAGGGAAAACCCCATTTTCTCACACACATTTAACTAAAAACCGTTGCTGTCTCAGTTTGTTGAAGAGAGACACATTTTCATAATGCTGAATTATAGAGATTCAGCTGATAAAGTAACTACATGTATTCTAAAGAGATTGCTCTTTTACACACACATCTCCTGGATGAACATAATATAATCTCTTGGAAGAACATAATATAATTTTGTATAATTTGTATATGTTCACATGCCTATAGTTGGGAGGAAATCATAAGGTCTTGGGGCAATCAGATGAAAAACACACTATTTATGATTCTGAAAAGTTGTAAATCGGTCATATTGAATGGAACATTAATACTACTAATAATAATACTATTACCTTACTACTACTAATATTACTATTAGGTCTACCTTACTACTACTGCTGCTGCTGCTGCTACTACTACTACTAGCACCTGTACCGTAATACAACACAATAGTAAAACAGTTGTACATTTGTCTTCAGGAATCGCTGCCATATCGTCCGAATAAGAAGTTTGGACCAAATTTCCATCCAACATTTGAGGTGTTCATGAATCAGAAGACAGAAAACATCTCTTTGGAGTTGCGGGGACCTAAGGACGGCATTGTGTGGGAGCGACCACTGAGAGTTAAAGGTACAGTTAGAAATGTTAAACTTTTCCTAAGTTTCACTTCTACAACAGACCAATATAGAATGGAAGACAGTGATTATGATATTAACTAACTAAACATAACCAGATGCTGATTTCATGGAGTTCTGCACTACGCAGTTTTTTTTTTCCTGAGGGACTGTGCTCACCAACCTGAAAGGGTTAGATTAATTGTGCATACATTGTTTTGTTTTGATTCACCGTTGCTTTGGCACTGTAAATTGTTTCAATAAAGCCCAATTGAATTGAATTGAATTGAATTGAATTGAATTGAATTGAATTGAATTGAATTGAGTGAGGTTCTATACATTCTCCATGGCAAGGAGTGAGCCCACCGTGGCAGGAAGAAGAGCCAACAAAAAATGGTCTGTTGGCAATGTGCCAACTGACTAACCCTTCTGCAATAAGCAGGAGGGGAAATAGTGACATCTTCTAGGCCAGGCCATTAATAAGAACTGCATTATTTCCGCACTGCCTTCAGTTTCATTATTGAAAGCTTGCCACCTGCATTTAACCCATCTAATCCTAAGTATCAGGATTAGTGGGTCCTACAGGGGCAGTGCCTCAGGGAGCAATTAGGGGTTAAGTGTCTTGCTCAGAGGCACTTCCACACATAGACCGGGGCCGGGACGCAAACCAGGGACCTTCCGTTTCCCAGGCCGCTTTGATTGATTGATTGATTGATTGATTGAATATTGTATTAGGCAAAAATGTAAAACAGCTAAGTGCAGTTAAAACACTTTGTTTAAAAGGTCCGTATATAATTCATAAACACATAAAATAGCACCAAATAATGATAAAATACAGAAAAAACAACAACTATATGTACAGAGTCGGGAAAAAAACGTATTACAAAAATACAGAAAAAATAACACTATATGTTAAGAGTCGGAAAAAAATATGGGGGGGGGGGGGTGAGAGTCAAAGGCGGGGGGGTCTTCTGTCTAAGGGAGAAATGGTACTACCTCCCCTTTTGGCCTCCTGAAAGATGAATTTTCAGGGCTGTTTTAAATGAGCCCAGCGAACTGCATTTTTTGAGGGATGGGGTTACACTATTCCACACCTGGGTGGCAGTGCTGTAGAAGGAGAATTTACCCATGTTTGTTTTATTGGTACCAGATCGTTGTTTACGCTCCCTCTAGTATTGTGGGTGTCACTAACTTTTGGGAGGTATTTAGTCAGATATGCGGGTATTAAGGGCATTGAGGGCACATTTGCATTGACTATTTTGAATACCTTTCTACC
>NC_139943.1:56888140-56900640 GCF_963454915.1 Gymnoscopelus microlampas
AGTGGATGCAGGTGGATGCAGGTTTCTAACACAATGCAAGGGTTAAGTCAGAGAGGTAACCTAACATGTTCAGAGGGGATTGTGATAAATATTCAGTTCAGCAGTGGATTGATTATGACTGAAGCCACATTTACACAGGATCGGTATGACCTGGTGACCTCTGGTCATTTGTAAGAATAGGCTCTATGCACAGCAGCCATATTAGAAATAAATTGGGCCTCTTCCTTACTTCCTTCACAGGTGTTACCAATGATACTAATGAAAGCTCTGTTTCATTTAGTGTATAGCATAGTGGTTCTCAAACATTTGGTTCCATTTCTATCAGAGTTACAAACCGTAAGGGACCATTTGGAACCCTTCAAGTAACCATGAGGGTCCTGGGGCCACACTTTGAGACCCACTACCAGGTGTAACAGAGTGTAAGTAAGAGGCCCAATTCCTTTCCAACCATGTGAGAATTGTCATTCTACTACTCTGCCACCAAAATGTGGAATGCCCTGACACCATCCTTTAAAGTGTGTGAATCAGTGGTTTCTTTCAAAACTGTAAAGAAAAAAAAATCTACCCGGAGACCACAAGGGGAGGTAAATATAAATTCCCATTGAAAGGAGGTGTTATTCACAGCTGTTGTTTTTACTTTTTCTCCTTTGTACATAGTGTTTGTATGTGTTGATTACATACAACATTATTGTGTAAATAAATTCTTATGCTATGTTGATTAATTGAATACATAAGGACCTTTTGTAAACGTGCTGTTTACATTTTTGACTAATAAAGTATTCAATCAATCGATCAAAACGTGTGTGACTGTGTGATACATAGAGGATGTTAGGATGCAGTTTCCTAATGTCTCCCCTAGAGGGAGCCAGAGGATAACAGTGATGTGAACTGACCCGGCCTCTCTGTCTGTCCAAGTGCGTGCTCCTGATGTGCTCAGCCAGGTCAGAGATGGAGCTGAAGCACTGCAGGCACAGGTCCCACAGGCAGGGGTACGCAGACGGTTTGGGAGCCCCCAGCTGAAGGACCACAATGGAACATTTTAGAAGGCATGTTATTTAGAGAACACTGGTTCAACTGCTCAACCTTTTTCATGTCAAGGACCCCCAAATTGATATGTATTTGAAAGTGTATCTGAAAATGTTTTGTGCCAGGGACCACCCAGAAGAGAATATTTGTGTTAAGTTGTGTGATGTTTCCTTTTTTCCTTTTATTTTTTTTCAAAAATAGCAGGTGCACAAGCTCGCAGCTGTGAGCTTACACCTGCTGTTTTTTTCTTAGAATAATGGATTGTATTTATAATGCACTTTACATTTGTGAAAATCTCAAAGTGCTACAGTAAAGCATTTGCTTTAAAAAAAAGAATCATCACACCACTATAAAAGAACTAAGAAACTGAAACAAAACATGAGGGCATAAAGCCAAGAGGTAGAACCAGTGTAGCAAAACAAACAAAAAAAAGCTTTGTTAAAAAGGTAATACTGGTAAACCCCTCCCTCTGGAAAACTCATCCTCCTATTATTTGACAGGCAGGCATTCATAGAGGTATAGGAAGGTGCCAGACCATTGAGAGCTTTATAAACAAGTAAAATCATTTTAAAATCAATCCTAAAAACAACCGGGAGCCAATGTAGTGAAGCTAAAACTGGAGTAATATGTTCTCTTATCTTAGGCACACCCCTGCAGGCTAGTCCCCTCCTCCTACATATGAACAGAGAACAACACCATTAGAATCATACCAAAACACACAACCAATGGGATGGTCATCACAAGACACCACACACGTACGCAAGCACGCACGCACGCACGCACGCACGCACGCACACACACACACACACACACACACACACACACACACACACACACACACACACACACACACACACACACACACACACACACACACACACACACACACACAAAAAGAAAGAGACAGAGAGACAAAGAGACATGGAGAGATACAGACAAACATACCAACATGACCAAATATATGGTCATGACCATACAGTATATTTGCATACAGCACACATACAGTATATTAACATATACGTACAGTATTTTTACATGTCAGTCAAAAGATAAAGAAAAGAAGAGAGCTTATCATATGTATTTTTATGTATTACTTGTTGTTGCACTATGATGTGGTTTGCACTGTCTTGTCCTGTCTTGCACCAGTCCGTAAACGGTTGTAAACTGTGCTCCACTGCATTCAAACCAAATTCCTAACATGTCTACATGTCATGGCAATAAAGTCTTCTGATTCTGATTCTGATTCTGATCATTCAACCAAATGGTCAAGCATCTCCGCTCCGAAGAGGTCACACTGTCCCCTGTGTGTACCCCCACACGCACCACACACACACACACACACACACACACACACACACACACACACACAGGAACCCCCCCCTTTCTCTCTCTCTCTCTCTCTCTCTCTCTCTCTCTCTCTCTCTCTCTCTTGTGCGCATTGAAAGCCACGTTTCGCCACAAGAAGACATTTTGCACGTGACCTCATGAAGAAGACATATGGACCTTCCCCTTTCTCCTCTCTCCCCTCGTCCTCTCTCTTCTCGTCCTCCCTTTGGTTGTGTGGGTTTGTGTCCCATTGGTACAATCGTAATTAACCCTGTACGGATTCACGCTCTAGTAAGGCCTGCCACTAATTCTACAACCGGGGACTCGTTCCCCGGAGTTTCTTCTACCACCCACGTCGCAGGTCCATGGACTATTACTATGGACCCCCAGCTGCGGCTCAAGACTGTGACTGCGGACCGGGCCTGGGCCTCTCCATGGAGTCTATGGACTGTTACTACGGACCCCCAGCTGCGGCTCAAGACTGTGACTGCGGACCGGACCGGGCCTCTCTCCATGGAGCACGACCTGGACACGACCGTGGACTTCTACTACACTACACTATACCGCTACACTATACTGTATATTATATTATCTTAAACATTTTTATATTATTCCATTATATACTGCATACACACTATTGCTGTACTATATTATACTATCATATGCTAGTATCTTACACTATTATATTTGCTATTATTGTTATTGTTACTGCTTGCACTGTATCTCTTTCTGTCTCTCCTCTGTCTCTCCCTTTCTCTCTCTCTTCTTTCCCCCAACACGGTCGAGGCAGAAGGCCCCCGCCCTAGAGCCTAGGGTCTGCCTGACGTTTCTTCCTGTTGAATTAAGAGGGAGTTTTTCGTTGCCACTGTCGCAAAATTGCTTGCTCAGGGTGGGATGTTGGGTCTCTTCTCTACATGTAAAGTGTCTTGAGACAACTTGTTGTGATTTGACACTTTAATAAAATTGAATTGAATTGAATTGAATGGACTATGGACAATAATATACAAATGTATTAACTATGTTGTGTTACTAAATGTGTGCCTTGTGTTTAGATTAACCAGAGATTGGTCAGGCACCATAAAATATGGGCTTTCCTGTGTCCTGAGTTTGACACCAGCACCAGATAAGGAATTAGCATAGTAATGACTTCTGACCACATGAAAGGACTTTGCCCCTATAACTATCCCACACAGCCACTACTCTTTGCTCTGCCACGGACAAGGGATGACCATCTAGTAGGGTCATTTTTGGCACTTCCGTGACCGCGGAGAGCAAAGGTCCGTTTCTCAATGGATTTGTCATCTAGGAGGGTTATTAAACAAATTTGGCCGGGGTGTGTTTTTAAAAGGGGCGGGGAAACTTTGTGAGAGACCAAAATCCAAAATGGCTGCCATGAAAATGAACTTTTTAATGGTTTGACCTGCAATGGTGCACAATACATGGTTCCAGTGCTTATTTTGGTCAAGGAATACATATTTGGTGTTCATATAATGATTTGACCTATTGTTGACCTTCAAATGCAATATGGCTGCCAATTATGAGCTCCAAAAGGTGTTTTTTTCAAAATCGTCACAGAGCCTTCATATTAGGCTGTAATGAAAGCTCTGCTCATGATGAGTTGAATAATATACAGTATGAGTACACAGAAGTAATCTCTGAGGTCAATAAAGTCAATCTTTGTGTGTAAACAACAGTTACTGATTTGCTGTTTCCCATTAAATAGTGTAGGCTACTTAGAATATGGTGTCCAGTTCATCCCATCACATTTTCATAATGAACCAAAAATAATTTTGCACTATAGCCTAACATAAAATAGTATTCTGTATGCAAAACTAGAAAGGTTAGTTGCTTGAGGTGAATTTAAAGGTCAACTCATTTGTCACCCTTACTTTGTAGTATTGCTCCCAGTGTTTCCTATCTGCCTACTTAATTTTACCTGCCTTGTCTAACCAGTCTTGTGATTGTGTCATTGTTTCCACCTGTGTCCTCTTAGTCTCCCAACCTATCCCAGTGTTGATTGTCTGTTGAGTTCACCTGTGTCCTGTTAATCGCTGTCTATTTAAGCCCTGTGTTTGCACTGTATTCTTGTTGGTCTGTAGACGTTTGTCATGTGAGGTTGTTAGTCCTTGTTCTTTGTGCTCAAGAATCTTGTACTTTAGATTTTGGATAAGAGTCTCTCTCCAGAGCAGGATGCACTGCTGCACGCCCGTCTGTAGTGCTTTCCTCGTAGTGCTTGGTCTACCAACCCCTCCACTACTACCCCTGCTGTAACCAGAGTGTCTGCCATTCCAGAGCCCTTGAATCGCTTGTAGATGGCATACAGTATATGTAGGACATCAGCTGGTGGAAAGGTACAAGGATTGGAGGATGTCCATGAACATTTCTGTATTCTCGGCCTTGAGCTGAGTGAGCCAACAAGAAAGGAGAATGGAATATTCTTCTTCCGCATGGCCTCCACACCATGATGTCATTCACCACTGACTTGCTTGGAGGTTCATTGTATGTTGTGTGTTAATAAGGCTTGTACCATGATTGTCTAAACGAGACAGTGCATGTATCAGAGCGAGCACGCTGCGGAGCTGACCCATCTACTCTTGCTACTAGTGGGGCATCTGTACTGGCAAAACTTTGTCAGTTCTGCACACTTCGGCTTTAGCTGTGCAGAGATGTCCTTCTTCTTGGTGAGTGTTTCACCAGTCTCTTCGCCTGGTTTCTTTTCATAGCTCTCTGGCTGCACATACTGTACATGACATTTGTTCGATGGACTCCTGTAGAGTCACCTGTCATAGTCTTGAAGTCGTCATTGTCGATGATCACGATAGCTGGCTTGCTGTCTGCGATCTCATGTGGGTAGGTTGCTTATGCCTCCACATCCATCAGAGCCCAATGGTCATAAAGGAGCAGTGCGTCTGCATAGCTGATGCAGACACCGCTCTTGTGCAGAGTGTCTACCAGATCTTTACTCCTTGTCATGCCATGGACATTTACGCCCAGGTTGATAGCAGAGCTCTGCAGCGTGCTTGCTCTGTGATACATGCACTGTCTCGTGTAGACAATCATGGTACAAGACCACCACCTAAAGAGCAGCGAGTTCCAGGATACAGTGGTGCCCAGTCCTGCTGTCATCCATAAGAGCATGCCTGAATATCACACAACATGCAATGAACCTCCAAGCAAGTCAGTGGTGAATGACATCATGGTGTGGAGGCCATGCGGCAGAAGAATATTCCATTCTCCTTTCTTGTTGGCTCACTCAGCTCAAGGCAGAGAATCCAGAAATGTTAAAGGACATCCTCCCAATCCTCGTACCTTTCCACCAGCTGATGTCCTACATATATGCTATCTATAAGCGATTCAAGCGCTCTGGAATGGCAGACACTCTGGTTACAGCAGGGGTAGTAGTGGAGGGGTTGGTAGACCAAGCACTACGAGGAAAGCATTACAGACGGGGCGTGCAGCAGTGCATCCTGCTCTGGAGAGAGACTCTTATCCAAAATCTAATGTACAAGATTCTTGAGCACAAAGAACAAGGACTAACAACCTCACATGACAAACGTCTACAGACCTACAAGAATACAGTGCAAACACAGGGCTTAAATACACAGCGATTAACAGGACACAGGTGAACTCAACAGACAATCAACACTGGGATAGGTTGGGAGACTAAGAGGACACAGGTGGAAACAATGACACAATCACAAGACTGGTTAGACAAGGCAGGTACAATTAAGTAGGCAGATAGGAAACACTGGGAGCAATACTACAAAATAAGGGTGACAAATGAGTTGACCTTTAAATTCACCTCAAGCAACTAACCTTTCTAGCTTTGCATACAGAATACTATTTTATGTTAGGCTATAGTGCGAAATGATTTTTGGTTCATTATGAAAATGTGATGGGATGAACTGGACACCATATTCTAAGTAGCCTACACTATTTAATGGGAAACCGCAAATCAGTAACTGTTGTTTACACACAAACATTGACTTTATTGACCTCAGAGATTACTTCTGTGTACTCATACTGTATATTATTCAACTCATCATGAGCAGAGCTTTCATTACAGCCTAATATGAAGACTCTGTGACGATTTTGAAAAAAACAACCTTTTGGAGCTCATAATTGGCAGCCATCTTGCATTTGAAGGTCAACAATAGGTCAAATCATTATATGAACACCAAATATGTATTCCTTGACCAAAATAAGCTCTGGAACCATGTATTGTGCACCATTGTAGGTCAAACCATTAAAAAGTTCATTTTCATGGCAGCCATTTTGGATTTTGGTCTCTCACAAAGTTTCCCCGCCCCTTTTAAAAACACACCCCGGCCAAATTTGTTTAATAACCCTCCTAGATGACAAATCCATTGAGAAACGGACCTTTGCTCTCCGCGGTCACGGAAGTGCCAAAAATGACCCTACTAATCCCTTGCTCAACCATTACAAACCAATGGACGAAGAGGTGAAACCATCTCTACCGACGAGAAGACCCCGAGGGCTCCACAGCTCCGGAGCAGAGAGGCCGGCCGAGGCCTCTTCATCTCTCGTCTCCACCGCCATCGCGCACTGACCACCAGAGCCGTCAGTTGTGTCCTGCTTCATCGAAGAACACCGCCACCGTCAACTACCCCTCAGTCTGCCTCTACACTGAGCTTCAGACCTCTCGAACTTTAAACTATATAGGAAAAAGTGCCAAGTCGGGCCTACATAGCAACGCGCCTGTCCAACCTTTTTCCAGAACCAAGCCTTGGGAAGCGATCCTCTCACTATCTCCAGGTGTGTGGTTCATCATATGATTTGTGCATAATTTAAGGCGACATTACTATGTGTACCATTGGATATCTAGCTGTAATAATTTGAGTAACTCATACGTTTTACAGTAGTGTATTCTCAATGCGATTCTCTTCTTTCCTCTCTTTGATTTTTCTTCATTCCTGTTTTCTTCTTTCCCCCATATTAGAAAGCACACACTAGGCTACATAAATTTCTCCTTCACCAACTCCCCTTTTTACTTATGCCCAAATTGTTAGACATGTGTTGATTAATCTGTATGTTTTAGTGAATGGGATTGTAAAAGCTTTAAGGGGAATATCGCTGAGACCTCTCGCTACGGACGAGAGTCTTACAGCGATAATCCTCTACTCTTTACGGGTAATCAAATTGACAAGTGTTGGTCACGGCCGTGAACAACATTGACAATTTGATATAAGCTGATAACGGTGCTTCAACATTTTCGCTCATGCGAGAGGGTTGACGTAACTGTCCGATTCATAGGGCTCATGACTTGATAAATGCTTGTAACTCTGAAGGCTGAATAAACCCATTTTATTGTAAACTTGAATCTCTGATTTTTGGTGTCTTTTTGTCCGACCAGTTATAAGAGTGTATCCCTTTGTTGAATGACATTTATATTAACCAGTCCAAGAACTCACGTTACATTACCGTGACGTAAGTTTCATATAACGATACATGTATATATACACATGTGTATATGTGTTGTTATATGGTAATTGATTCATAAATTATATTTTATATGATTTATGAAATAATTACGTCTTGTGTTATGTATTAATATGCTGTGATATCATCACCATATTTGCTACAAGTGGTGCCCCCTTGCGAGGCTGGTTATTGTCATTAAACAACGAGAAAATACTGCACTGGGTTGGCAAATGATATCAAAAAGCTACGTCTGAAACAGACGTGGAGAGTAGCAAAGAATAAGTCATTGAGAGAAAACCAACAGAACGCGCGCCGCGCATGAATAGTAGAGTTTTTGGCAAGTGGACAAAGTACAGTACCTTTTTTTTTTATTTTACTATAGAATCTAATCGCCGCTGCTGGTCAGCCGCGTGTGGGACAATAGTGAAAAGGAAAAAAAGAGAGGTTATTTCCCCCTGGGAATATAACATAAAGTATTGCTTTAATGTGAGTTCAGCACTCAAAAAGGTCGAATTAGTCTTTTCTAAACTAGCTACTTAGGAAAGGAACTTTCCCTTTTTAAATACTGACATGTTTTTACCATGGGCTTTTTATGAATAAAATACCAACACTCGATGGTAAGGAACTCGAGTCGGTAATTATAATAAAAAGAGAAAGCGAGATAGTTAGATAGTTAACAAAAATCTAAGCTAAACCAAGTGTAAAATTACGTCAAAACTGGACTGAGATTTATTAACTTTAGTAGACTGTTAAAATCTCTAGTATCCTCTTAGACAGTTTTATTAAACAGTCTATGAGACGGGGATCAGTGAACCGCTACTGAAATGCTTCAGTTCACTTAGAATCCCAAAAGCTTACAGATCAGATAAAGAAAAAGAAAAATACTCGTAGCTGTATTTTTCCAACTGGTCCGTAATTTAACTGGTTTCGTGACGATTGCTGAGTGAAAGACTGGGATCGTGTTTTGCCACAGATAAACTACGAGGCAAAAGACAGCCGCAGAGCCGTGGCCTCTTAAAACTCTTGTCAGATGCACAGAGCCCATTCACAAATTCACAAGTAAGCGACATTTTAGATTTCGTAACCAACCCCATTGGTAACGTCACAGCACGTACCACGGACACAAGGAGCTTAAGACTCCTCCTCTACCAGCTCTGAGCACTACAGAGCCAGGGAAAGCTTGTAGACTCCCTTGTGTGGTTCACGGAGTTACGCTCCAAGTATCACTCACACTACGCTGTCGATCAAGCGACAGACACCCTTGTGGGAAACTGGGCTCCGGGTTGGTCCGGTACAGCACAGCACTCACATCAGATAGGAACTGTGTAAGCTAACACTAACAAAAAGTATTTAGATTACTACTGCATGAAGGGGTGAATGAGCGCTGACTCATCCCCCCACCTACAGTAAAACGTACGGTAATCACTAATACTCTGTGTGTGTTAATATTCACGTCGCTACGCGACAAGTTAATAAGCTGACAGTCTCTCTCAAAAGGGTTTCGCCAGGGTCTAATGTATTAGCCTACTGGTCACGAAGGCTCAGGGTTTGGATACATGAAAGCAGTATTGTGAAATAGAGGTGACGTTGTGGAAAAAGGGCTAAAACCCCGGATAATAGTTAGAGGTTTACTGTTCTGAGTTAAGGTTTGAGCTCGTTGTAATAAATAAAAGTGTTAATAAGTTAACTGCTTCATTTTGAGAAAAAAAATGTTTTGGTTACTTAATTTAAAGAAGGGGGTTTCAAATTAATCTTGGTAAATCTTTAATCAAAGGTCGGAGTGAAAAGAATTAAATTAGAGTCAAAAACATTTAAATAATTGTTTGAAATAATTATTTGAATAGTTAATTGAAACTAAAAACCTTCCCCACCCAGTATTCGCAAAATGAATGGGGATTGACCTTTGATTAAAGTAGGAACTTGTTTAATAGAAGGATCGTATGACAAACATTTTGAGGGCTCAAGATTAGGTCATTTGTTTTGTTTTATTCAAGTTTTTCAAGAAAATTAAATAAAGGGGACTTGTTTTATTTGGTTTTTGATGAAGATAGAATAAAATAATAAAATAACTTTAACCCAAATACAATGGGAAGTTATATTTGAAAAGGATTATTTATTTTTTTTATTACATTTTTCAGATTAAAGTTAAAATTTTATTTTGAATTAAAGTTAGGGGTTAAACAAAAAAAAAAAAGTTTTTTTCGATTTAACTTTTTTTTTTTTTGATTGATTTTTGGAGATTGAATTTAATTAAAGAGTTTTTTCTGGGAGATTAAATCATTTTTTGGGGGATTCATTTTCCAAATTTATTTTTTTTCTCTCATAAAGTTTTCACTTTTCTCGAACTCATTTTTCCAAATTTTCTTCTGAAATTGAAAGTTTTTCTCTTTCTCCCAAAAGTTAAATTGTCCCTCAGGTAAATTTCTTTTGGATTAAGGTTTATTTGGTTTAAAATTCTTCCCCAAAGAAAGTGTGTCGATCAAATCAACTCCCTCTTTGAAATTTAAGTTATTTTGGAAAAACCCAAAGAAACCTTGAAAGACTATTTTTCGATCAAGATACTTTACTATTCGAGTCAAATAACGTTTGTTTGAAAAATAAAAGAATAAATAAACTAGCAATCAGGATCAAGTTTGTACACTAAACTCAGGTGCCTGTAGCTAATCATTTTTTTTTCCTTTTTAAACAAAGTTAGGGCTCAAGCAAAGCCAAACACCTTGAGCTAATTATCAGGGAAACCTTTACTTGTCTCATTTCCACACAGCCTACTAGGTACAATTCCACTATTATCTCACCAATATTGTTGCATGTACCAATCCTTCTGGTTTTGTCCGAAATATTATCTAACACTAGGTAAACATATTTAGACCAAGGCCAGAACCCTAGTGGTCACTCCGTTCGCTTTAGCCACCATGGCGTCCACAGACACCTGTCTGAATCTAATTAAAGTCATTGTATCCACGGTGAACGCCCCCTTTGAAGATGCGCCGTGCCAAAAGAACCTTAGCGAACTGGAAGTACAGACTAACCTAAACGATGTGAACCATACTTTTCAGGAAATTAGGGCATATAGCAAAGGTGAAGTGCTAAAATGTACTGGACACCTGCTAGGTAACTTGGCTCAATTAAGGGTAATTAGCCTAAACAAACACGCCGCCCTGTCTGGTGAGTGTGACACTCTCATAAGCCGTAATCAACAGCTTCAAAACTCCTTAACCGGTTCAGAGGACCAGGTCGTTAACCTGACTGGTCAAATAGATAAACTCGGGAAAACCGAGAGATTATTAAATGACTCTGAGAAAAAAGTCGATGAGCAAGAGGACGAGCTGAAAGATTTGGAAGGTAAAGCTGCTTCGCTGACAACAGCAGAGCAGGAACTAGCACAGCTAAGAGACAAAATTGCCACCCTGGAACTAACTGTAAAACAAATCACTCCACCTTCCCCCGGTGCAGTGCCTGGACAGCCAGGTCCTGTTGACGCGCGGGTAACTCAGCTAGAAACCGAGGTGCTCGACCTTCAGGACCGCCTCTCTGATGGACAGGAAAAGAGAACTAACCTATCCAAGGCACTCCTAGATGTCCAGAGGGACAATAGTGATTTCCAAACTCAAATTAGCGACCTGCGGATACAAATAGGTACCACCGAGGGTACGGTAACTGTCAAAGATCGCCTCATTGAGTCATTAAGACAGGAAATAGACGGTGCTGCACAGGAAAGGCATGAATGGCATAAGTACATGTCAGACACAAACACTCAAATGACGAAGTTGAGACATGATCTACAGGTCTCCCAACACCTAGTCACTAGCCTCAAAGTGGAAGGCCAAATTGCCAGTGACGAGTTAAGTAGGCTACCACGTAAAGACTCTGGCCTCCCGCCAGGGGGAACAGTAGGAACCCCGCCAGGCGGAGCTCCGGTTCCTCTATCAGGGATCCACCCTATGCACACTAGCCCAGGTCAAACCTCCCCACATACGGGGAGCCACCCCCAAATCTCTGGGCCACCAGCTGGCCTCGGGTATGGGGCGTCTCTCCCCTCCTGGCAAACAAGCATAGGCGCGCCGGGGCAACCCCAGGCAGTGCCACATAGCACAGGTACTCCCCTAAGGTCAGGAAACGGTACGCTGTCACCGCGCGCTAACACAGCCGGTCGACACCTAACCACTGACGAGTTAAAGAAACTTGCTAAATTTATCCCACGCTTTAACCCCACAACAGATGGGGCCGTGGACACATACACCTATTTGGAAGACATTGACTATCATTTAGAAGAATATGCTCCTGTCACCGCAGACACCAAGTTGAAACTCCTTACTCTGACCTCCAACCGGGAGGTCAGCAGTTTTGTTAGACGGCAGACAGAACACACCCGCCAGGACTGGCAGGCTATACGTGCGGCAATTATCGAGGAGTTTGCCGACCACCAAAGCAAGAGTGGTATTACCGCCGCCATAGGAGTTCGCCACTCAAAGGACGAAGCTATTAACGTATACTATGCAAAATTACGTAGAGCGTACTTTGGTGATCAAAACCTACCCAATATGGAAGAAAACGAATACTTTAAAGCCTTGTTCTTAAGTAATTTGCATCCTTCCATTAAAAAGCAAATTCCCCTTGGGGTCGAACCGAGACAAACGCAAGCTAACAAGCTCCGCAACCTGGCCCGAGAAGCGTTCGATAGAGATCGCACAAAACCCCAAGAACAT
>NC_139943.1:56903140-56965106 GCF_963454915.1 Gymnoscopelus microlampas
TGTGTGTGTGTGTGTGTGTGTGTGTGTGTGAGTGAGTGCGTGCGTGTGTCAGTGGTGGAAAAAGTACTCAAATGTTTTACTTAAGTAAAAGTATCAAAACTGCAATGCATAGTAAGTAAAAGTAAAGCAAAAGTCAGAAGTTCAAAATTTACTTGAGTAAAGGTACAAAAGTATTGGTATCAAAATGTAAAGTAAAAGTACTAAAATGTTTGAAATTAGCCGATCTACAAGCCCACAACGTGCCGCGATGCAACGCGTTGGGGGCTTGTAGATCTGCTATTTTCAAATAGCCTCTGTATAAAATATGGCTAAAGTGGATAATGTATGTTTTATAATGTAATAATTGATATCTGCAAAGTAACTAGTAACTAAAGTTTTAAAATAATTGTAGTGGAGTAAAAGTAAAAGTATAGACAATTGGAAATACTCCAGTAAAGTAAAAGTACCTCAAAATTGTACTTGGTACAGTACTTGAGTAAATGCACTTAGTTACTTTACACCACTGCCTAGAGAACATTTTTATTTTGATTGATTGATTGAATACTGTATGAAGAGTTCGCAAAAAGGATTACACAAAAAGGCTTGTTTCCATTGTGGTCCTGTGTATTCAATTAATCAAGACAAATCTATTAGGAACTGCAGGTAGGCTAAAGCAGGTGTTAACACTAGCATGACTGAGGTTTCATTTATACCTACACAGCCTGAAATACGATCATTTTGATCCCCAAATAAGGCTATCCTATTGGCTACTGTCTCACCTCTGTGCTCCAGACCAGCTCACAGCTTCTCCCCCAAACCGTGGGGGGTTCCATTGTCTTCTAAATAGCCATTAACATCTCAATTGCACTCTGCTCAGTCAGTGAACCCACATAATGTTGTTGTTGTTGTAGGCAGGCACAAAATATATAAAATAGTAATGTAGTATATATATATATATATAAAATAGTATTATAAAATGTAACTGCAGATTCTGTAACATGAAGCCTATATGAAGCTGAAGCCACTGTCTAATGTGACTATCTCCATTGTCCAAATCACATGGATATCTCTTGACAAACCAATATTAGTATTATTCATAATAATACTATTCACATTATTTGCCTATTATGCCTAAGCGTAAAGTGTCTCCTTCTATCATCACTTTCCACGTCGCTGACAACAGCGCAACACGTGAACACGTTGGTATGTTTCCACGTGTGACCAATCCTGCGCAAAATATCTGATCTAC
This sequence comes from Gymnoscopelus microlampas, assembly GCF_963454915.1. Classification (NCBI taxonomy): domain Eukaryota; kingdom Metazoa; phylum Chordata; class Actinopteri; order Myctophiformes; family Myctophidae; genus Gymnoscopelus; species Gymnoscopelus microlampas. The sequence goes on from NC_139943.1 coordinate 56,904,369, forward strand.
AAGCACAAAACAGTTGCTACGTGACAAGCTGTATGCTTGTAGATCTATTATTTTTCCGCTGCTTTGCAATGAAAGTGAAAGTTGAAACGGGTTGCCAAATCTTGAGAGAGAAATAAGCAGGCAGGTCTATGAAAATGTTACTGCATGCGTTTTGCCCTGAGAAAACAGTGAGACATGAAGCATTGTCAAATGAAATTGAATTCTTAACTATATATATAACTAGTAACTAAAGTTTTCAAATAGCCTAATTGTAGTGGAGTAAAAGTATGCATGAAGCTAATCTAAACAATATGAAAAGATATTTATAAAGTAACTAGTAACTAAAGTTTTCAAATAATTGTAGTGGAGTAAAAGTACAAGATTTGCCTCTGAGCTGTAGTGGAGTAGAAAAGTATTACCATTATATTGTAATTATATGGGTAATAATAATAATAATAATAATAATAGAAAGACGTGAAAAACAAGCCCAAAGTCGCTTATAATAAGCAGACATGGCAACATAGACTCGCAGTGCAGCAGTTCTCTGCTGCGCTGCGGGCCGCTCTGCGGGGGGTAAACGAGGTGTAAAGTGCTCTACCCTGGGGGAGAGAGGGGGAGAGCGGTCAATTTAGCCAAAATATGACGACTGGGATGGTATATATGGTATATAATTCATATTTATAATACGTTTCAGAAAAGAAAAAAAACGGAGATGATTTGAAACAAATATTTAGGAAAAGTCATGAAAGGGGAACTTTCTCAGAGCTTCGTGAGAGAAGATAATCCACTTTAAATTCTCAAAATCGGTCATGTTGATGGCTTAGTCATGCAAGTGTTAACAGCCCTCATGATGCTTACACCAAAATGCAAGACGAGATGTGATGTTCCTGCTTCTTGGCTCGTCTCCCTTCTGGCTCCCAACCTGTGGAACAAACTCCCCATTAAAGTTAGAACTGCAGACTCACTCCCAATCTTCCGCCGTAATCAAAAGACTCACCTATTCAGACTGTACCTTAACCCGTAGCACTTGCCCTAGCCTTGACGACCTAGCTTGCAGGTTTATGCACAGGCTAAAATGTAATATAGATAGCATGTAGACAGATGCCAGGTTCATTTTTAGACCTGGTATCCTATAATTTGTATAGTTTCAATGTACATATTATAGATTCTTTTTAATATTATACTGTTTAGACCTTCTGATGTCTGTTGGCCTCATGGACCGACCACAACCCTCTCACCTTCCGTGCTCTGATAAATGTCCACAGAGCTTAAAGTTGTCACATGAATCACCCAGGATACAATCACTATTATGCACCTTTAAATGAGTTACTAACTGTGGAGAAGCTCACATTCCAAATCATGTCTATAATGGCTCTTTATCACAAAGTTGACAAATAATCATAATAACAAAATAATAATTAAGAATAACAATTTAAGTAACATTTACAACTTAGCTGTAAATTGAGTAAATTGATTTACTCACCACACCCGTTCACATTTACACACATCAAGGGCTGAATAGAAAAGAAGGCAAGTAGAGTCTTGATAAAGAACAAAAGTTTTACTTGAAAATACAGAATAATTGATTACAGAAACTTTTGAAATATCAACAACAATTTAATTCCGAAATTCTAAAATAATATTTGTAGTATAGGCTCTATAATAATCTATATAGAGGCAGGATTCCAGGGGTCCAGGATTAAATACATTGCACCCAGGAGAAACTATTGTCTTAGAATTCTGGTTGACAATAGTTGTAATAGAAATTCAACAGTCTGTATTCCTTTAGCATCAAAAAGCCGCCCATCTCTGCAAAGTCCAAGCTTCCATAATAATCTAGAGTCCATGATCATCTTAAAGGTCCTGTGGAGACTTTGGTCAGAAAAGTTCTCTGTTAATAAACTCACCACATCCCTATGCAATCTCTGCTTGTTTGTTGTTGTTTCTTTTACGAATGATCATAGCGCCTTGAAGAATGTCCAAAAAAGTACATTCCAGTCGAGAATCCAAAATGTTCTTTCCGCTTAAGATTGTTTTAGTGCCCAGGCAAAGAGGACGAGATAGCCAATGAATAGGAAAGGAAATTAGATTTTAGTAGTTTACTACGATATGTGTCCACTGTGCATAGTCAAAAGGTCTGTTGTACATTGTATGTATCACCAGATGTCCTGTCAGGATGGAACAGGGAGTAGGTGGTACAGATGTCTTCTTATCATGATATATATGCTGGCGGTGAGGAAGCCAGAGGGACATGGAGCTCTCTCAGAACAGCTCATGGTATTTGTACCATAACTCCCTCTTTTCCAGTAGACTGTGTTGAAGATATCGTCTGGGTTTAGTGCAAACTGGAGTGAAGAGACCAGGTCAAAAGGCAGCTGAGTGTTAGGAGGCGTTGGAAAGCGTCTGCTGCCGACAAATTGTTGTCGGATAGCTTCGTTCCATCGGGTCGGACCTCTATCGACCTGAACATGAGAAACCAAACTTGCTCGATTGGAGACTAGACTAGAGCCCGTTGTCAGCCCTGAGCTGGTGGAGAATGCTATGTATTTTTTGTTTTAGTGCGGGTGAAAAAGCTTTGCTGTTGCCGGATTATGTGAGGAAAACAAGCAACCAGGTCTAAAAACAAGCCCAAAAGAAGCGACCAGTTTCACCACTTGAGCCCTATTATATCAGCTATTTTCAAAAAAATAATCTTGAAAGCCAGCCCAAAATGAGGAACTACACTTCAGAAACAAACAAAAGCAACTTTACAGGAAAACAAGCCCAAGGTCGCTTATAATAAGCAGACCTGGCAACACTGGCAAGATCTTGACGGTGATCGATCTGTCCCTTCCTTCTCAGAGGCACTGTGGGTGGTTCCAAAGTTGCGCTAGCCCCCCCTTATGGAAAAAAACAAACAAACATTGATTTCACGATTATTCACGGTTTTGGCACCTAAGCGCTAAAAATGTAAAACCGGATCCCGGTTTTGGCACCCAATGTGTTAAGTACAATGCTACAGTTTTAAATCAACCCAAGATGTTCAGAGAGAAATGGGTCGGTTTCACGTAGAATCAATATCATGCTTGAACTTGCAGCAGTTCCTTTGCTCTTCACTGTGTCGATGACACAACGTGCTTTTTCATGTATCACTTGCTTCCCACGGGTTTCATCATACTCTTCTTTGATTATCACCCCCTTCTCTAAAAGTTTGTCCAGGACACGGTTGAGGACAGGATCTGAAACGCTGTCGATGAAGCTGCTCCGCACATCAAACAGCCTGGCTTCTGCTGGAAGATCCAGTGTGCACTGAACTTGTTGTCTTCTTAAAGCAGGAGCTGAAAAGTTTACACGGCGATCCCATGCACAGTTTGAGGTGTTACTGTCTCTTAGAAGCAGCTTAAGATGCTTAAACTTAGCCTCTAATGTCACTTCAAATGTTGAAATGTAATTGTGATAGGATAATTCATCAACTTTAAATTTTGCCTTATTTGGTTCAATCGTGATGGAATCATCTTGAGGGGAAGTGGAGAGGGTGTATTCTTGATTTGGGATTAGTTCACAGGAAGGCTTTTCAATGTAAATCTCTTTTCCATTTCTCTTCCTCCTTTTGTTCTTCACTTCATCCAGCACAACGTTCCCAGGTAGGAGCAATACATTCAGGGTTGATATGGGATCATCATCATCATCATCAATTGGTGGTGTATAAAACAGTGACACCAATGCCTGCTTGGTGCTGTCAACATCAGTGACAAGACCATGGGGAGAAAATGCATTTACATTTATGATAACATGAGTTTCTGTGATCACATCGGGGTAGATCAGCTCAATGCGCCCATCATCCATCACATGGAGAACATACAAGGATTTGCCTCCACCCATGGAGAGGATCTCACAATGTGGAAAGTGTAACTGACACACAGACCCCTGAGAACCTTTGATGTCAAAGAGTGGTCCTGCAGGCCTCTTCATGCCAAGCTGGGATAGAAGCCTTCGGTCCCAGGGGACTGTCCTGTAAGTCACATCTCCCTCTGTCTCCATCTTAAACACCAGGTCGGTCACGTTGCATTGGAACAGTCCTGCTTGGGTGCTGTGGAACCTGTAGCTTTCCTTGTTTTCCACAACAATGATATCAGGTGTAATTTTCTGTGTTTTGTCCAGTAGTGTAACATCATTTACGCTGTGGGACCGCTTGGCTCTGAAACTTATCTTGTTCTCTAAACATGGAATTTGGCTCAGTGAGGATAATCTGTGAGAACGGGGCAGAGAGATGGATTCTTCTATCCTCAAACCACTGAAGCATGAATTTAGATCAGTTTCATCGTGGAGCTCCAGAGAGGGATGTGGAGAGGACTGTGACTCTGTAACAGGATGTTCTTCCATCTCACTATGCAAAGGAATAGTTCCCTAAAAACAGAGCAAAAAAATAGAAGAAAAGCAAGAAAGCAAGAAAAGAAATTCATGGATATTAAATACACATAAATAAAGACTGTTGTTGTTGTTAGGTGAGTCCTAGGTGTGAGGCTTAGTATTAACCTAGCCTCGATCTCCAGGCTTTTATTGTTTAGTTTTGCTAAAAAATAAAAGCCTGGACCAGCGCGTCGGTGTACCCGATATAGGAAGTGTTTCATTTCCCCAACAAACCAGAGTGCAGTGGGCGTCGCTCGTAATGTTGTGTTGACGGGGCGGGGGCTGACGGACAGATCGGTGAACCAATGGGATCACACAGATTCTCTCGCCGGAGATGTTAAACACGCCCCTTTAGGTCAGAAAACAGGAGCGCTGGTGCAGCCTAGTATTATAACCTGATCAGGCAACAAGAATCGAGTGGGTTTGGTGATTACGTAATGATCTATACTAGTGTCTTTTAAGTTTACGCTGTACATGGAATATCTGTTCTGAAAATAGTTGATCTACAAGATACAATGTGTTGCGACGTAATAAGCTTGTAGATGTGCAACGTTTTTGCAATGGTTTACCTCAAAATAAACATGCTGGTTTGACTACCATATGGTCAATGACTTAAAGGAGAATTTTGGACTAAAGTTTTCTTACCTTTTCTGTGATGTTATGATATCTTAGGATGAATGGTACAGTAGAACAATTTCATAACTCCATCCCTGGTCCGCCACAGCTTAAAACATGCTGTAAAGTCGCTTTTTTTTTGGGTTGCATAGTGTTCTGTCACTATGAACGTCAGATCTCACCAAAAAAAAAAAAAAAAACTATTAAAATATGTGATCTAACCTAGGCCTATCCGCACACGTTTTAAGCTGTGGCGGACCAGGGATGGAGTTATGAAATTGTTCTACTGTACCATTCATCCTAAGATATCATAACATCATAGAAAAGGTAATAAAACTTTAGTTCAAAATTCTGCTTTAAGTCCTGCTTTATAAGGACAGTTGTGAACAGTATCCTTTGTTTTGTAGATTAAATGCTCAAGAAAAAGAACATTGCTATCTTAAAAAGAACACACACACACACACACACACACACACACACACACACACACACACACACACACACACACACACACACACAGGCGATACATTTAGCCTCTTTCTTATAATATAAGAAAGAGGCTAAATGTATCTGTGGAACCGAGTGGTCAAACATTGGCCAAATTGTCAAATAATATTATCATTTGACAATTTGGCCAATGTTTGACCAGTTTTCTATATTGTTTGTTGATTACTTTTGATGCCGTAATGGTCTTTTTCTTTTATTTTTTATTTTATACATTTATTTATTTAAAAGGTCTTAAAAGTCCTTAAATTGTCACTTCACTGTCATCTTGGGAGTCTGCCATTTAAAAAAACAATAATTGCAGATTAGGTCTGATACCGCTCAGTTGAGAATGGATTTAACTCCCTACAAAGTAGGGGCCCAGTATGCAAATGTGGGGCGGGTTTATCACCAGAGGCATTTATTTAAATTCGCCCCTTGGAAATGAAGATTCCACACAGAGATTCCAGACTAATATCTACGCAGTGATATTAGTCTGGCCATGCCAGGCTAGACTAGACTGCTCCAGGGCCTAGCCATGCCAGGCTAGACTAGACTGCTCCAGGGCCTAGCCATGCCAGGCTAGACCCGACCCACACAGGTTGAGAACCGCTGCGCTATCATACACGAAAACCTCCATACCTCTCTTCTCTATTGGTGGTTATGCTGAAATGTCACACGTTACAGTAGAGTACAGTGCGTCCAAAAGCACACAGGCTGCATGATGGCTCATGTAATAATAATAATAATAAACTTTATTTGTATAGCACCTTTCATGACATGAAATGCAGCGCAAAGTGCTTTACAGAGCAAGAATACAGTTACAGTTACAACCAATTTAACAATAAAGCAAACAAAAAATAAAATAAAATAAAAGCAAAAGCATAAAACATTAAAATAGGCAATACAGTGAGGACTTAAAAATCAACCAAAGAGTCAGCTAAAAGCAAGAGTGAAGAAATAGGTCTTGAGCTGTGCTTTAAAGCTATCGACAGAGGCTGCCTGTTTTAGGTGTAATGGGAGTTTATTCCACACTGTTGGTCCGTAAAAGCAGAATGCTGCTTCACCGTATTTTTTATATGTCATTTTAGGCACCTCGAGTAGGTCAGCACTTGAAGACCTCAAGTTAGTTAGTTCTCAAACTCTTGCTGCCCCCCATAACTGGAACCAAATGGACCCGTAAGGGTCTATTTCAGGGGTCTTCAACGTTTTCAGGCCAAGGACCCCCTAGCTGAGAGAGAGATGGACCCCCTCCGCATTGTATGGAATTGTGTTTCAGATAAACGTTTGATGCTATTTTTTCCCTCTACACCTATAACTCTTTCACTTTGTTGCACAGCGGCGGCGTGTAAGAATATTGACAATAGCCGAGCTAGAAGCTCACAACTTGTGAGCTGTGTGTGTGTGTGTGTGTGTGTGTGTGTGTGTGTGTGTGTGTGTGTGTGTGTGTGTGTGCTCACACATGCGTGCACGAGTGTGTGTGCGCGAGAGAGAAGCATAGCGCAACAAACCGAGACAGTGTACAGCAGTGTCCTGGGTTTGACCCATTTCTATGGGTCACAATAAATATCCCTTTTTTTGTTTCCTACATTTTTTTATTATTATTTCACAAGGTTTTCAAGGATCACAAAAAAAAGAAATATACCATAAATTTTAAATAGTAAGATGTTGGGACCGCTGAAGTGTGATGCTCAGGCGATTCCCAAAGGCGTTTCCCAAACAGTGGGTCGGGACCCATGTTTGGGTCGCAGACCAACTTTTATGGGTCACAAGTAAATATCAAAAATAAAATATTCCTACAATTATAATATATAATATAATTTCAAAAGATTAAAAAAAGTAAAAAAAAATAACATCTACCAAATGGGTTCCCAGATTGGCAAAATTATAATAACCTTGCCACGAGGAGGAAGGGGAGGTGTTGATGTCTGATCCATGGACTTCATCTCCATCTGACCAGACTGTTTCATGCTCACTTTCTCCTGGTACAACTCATCACTGTCATCACTGACATCACTGTCATCACTGTCCATCTCTACAGAAGAGCAACAAACAAACAAACATTCATTAGACATGATAAGTAATAGAAGACAAGAGGTCTGATTCATTGTTTTATGACTGTACTTGAATATCACTGTAAACTAAATTAACCATATTCACACAGCCGCCATTTTGTTCTTACATCATACTTGGAGGTTAGCCCCTCCCCCTCCAGTATGAAGTAAGAGTTAAATGGACACAGTGTGAACATGTTAGTTTAACCACATCAACCCTAGACTCACTATCCACCTGTTTCCGCGGGTAGTTTCCTGATGAGTGGGAAACATCCTGCGGAGCATGCACGTGCACACATAGACATCAAAGGGGGCTTGAGCCCCTGCCCTTTTGTCTGTCGGTAAAAAGTGCCCTTGTCTCCTCTGACTGTAAACTGTAGAAACCCCTGCGCGCACCTGCAGTAAAGCTTACTTAATTGAGACCCGTGCCGTGCAGTGCTCGCGCAGAATTATAGTTGATTTACAAGCTCACAACGCGTCGCAACGCCAGGCATTGTGAGCTTGTGGATCGGCTATTTTTTGGGTGCGCGATACCGCCCGGCAAACGAAGTATATTATACACAATCGAAACCTAACTGAGGCCACAACTGAACGCAGTGGATGCACGCAGAACACGGACCAATTGTTTGAGACAGATTAGGTATGTATGGACCAAAAAAATATATATATAGCTGTTAAATTACTTGTCAAGCAGGAGCCTATATCTCTCTCTCTCTCTCTCTCTCTCTCTCTCGGTGTCAGCAGCAGTGGTGGGAAAAGTACTCAATTTCTTTACTTAAGTAAAAGTACTCATTATACAGAAGAATAAGTGGCGTCGTTAGGCGGGGGCTTCGGTGGCTATAGCCACCAATGTTTTATCCAAAGCCACCAATAAAAAAATTATAAAAAAAAGTTGTTTTAATTTTTTTTTTTTATATATCTATAACCTAACCCTAAAACCGAAATAAAGTAACAAAAAACGGGTAAAAAAGTACCCGAATCCGACGAATATCCGCAAAATTTCGCACGCGCGCTTCGCGCGCGCAGGGGGGACACATGCACGCGCGCATGTGTCCGTGCATGTGCCCTTTTGAAATTCCAGCCCCTGCCTCTCCAAATCTCTCTGCACGTCTCTGCTGCGGAGGGACCGGAAGTAGAAAGTAGCGGCTCATGTGTTTACATTTGCCAGCAGAACGTAGCTGCAGCTTCACAGGTCGCATAGCGATTTTCCAAGATGTTTGTTATTAAGACTCGGCTTTTCTTAACGTCACAATGAGCTCAGGGACAACATGTGCTGTGCGTGGCTGTCATTACAACCGAACCAAACTAAATGAATGGCTTAAACTAGAGTGCTTCGTGTGGGGCACTCTAGTACACATGCATTAACACATCATGCATGATGACGTTAAGAAGTGGCCTCGTATCGCTTTGTGGAGTCCAGTTCTAAGTAGGCTAATGTAAATGTACGCATCCATTATTACGACCTGTCCTAAATGTTTTAGATACCTCCCGACACAGCTGATTCACGTAATCAATACGTCATTTATGAACCGTTATCATTTAAGATAACCATCAGTCCCTGCGTGCTGAGGTCATATCATCAACAGCAGTAAAAATGCAACACAGATAGGTAGATTAATATAATTAAACGTGCAGGCCGAAGCCAAGCACTCCAGTATTTTATTTTATTTGGGTCGGCGACTCGGCGAGGAAACACGTACTGTTTGTTGACATTCTAAGACCACCTCATGGCTAATTTGCATATGACGTTCATATTATCCCACTGTCAACAAAGGAAAGGACATGTATTGTATTGTGTGGTGGCTATTCTCACCTTCTTAATATAACTGACTGTACAAATGAGCATGGTTCTATTTGCACACTCACAATTACAACTGGTCTGGATAATGAACACTGAGGATTTTACTGTGAGAGACGCTATGCGCACAAACACGGCTTACACTTACCATAACTAAGTAACCAAGTAAAAGTACTCATTATACAAAATGTCCCATTTCACAAGTCTTCAAAATGTTAAAAAGCATTTTGAAAATAGCCGATCTACAATTTCACAACGAAAGCTTGTAGGTCTGCTATTTTCAAATAGCCGAAGTATCGGGTAAAGTGTTTAATGCATGATTTGTAATAATGAAAATCTACAAAGTAACTAGTAACTCAAGTTTTCAAATAATTATAGTGGAGTAAAAAGTACAATATTTGCCTCTTAGATGTAGTGGCCTAGACGTACAAGTACTGCAAATTGAAAATACTCCAGTAAAGTAAAGATTCCTCAAATTTGTACTTAAGTACAGTACTTCAAGTCACCTCCAGACAGATGGTCAGTTAGCTCAGTTACAGAGCCGATGTTAAAAGGCAGGGCCAGGCAAACCCAAGCCTACATGATTCAGACCTGAACACACTCTGTCACACACACACACACACACACACACACACACACACACACACACACACACACACACACACACACACACACACACACACACACACACACACAAACCTACTGTACAGTTACACAAACACAGTGCGAAATCTTTCATCAATGCATTTGTCCTAGGACACAAATCATCTTTCATCTTTTGTGCAGCCCTTGTAAATCTGAGAGGAGAGTTAATGTAAAGCAATAGACACAATTTAGATCACAATCACATCACTGTTAATTGTATTTTATGTATTTCTGTTTTGAGAGGCCTTAATAAATGCTTATGTAATTTCTAATGAGATAATCCAGAAACAGTATTGTCTAATTTCCAATGAGATAATCAAGTTGAATTAAGTATTTTGTCCATTTTAGGGACAATATTAATGGGCACAGAGTTTTCGGTTATGAATGTGTCGCTACATTTCCCACCATAGGTATTATAAATGTAACTGTGTTGTTTTACATTCTTTTGCCTAATAAAAATTTCAATCAATCAAAGATCAATTTTTAATGACATTAATGAAACTTGATTCGGCAAAACACTTCAAAAGGTCACATAGTCAGGCTGGTAAAACATTGTCATTCTGGATAGATGTAATTGCTGAGCACACTAAGGATCTGATTCCATGGCTGCCTCGTGAAACCATAAAAGCTACTATGCCACAGGTTTTCCTGGAGAATTTTCCAAACACTACTTGTGTAATTGACTGTACAGAAAGTGTTTTGCAGAAAGCAAAAAATCTGGACTCAAGAACTGAATCTTACAGTCACTACTATGCTTGTAATGCTGTGAAATATCTAGTTGTAACTGCGCCATCTGGAGTCATTATGTACATTTCAGATACTTTTGTCTAAAAGGTCTGACCAAAAAAGTCCTTGCGGACTTGTTTCCGTTGAGGTCCTTGGTCCATCTAAAACAAGCATTGTTGATGTGCGGACAAAGCTTTGTAAGCATGACACAAGAGTGTTGAATTCAAGTAGAGGAATCCCTGTGTAGAGAAGACAGTCTTCATCATGTTTTAGGAGATCCTCTGCAACAGACTGTGAGCTCTCAGGGGATGGTTCAGGCAGCACGCTAGATGTCCTGGCAGGTGGAGCTTTGGGATAGATGTGGTCCTCCATTCCTGGGTCTGACCATCATGTGAGCTCTTTGCCACGGGATTTGGCTCCTCTTAAGCCTCCATTGCAACTGGCTCGTCGTCTGCGGGTACAGACATATTTAGTGTACAATGAGATGTATTGCAGTAGTTGTTATCGATTGAGACAGATGTAATTGTACATGTTTAACACACCACCATGCTTAAGGCACTGAATTAAACATATGATTATAACATATTATATATTTTTTGTCTTTAAAAGAAATGCTTGTTTTTCTTTTTGGCCTTTAAGGTTATATCGTCACCTTCCTAAAATAATGGCCTACATCATTCTTTTTTTGTCAAAAGAGTTGCTTGCTTCTAGAAATAGGCCATTATTTTGTCAAGGTGCGTGGAGAAGAAAAAAACACGAGTAGTGCTGTGCGTGGGTGTGACACACACACACACACACACACACACACACACAGCGCGCGTGTGTGTGAGACGTTAATGACACATTAGTGTATGTGTTTGTGATCATAATTGCGTTGCAACTTTTTGTTTGCGATAGGTTGAATCGCTTGCGACACAATCACAATGAGCCCTGCCGTGGACCAGGCCAGGTCAGATTTGTTTTAATGCCTTGTAGAAATTAATCTTACCCGTTAAATGTCTCTGAACGATACCCTCCTCTGGAGGTCTCTCACCCAACAGCAGTGTTGGATATGGGTTCTCCCGTGTAGGTCTCTTGTCCACGAAGTGAAATCAACAGACAGCTTTGAGAGTTTTTTTTAAGTTCAAGTTTCTTAGACAACTTCTTTTCGCATCGGACGCGATGGAATTGAGACGTTAAGCGAGAGAAAAGCAGAGATGAAAGACTAACAAACGTTCTTGGAGTCAGAATCGCTATGCGACCTGTGAAGCTACAGCTACGGTCGTTCTGCTGACAAATGTAAACACACTGAGCCGCTATTTCCTACTTCCGGTCCGTCCGCAGGATGTTTCCCACCCAAGATTCTTGCCCCAGTAAATTCCCGCGGAAACAGGTGGTCACTATAGAGCGTCGCAGTTCCCGCCCACTTCCAGTTGCCGGAAGTAAATACTCAATGCATTTTTCCCATTGACTTTTCCGAAAATATTTATATAAATTAATTTAAGCCTAGAATCAAGCTATCCAGGATCCTGGTGAATCATGACCATAAAACGTTTGATTCTGTGAAAAAACTTTTTTGAAAACGGCAAAACAAAGGGTATTTACAAACAAAGAAAACATGTCCTTAATTTGGAGCTATTTTACAATTGAGACGCCAAAAAGCAGCACAGCTAAGTGCAATGTATGTGAAGCCAATGTTCCGAGGGGTGGACAAAGTGTTTCATCGTGTATTCTGCTGTTCCAGTATAGGCTTTGTATCATATACAGCGAGCTGTTCCACCTTGTCTGAACGTCTTGCTGAAGACGTTTTGTGTCCTGCCCTAGCTCTGTTTGAATGTCTTCAAAGCGGGACTGACTGTGCAACTTGAGAATATTTGAAATTAGTCACTATTCTCCTTGCATTAGCGAGGGCATCATGTACACTGCGCTGGGAGAGAATCCCCTTGTGAACAACAAGCGGCAGTAGTTTTGTTATTTGACGTATTTCAAAGAGTTGCCATTGCATTTTGCAATTAGGTACACTGACTGCACTCTGTTATTTGAACTGAAGCCTATCCTAAAATTAATAAATGGCTTTAATTAAAAAAAAATGTATTTAAAGTTTTTGCTATGTAGCCTACTGTAAGTATCGGATATCGGGAAAGTATCGGAAAATATCCAAATGAATCTATCGGATCGGATCGAAATTGAAAAAACCTGTATCGGTGCATCTCTAGCTCATGCATATTAGATGAACATTCTGTGAAAATATGTGAACATCTTGCAAAAATATCACCTTCTGAGCTTGTAGATCATCTACTTTTGACAAAGAGATTTGGTGTAGAAGTGAAAAAGGAGTGGACCAAGTACAGACTCCTGGGGGACCCTGGTCAATGAAGTATGATCACTTAAACCTTAAGTGGTTAAGTGTGTGCGTGCGAGTGCGTGCGTGTGGCTAGAACCTTACCCATCTTCATCTGACTCTTCTTCCTCAGCTCAGACATCTTCTCATCCATCAGTTTCCAGTATTCATTCTGTATTTCACACATCAACAGACAATGAGAGAGTGAAGCTACATCAAGCTGTTATGTTCCTTAACCAGAGCTGCCAACTCTCACACAAATGACCGTGAGACACACGCAAATGACCCTTTTCACATGCACTCACGCCACACATCATATTTCTCACACTGTCAAATCACCCCATGTGGGAAACTGTGTTCACTCATGCACCACTGATACATCCACTTCTGCCGGTATTTGAGCGATAACGTGAATTATATTATTGTATCTGAAGTAGACCCACCCAGACATGTTAGGTGTGCGTGTGTCTCTTGTATGAAGGATGCTGCGCGCATTTACGCTCATGTCATACTACTATTGTCACTACTCATTTATTATGACTGTGAATACACTCCAGTCATTCCCACATACAGTATACACATTATACTCCATTTGACACCTAAGTGATACATTCTAGTTAATTGCATGCAATCATAAAGATATATTAATGAGTTATTATTAAAGATGGCTCTTTAATTGCTTCAGTCATAAAATCAAAGTCTCTGTTTGTTAATGGAAGGTATTAAAACCATAATGTTCCCCTGTTAGCTAAGCCTGTTAAGGTGTCAAACTCCCTATTAAAATGCACCAGAATACATGCAATTATATCTGCTCTGTTAAAAAGTTTCCCAGATCCCCCACCAAAATGATCACACCCCACACTATTAAAGGTAGGGTAAGTGATATTTTTTGGTTAAAACAAAAAGTATTTTGTTAAAAGGTTAAAATACTATATTCTGATTGCTATAGAGTGTTCTTTCAGTAACAGATGTCTCCCTGTCTCTCCAGCTCTTTAATAAACGGAAAATACATTTTTCGGTAGGTGTCAAAATCTCAGCCAATCAGGAGAAAGTACCCATTTTTAAGCTTAATTTGTATAGTGTTCCAGTTCCAATTGTGTCTGCTCATTTCTTAGTGTCATAACTTCCAATATCACTTGTTTAATCTGTATCCTGATTGAGTTCTCTGTCCTGGTTGGATAAAATTGGAAATGAAACAAACTGAAACGAAAATGCATTTTCTGTTTAATAAAGAGGTGGAGAGACAAGGACACTCCTAATACTGAACAAACACTCTATAGCAATGAGTACTATCAGAATATAGAGCTATTTAACACTTATTTTAACCAAAGCAAATCACTTACCCTACCTTTAACTAATCTACACCTACCACCAGTTTCTGCCTTCACATTACTTGATTTCATTATTGAGGGTTAGATTTGGAAAATGATAGCACACCCACCCAGTGCAACGTACCAGCTGTACCTGGTTGGGGTATTACAACTGGTGTGTTGCACTGGGTGCAACATTAAGTACAACAATGTATACAAAAATACATTTGGCGTGCAGTGGTGACTCCATGGGTCGATGAAATAATTGTACAAATAATAATAATCATATTTGCTACACACGCCAACAAATCTCACTCCCAGGTTTTCTGAAAAGCAAAATAAAAGACTGGACAGATCAGGACCTCACTAGGTATAAGAGAACAGTATAATGTAAGTAGTAAGTACACTGTTAACCCATGAACCCTAGCTTCCCTATTCTGGGGCAAACATTCTGTGGAAATAGCAGATCTACAAGCTCACAAGAGCATGTAGATCTGTAATGGGACTGTAGAGGGACCACGAATAGACCCCTGAGGAACCCCGTTCAATTTAAGTATGTATGGTTTAAATTGTTAATAAAGCTAAACTGCATGTTCACAACGTGTCACAGCACGAGGCATTGTGAGCTTGTCTGCTATTTTTACTACACTTGAGTGACACTCTTATATGATGAAGTGGGGCATTAACTTATGTGGGGGGGGGGGGGGGGGATGAAAAGTGGAGAAATAAGGTTTCTGATAATTAACCCTTTATACATAGTTGGACGGGGTCCCCCGGGGCTATAACTAGGCCCGATGCTTTATTCTCTCAACACCAAATCTGTTAAAATAGCTGATCTAAAAGCTCACTGCGGGTTGCATTGTGATGCAATGTAAGCTTGCAGATCGGCTATTTTTGTCGAATGTTCACCTCAGAATAAGAACGCTATAGTTCATGTGGTTACCCATTTTGGAAACTTTTTAGAACATTTTAAAACATTTATTTTATTGTTTGTTTATTTTTTGTCACTGAATGAGGAACAGTTAAATGTTAGACATGTATTTGGAACCACTACATTGTAGTTCATGTATTCATTAGAACATGTAAATACATGTCATGGAGAGAATATTAGGTTCTTACCTTGCTGTTGTTAGCTGATATATACAAAACATATATGTTCCTCTCTATGTTCTGAACATCAGTCACCAGGTCACTGTCCTCAGCTGGGTTTCCTGTTGACATGTACCCTACACTGCTCACCAACACACAGAGAATGAAAAAGACAAAGTCAGACATCAGATTCAACTCATCATTCAATAAGTGATAATTGTTCAGCTGGTCTGGTGAGAAGATGGTGAGAGCACATTGTATTGGTTCTGCTTTCTGTGTGATGAACACTCACAGCCAGCGGATGTATAGGTCACGGCGGTTCTGTGTGATGTTGTTATGCCTAGAAAAGAAAAGAGGCATAGAAAGAGGAGGGAAAAACAATGAGGAAGTATTATGATATGATGTCATAATATTCTATAACATAATGTAAATGTATACAATGGAAATATGAGTGTGTGTGTGTGTGTGTGTGTGTGTGTGTGTGTGTGTGTGTGTGTGTGTGTGTGTGTGTGTGTGTGTGTGTGTGTGTGTGTGTGTGTGTGTGTGTGTGTGTGTGTGTGTGGTAGCCCTTTGTAGTGTAAACTAGACCCCCCACCACCCACCCAAAGACAAAATAAAATTGATAGCAATAATAATAATGAAATAAAATTAAACAATTAAATTCAGGTCCAGGTGCACAACTGAAGTTCAAAGGTAAATCAAAAACAAACAGACATAGACGAGTCAAAACACATGTCAAGTCAAGACGAGACCCAAAACACATGATGGGGGGTGATTAATATATAACATTTATATATGAGACCCTACTGGGTGTATTAAAATGTTTGTGTCCTTATAGGTCAGGAGTTATCAACCTTTTCAGGCCGCGACCCCCAAAATAATCGTATTTGAAATGGGGACCCCCCACCCTGACAAGCACTTGGAATTAGGCCTGTCAAAAAAAATCGATTCATGAATAAATCGCGATTCTTAATGCCACGATTTTAAAAATCGAATCAAAATATTAAAATCGATTTTTTTATTAAAAAAAAAAATATTTTTAATTTTTTTTTTTTTTTTTTTTTAATAAGTTAGTACCTTTTACACTGGCAATTTGTCTGAAATCAATGTCAGAAAGACTGCCTGACATGATCTGGCTGCATTGAAGTGTATGATTCAACTTGTGTGTGTGTGTGAAGTGATTTGGGGTAGAAAATCGCAATAAATCGCAGAATCGAATATCAATTAATCGCAGAATCGCAATTTTAATCGAATCGGCACCCTAGAAAATCGCAATAAATCGCAGAATCGAATCGAATATCAATTAATCGCAGAATCGCAATTTTAATCGAATCGGCACCCTAGGAATCGATTTTGAATCGAATCGTGAGGTAAGTGAATCGTGACACCCCTACTTGGAATTGTAGGAGTTGAAGCATTCCATTCAGTTTGACTCGGTTCCACAGATAAATATTTTGAAAATAGCCGATCTACAAGCTCACAACATTTTTTTCAGGTAATATTTCAGAATTGGCCAATGTTTGACAATTTTTTATAATGTAGTTTGTTGATTACTTTTGATGCAGTAATAGTCGATGCAGTAAAAATAGTAACTTTAGAAATGTGCAGATACCCTGAATACACTTATACTGTAGGCCTATGTTGGTTTGTTTACTGTTGAGTGAGAAAACAATGTTACACATTAAGCAAATCATCTGGGGACCCCCAAAATCATTTGAGGACCCCCCTGGTTTAGAATCAATGTTCTAGGTGACATATTCATAAAGGTATTTCCATTAGGAAAGAGAATGAGAATGTAGACAGTAGACTAAGTAGTCTATTGTTACAATGCACTATAGACCTCTGGGAGACGGAGTCTATTGTTACAATGCACTATAGACCTCTGGGAGACGGAGTCTATTGTTACAATGCACTATAGACCTCTGGGAGACGGAGTCTATTGTTACAATGCACTATAGACCTCTGGGAGACAGAGTCTATTGTTACAATGCACTATAGACCTCTGGGAGACAGAGTCTATTGTTACAATGCACTATAGACCTCTGGGAGACGGAGTCTATTGTTACAATGCACTATAGACCTCTGGGAGACGGAGTCTATTGTTACAATGCACTATAGACCTCTGGGAGATGGAGTCTATTGTTACAATGCACTATAGACCTCTGGGAGATGGAGTCTATTGTTACAATGCACTATATAGTCCAGGGGCCAAGGCAGATTTTGGTACCACCTAAGGTGGCCGTACATTTCCTACATGTCTCTAGTTTATATTTTGGTATGATACATCTTCCAATTCAGTAGCTTAATGACAGTAATCACTCTAAACCGGCTAATGTATCCGGTAGGATACACAAAGTAGAATCTTTGTGTCTCCTACCGGAAATACACCCGGGCATCAAATTATTGCGACAAAAAACAAAATATATCCATGTATTCAAGGCTTCATGGGGTGTGCAATTGACAGAAAATAATCATTTTTTGGGTGAACTCCTCCTTTAAGTTTCCCAGGGGGACTCTCTACCCATTTAGCTATGACCACCCTAGACCGAAGGAGGGTCAACTTTTACAAGCTTATGGAAAGCAGTCTTTTTGCAAACACCAAAAATCTTAGAAGTTATCAATTGCACACCCCATGAAGCCTTGAATACATGGATATATTTTGTTTTTTGTCGCAATAATTTGATGCCCGGGTGTATTTCCGGTAGGAGACACAAAGATTCTACTTTGTGTCTCCTACCGGATACATTAGCTGGTAGGTAGTGATAACTGCCATTAAGCTACTGAATTGGAAGATGTATCATACCAAAATATAAACTAGAGACATGTAGGAATACAAAAATACAAAAACTTTACGGCCACCTCAGGTGGTACCAATTTGTCAAAATATCAGTGTTGGCCCCTGGACTAATAGACCTCTGGGAGACGGAGTCTGTTGTTACAATGCACTATAGACCTCTGGGAGATGGAGTCTATTGTTACAATGCACTATAGACCTCTGGGAGATGGAGTCTGTTGTTACAATGCACTATAGACCTCTGGGAGATGGAGTCTATTGTTACAATGCACTATAGACCTCTGGGAGATGGAGTCTGTTGTTACAATGCACTATAGACCTCTGGGAGACAGAGTCTGTTGTTACAATGCACTATAGACCTCTGGGAGATGGAGTCTATTGTTACAATGCACTATAGACCTCTGGGAGACGGAGTCTGTTGTTAAAATGCACTATAGACCTCTGGGAGATGGAGTCTATTGTTACAATGCACTATAGACCTCTGGGAGATGGAGTCTGTTGTTACAATGCACTATAGACCTTTGGGAGATGGAGTATATTGTTACAATGCACTATAGACCTTTGGGAGATGGAGTATATTGTTACAATGCACTATGGACATCTGGGAGATGGAGTCTGTTGTTACAATGCACTATAGACCTCTGGGAGATGGAGTCTATCCTGTTACTTTTCACTCTAGGAGATGGAGTCTATCCTGTTGCAAGGCACTATAAACCTCTGTAGTGTTTACCACACATACACTTTACATGGACCAAATACATTAACATTTATTCAAGTATATTTTAAATGTATTCAAGTACATTTTAATTATTTATTGATTGTCTTTTATCAGTCTGAGAAAACAAAGCCACCAGAGATTGATTAACAATCTCTACTTCCTCTACCTAGAGAATACCATAGTGTAACCATAAACCCAAGTAATTGGGGTTAACACGTTTTTTGTAAACAAAGAAATCATGTAAGTCTGCAAAGTAACTAGTAACATATAATCACACTGTACTGGAGTAGTTTTACAATTCCGTACACAGTAGGCCCACTCATACTCATTGGCGTCTTCTCCATCAGCTCGGACCTCTTCTCATCCATCAGTTCCCTGTATTGATCCTGTATTTCACACATCAACAGACAACGAGAATCAAACTACTTCAAGCTTTTAACAGACTGTTCCTTAATATTGGTTGGAAACTTTATGTATTTTCAAAATAAAAGACTGGAGAGATCAGGGCCTCACTAGGTATAAGCAGTGATGGAAAGTAAATTTACTCAAGTAGTGTACTTAAGTACCATGTTGATGTACGTTTTACTTTACTGGAGTATTTCCAATGTTCTATGCTTTTACTTCTACTCCACTAAATCTAAAATACAAATATTGTACTTTTACTCCACTACAATTATTTGAAAATGTTAAATATTATTTACTTTGAAGCTTTAGATTATTATTACAAAACAAACACAAACTACTTCAGCCCTACATACTTTGGCTATTTGAAAATAGCCGATCTACAAGCTCGCCATGCATCGCAAAGTGACACGTTGTGAGCTTGTAGATCTGCTATATTTGGAAACTTAAATGCCAATACTTTTGTACTTTTACTCAAGTAAAACATTTTGAGTACTTCTTCCATCACTGGGCATAAGTGAACAGTTTAATGTACGTAGACCACTGTTAACCTTATGAACCCCAGCTTCCCTATTCTGTGAAAATAGCAGCTCTACAAGCTCACATTGAGCTTGTAGAGTTACTAGTTTCAAGGAAGAGATTTGGGGTAGAGGGGGAAAAAGTAAGGGACCAAGAATAGACCCCTGAGGCACCTAACCCTGTTCAATTTAAGTATATAGGGTTTAAATGGTTAATCAATCTGATATACAGGCTCACATCTTGTCACATTGCGACACGTTGTGAGCTTGTATATCTGCTATTGTCGCTACTTTTGAGATGCACGCTTGTATGATGAAAAGATTCATGAAATCATTTTACACATGGACATCTGAGGTTTCTGCCCGACAACAACGATAACCACATTAGAGTAGTTCACCAAAAAAATTACTTATTTTCTATCAATTACACACCCCATGAAGCATTGAATTTATGGAGATTTTTCTTCCGGTAGGATACATTGGCATACACCGGTCATCAAATTATTGGCCAAGGAATGCGACAAAAACAAAATGTCTAATACTTTATTCTCTCAACACACAATCTGTTTGCCTAAAATAGCCGATCTAAAAGCTCACAGCGGGTTGCATTGTGATGCATTGTAAGCTTGTAGATCGACTATTTTCGTCGATTGTTCACCTCAGAATAAGGACGCTAGGTTCATATGGTTACCTGGCATCCCTATTTTAGACACATTGTAGCTCATGTATCCATTAGATTAGAACATGTAAATAAAGCTCATGGAGAGAATATTAGGTTCTTACCTTGCTGTTAGCTGACTCATATATGTTCCTCTCTATGTTCTGAGCATCAGTCACCAGGTCACTGTCCTCAGCTGGGTCTCCTGTTGACATGTACGCTACACTGATCACCAACACACAGAGAGACAAAGTCAGATTTAACTCATCATTCAACAAGTGATAATTGTTCAGCTGGTCTGGGGTCAAGAAGATGGTGAGAACACATTGTATTGGTTCTGCTTTCTGTGTGATGAACACTCACAGCCAGCGGACATAGTAGTCACGGTTGTCCTGTGTGAAGTCTTTATGCCAGGACTTCATCATGTCTGCTGCAAAGAGAGGGAGGGCTGTGATGGCGTCCCAGCTGAGAGAAAGACAATGATAGAAAAGACAAAGGCATATAGAAAGAGGAGGTAGAAATAATGAGGAACACATTATTATGATATTATGTCATAATATTCTATGACATATCTGTGACTGTACATGTGGAAAGATAACAGTTTTTTTTCACACACACACACACACACACACACACACACACACACACACACACACACACACACACACACACACACATATAATTGTATTTGTATATATATGAACCACTTAAACCCCATTATCCGTATTCAGGGAAAACGCTTGCAGAAAAATGCAGAAAATGGCAGATCTACAACTAACAATTATTTTCCATTGTACTTATATTTTGATAAATACTTTTGTACTTTTACTCAAGTAACTTTTGAATACATACATGATACATGTGGTATTCTACTTTAGTAAAACAAACAAATATGAGTACTTGTTCCACTACTGGTAAAGTAGTAATTGTAAATATAAATATTGACAAATAAAATCAACCAACATTTTAAAGATCAAAGGTTTTGTGTACAGATCCCTGATCCCCTTTAAACATATTTTATAAAGACATAAAACCATCATCATACATAATCCAAATGTGAATTCATTCATTGTGTCTATCAGTTGAGGTTCACACAGATAAGTCCAGGTTCACAACTAAAGTTCAAAGGTTAATCATTTGAACTGTCACTGTTCATAGACATGCAACTGGATAATCAGATAAAGGTTAGGAAAGAAAGAAAGAAAGAAAACAGACAGAGAGCCAACATTACCTTGTGGATAAGCTCTTTGTCACTTTGCAGCTCATGTCTCTGCATCTTAAATCCTCAGCAGTGTTCCTGGAGCCACAGAGTCCACATTCCCAGTCTTCATCATCAGTGGTTGGTTTTGCTGGTCTTTTCATCCTGACAAATAAACACAACAAGAGTCAAGTTAGTTGTGTATTAAATCTGTGTTAATTCATTCACATCCTGCATTCTCGATAACTTCTTGATAGCTAAAGAATGTTTTCATTTGAATAATTTTCTCTTATGAGATGACATTGTCATGTTATAGTATGTATATTGTGGAGGAATCACATACAGTGTGTGTGGAGGTCCAGGTTCATTAGTAAAGTCAGGAGGTTTTCCTTTAGACACACAGCTGGATGTTGGAGACTCTGGTCTGTCAGATCCCTCATCCTCTCTCTTCGCACACTGACTCATCTTTAGGTCTTTATTAAACCTGTCAACGTTACAGTCAATGAAACAGGAAACAGGAAAAGCTGAATACATGTGTACCAGGGCATGAGTGGCAGCATGCCCGTTGAAGCTGAGGGGGAACAATGTTTGGACATATATTATATATATATAGTATAAGTATAACATGGTTCAAACATATTCTTCTAGTTATGACATAGAATAGTAGATCATACCCCAAAAAGTCACTCACAGCCGCTTTCCCTATAGCATGGGTATTCAACAGAGGGTCCGGGACCCCTAGGGGGTCCTCAGAGGAACCACAGGGGGAACTGCAAAATATTTGTGACTGGGTACAATGCTTTAGGCCGCAAGGGGGGGGAGGGGACTTGCTTTTTGCACTTCTAGCACCTCTCAGCTCCTGGTAATGGGCGTGAACAATAGGTAATTTATTTACCCTAGCACCCCTCTAATCACTCCCCTATTGACACCTTTCAGTCAGCTGTCCACTCTATAGAAATGTGATGCAACACAATTCAAATGTTGCCCACTGTTTACAACACATCATCACTTTGCTGGAGTATTTCCAATTTTCAATACTTTAACTTCTACTCCACTACATCTCAGAGGAAAATATTGTACTTTTACTCGACTACAATCATTTGAAAGCTATAGTTACTAGTTACTTTGCAGATATAAATTATTACATAATAAAACATACATTAACCACTTTAGCCCTATTTTATACATAGGCTATTTGAAAATAGCCGATCTACAAGCTCACAATGCGCATTGCGACGCGTTGTGAGCTTGTAGATCAGCTATTTTCAAACATTTTAGTACTTTTACTTTAGGTACTTTAAGTATATTTTGATGCCAATACTTTTGTACTTTTACTTTGATTGAACTCAAGTAACATTTTGAGCACAGGCCTTTTACTTGTAGCAGAGTTATTTATATTGTGGTATTGCTACCACCGAGTGCTTCTTCCACCACTACATTTGACCCACTGGTAGTCGACTATAGAGGTTTACCTATTAACACTCCCGCGACGGCCGTCAGCCCATCCCATACCCAGCCTGAGATAATATCATAATGACCGATCGTTTCCTGCTATTCCATTGGCCTGTCTCTCCCCCCTGGCTCGAGACGATCCGACACCTTGTCCCCATGTGCTGCGGGTCACAGCGGGGGATTCTATTGTCTTTTAAATAGCCTACCTATTAACATACCAGCTCACATATATTGTCAGACTATATGCAGGCAGAACGTTATAATATAGGCTAACTGGGAATGTGCATGTGTAACTTCACTAACTTGTAATAGTAACTGCAGACAGAGGTGGACAGTAACGGAGTATATTTACGTGAGTACTGTACTTAAGTACATATTCTGAGGATCTGTACTTTATTCGAGTATTATATTTCTTTGATACTTAGTCTTACTCGAGTACATTTCCAAGAAAAATATTTTACTCTTACTCGAGTAAATGTCTACAAAGGCTAAAAAGTACTCGTTACTTTCGGTTCGCTGAAGAAAAAAAAAGATCACTTTTTTCCCCTAAAATGCAATCGGCCACAAGCTGTGTTCGTCAAAGAAAGAAACCTATCACAGCACACGTTCTCCACTGGGATCTACGTAAAAGCGGAAATACGTCATCCAGGCCCGCCCAACATCCATATAAGGATAACGCCGGTTAACCCACGTTGTGTTGTCAACTCAAAACAAGACACAATGGCGGCAGTAGGAGACGAGCGTTAACTCCGTCTACGACTCTGATGATGATCAGCAGCTGCATGAGGCTGATAAACTACCCGAACAGGCGAACACCCAAGGCCTTATCTGAACTCCATGTTTGAATATGCGGGGGTGAAAAAGCATATAGCTTCAAAAGCTTACTGTGTTTACCAAAGACAAACTACATCTCTGCTTTCAACAACTCGACGTCCAACCTGAAGAAACACGTTTACATAAGTTAACCCCCTTGTTAAGCCTTTCTGTTACACTTGGTATGCAATAAATAAATATATATTATGTTAATCTAGTAATCATACTAGTTCACGGTTTCTGTATTGTTCTTGTATGGGTGTATAGCGGTGGTTCTCACCCTGGGGGTTCCAGGGGGTCCCCAGCTAAAATGTTAAGTTAATTTTAACCATTATTTAATACTTTTGGCTACTCGAAAATAGCTGATCTACAAGCTCATAGCCTGTCACTTCATGCCATGCTATGAGCTTGTAGATCTGCTATTTTTCAAAATGTTGTGAATAGCTATATAGCCTACTATATATTTTTTTAAAGTGAACATTTTTACTCAAATCTTCGCTTCTGGAGGAGGGTCCCTGGCACAAAACCTTTTCAGATGGGGATCCACGGCAAAATACATATCAATTTAGGGGTCCTTGACATGAAAAAAATTGAGAACCCCTGGTGTATAGGAGAAAAACATATTTACTTCTGGTTCCTAAGTCATTGTTGTAGCAGCAATAAACATACAGTATATACCAGTGGTTCTCAAAATGTCATATCAAGGACTCCCACAATAATTGATTGATTGAATACTTTATTTAGAAAGACATGGAAACAGTACATGGAAGGGATATGTATTTGGCTCCATCTAAAAAATATTTTTGAAACTTTGAAAACCAGCTGCTACTGAAGTTGAATAAGGCCTTCTTCAAGTTTCAATAGTCTGACCAGGCTGACAATTGTCTCAACTGAGACCTCTTTCACTTAATTTGACAGTAAAAGTCCAAGTGCACTTCAAAAAAACAGAAAAAAAGAAAAGAAAAAAAAAAGCACTACTTTGACCTTGAGAAACTTGAGTGGACACTACATCTGGTTCAAAGCCTTTTCTTGTTTTTATTTCATCTTTATTGAGTTTGTCTTGATGAAAGCAGTATTGTTGAGCCAGTTATAAAGGTAGATTAATCCATGCAGAGCATTTGTGGTTCAAATATGACAGTACTTCTGGTGTCACTGTATTTTCTCTCTGGTGTTATGTCTTTCCATACTACAGACAGACAGACACTGCATTTCCTCTCTGGTGGTGTTATGCCATTCTATATACTAGAGACAGACAGGTCAAATATTGTTGTGGTACTGTACTGTATATGCTATGTTCTTCCTGTGGAGTGGTTTCAACCGTTGAGTTCTTGAAAGCAGAGATGTAGTTTGTAGAAAATGCCTTGCCTAATGTCTGTGCGCCACTGAAAGCCTACTGTAGGTGCAAATGATGGCTTTACAATGTACTGTATGGACACTGTTATAACAATGTTTTAAAAGTTGTTTTCATTTCCACTGTAAATGGACCACCTGCAGATACATGCAGGCTTGTCACAGCTCATTCTACTATCGCACTCACTGTTTGTGATGAGTCCCATTTCCTCCAATATAAAGCCTTCTAAAAGCATTACAAAATGTTTTCCTCTACTCCAGCTGTTACCTGATATTCTTGAACATGTGTTCTAAAACTGAGTGTACTGTGCAGGGGTGTTTAATAAAACATGAAAATGACTAGGACAACCTTTTCGATCCCATTAATTTCAATTCTATGTTTTTATAGGCATTTCTGCAGGCTTTGTATAACGTAGTGGTTCTACAAGCAAGCACATCAGTGCAGGTGGTTTCAGAGTTACTTCTCTGAAAAAAGAGTTACAAGGTCTTATACATGTATTGTGAAAACATTACAGCAATTCATTGATGTGAAAAAAAGAAATGTACTTTTACTTAAGTATTTTACTTAAGTGTTTTTAAAAGCATGTACTCTTGATTACTTAAGTACATTTAAAAGCAATTACTTATACTCTTACTCAAGTAACATTTTGACTGGGCTACTTTTACTTGTAGTGGAGTAAATTTAACCAAGGAGTATCAGTACTCTTACTCAAGTACTGGGGTCGAGTACTCTATCCACCTCTGACTGCAGATCATGTATGTAAAAAAAAACTGCGCTATCTGTTAGCTTACATCAAACTCTTGAGTTAATGTAAGCGTCTCCTCTCCTCCTCCCTGTCAGCGCAAGTGAACACATCGCTATGTTCAGGGGTGCACATAACTATTTCGGTCTGGTACGCAGAAGAGCACCTGGACATGTGACTTGGTGCGCATGGCGCCCGTCCCGTTTTGTCAAAGGGGGGGGGGGGGGGGGGGGTCAGCCCGGACAGTTTTGTCAACGGGGGGGGGGGGGGGGGGGGGGTGGAGAAAAAAAGGACGCTCTGCTTCTAAATTCCGCCAATTTTCGCCGTTTTTTTTTCTCACGCTGTTAGATAAAGCCCCCAAGGTTGGTGCCCTGTGCTGCTGCGCTGATTTTATCCGCCAGATTGGGACGTTCACGGCATATTTTGCACCATTACGGTGCGTTCATCATCGGTGACGAGTGCCTCTAACAGCCGCTGCTGCACGCAGCCAGCGAGGCGATGCGAGGCGACGCGAGTCATATCTCTCCCCCTGTACCTAATGGCTGTACATGGGGCCGACGGGTGCTTTAGAGTGATTGTGTGAGTGTGGCTTCAGGAAGTAAATTCCTAGCCTCGATCTCCAGGCTTTTATTTTTTTGCTAAAAAATAAAAGCTTGGAAATTCCTGTCCCAGCTGTTGGTGCGCAAAAGCGCCTCGCGTCGCCTGATGTGGTGCGCATTTTTTATTTTGGGTGCGCATGCGCACCTGCGCACCAGTTATGTGCACCCCTGGCTATGTTCCACATATGTGCTCATTCCTGCTCTACTCCTGCGCTAAATATCTGATCTACAAACATAAAACAGTCACTGCCTGACGAGCCCTATGCTTGTAGATCCTATCTTTTTCCACCACTTTGCGTTGCCAAATTTTGCGAGAGAAATAAGCAGTCAGGTCTATGAAAATGTTACTGCATGCGTCGTTGTGCCTTGAGAAAACAGTGAGGCATGAATGGGGTTTAATAGCCGAGGCTAATTTGCAACCCCAGTCCCTGGTTAGACCTTTCTATATAAATATTGACCTAATAAAAAATCATTTACAAAAGGACATGCATGAAGCTCTAATCTAAACAAGTATGAAAAGATATTTATATCTGCAAAGTAACTAGCAACTAAAGTTTTCAAATAATTGTAGTGGAGTAAAAGTACAAGATTTGCCTCTGAGCTGTAGTGGAGTAGAAAATTATTACCATTATGATGTAATTATATTATATGGGTAAATATAATAATAATAATAATAGAAAGACGTGAAAATCAAGCCCAAAGTCGCTTATAATAAGCAGACATGGCAACATAGACTCGCTGCGCAGTCTGCACGTCTACGGCCGCTCTGCGGGGGATCTGGAGGTGTTAACTGCTTTTCCCCTGCTCAGCCAGCACGCCCACGTGCGACCCATATGGGTTCAATGCGGGCTACTTGGGTACCAAGTGGGCATGGGCTTGAACTGGGCAAATTATGAGCGTCCCACGTGGGCTGCATGTGGGCTAACTGGGCGTGGGTTGGAAGCGGGCAAGCCCACTTGGGTCCCGCGTGGGCTGCATGTGGGCTACCTGGGCGTGGGTTGGAAGCGGGCAAGCCCACGTGGTTCCCGCGTGGGCTGCATGTGGGTTAACTGGGCGTGGGTTGGAAGCGGGCAAGCCCACTTGGTTCCCGCGTGGGCTGCATGTGGGCTAGCCGGCATGGGTTGGAAGCGGGCAAGCCCACGTGTTTTTTTATTGCACTGCTTGGACTCAGAATCCCTCGGCCCTGTTACATGGACAATGGAAGATTTTGATGCACAGATTGCACACTATTTTTATTTTTTGGACCATTCTTATTCTTATATTTTGTTCTGATATTAGTCTCTGTGGAGGATTGTGAGAATATTTTTTTGCATTTTAAGTGTACAATTTTTTGTGTATATACTGTATGTACACCTGCACATTTGATGTGTGTGCCTTCTCTTCCTGCACATTTACACTGCTGCTTTTTTTAATTTTTTAATCTTTTCCTAAATTAGAGCCAATTCTTTTTTTAACCCTTTTTCTCCCCAATTTAGTTGTTATGCCAATTGATTCCTCCCCAGGTAAAACCCACCAAAAGCCCACATGGGGCCCACGTGGGGCCCAGGTAGAACCCACTTAAAGCCCACATGGGGCCCATATGGGCCCCAGGTAGTACCCACGTAAGGCCCACATCGGCATCCCAGATGGGACCCATGTGGATCCCGCTGACATACGGACATGGGACCCATATGGTTTAGCCCACCTTGTACCCATATGGGACCCACGTGGGCGTGCTGGCTGGGGGGTGAGAGCGGTCAATTTAGCCAAAATATAACGGCTGGGATGGTATATATGGGGTTTATTTCATATTTATAATACGTTTCAGAAAAGAAAAAAAAAAACGGAGATTATTTGAAACAAATATTTAGGAAAAGTCATGAAAGGGGAACTTTCTCGGAGCTTCCTGAGAGAAGTTAATCCACTTTAAATTCTCAAAATCGTCCAAATTGACCGGCTAGTCATGCAAGTGTTAATAATAAAGACGCTCTGGAGTGGACCAAGGCATTTCGCACCAGCTGGGTTGCCGTGACAACCGATATACACAAAAGTAGCGAGACTAGTAGCTTAGCATCAGGAGCGTCCTGGCTTAACTTCAACCTGGTGTTTGTACTCTCCATTTACAACCCGTACATCTACATAAACGTTCAGATTTCAAATATAAAGTGCTTATCCCATGGCCACGGATGTTACAATTCACTTCGGGTGGGTCTAAGTACCCGTATCTTCCGTATTGTTCAATGAAAAGCATTGTAATCCGATCGGCGGCCATTTTCTCATAGAGTTATAATGTATCAGAGCGCAATACATGGAAGATATGGATACTTATGAGGGCCCGTACATAATTAGAACATCCGTGGCCATGAGATAGGCACTTTATATTTGAAATCTGAATGTTTATGTAGATGTACGGGTTGTAAATGGAGAAATGCAAACACCAGGTTGAAGTTCAGCCATGACGCTTGACGACGAGCTAACAACGCTAAGCTATTAGCCTCACTACTCCACCGTTGTTTTTGTCCAATCTTCAGTGAAATACTTCCATACAAATGAACGTCGAGCGGCCTGATGTTTAGCTGGGGCCGCCTCACCTAGCTGCTGTGTTCGCTACAATGTTATATTTTTATTAACTACAAACTTGAGTAAATTTACTTTACACCACTGTAGAACAGAGAACAGACAGGCATGAATACTGATGGGCGGGGATTAGGAGAGTGTAACAGGAGAACAATGGACTCAACAACCAACCAAAACCACTCATGCAAATGTTGTCCTTGCACGTTAAGATCACTCTCCACCCACACAAGACCGACAGAAACAGACTCAAACACAGCTGTTTATGTAATGTAATTTAAATCAATTAATGCTTCCAAAACATCAATCTTTTGGAATACAAACCTTCTTCAACATTCAAACTGTGTTAATATGAAAAAAACAAAAAACACAA
This sequence comes from Gymnoscopelus microlampas, assembly GCF_963454915.1. Classification (NCBI taxonomy): domain Eukaryota; kingdom Metazoa; phylum Chordata; class Actinopteri; order Myctophiformes; family Myctophidae; genus Gymnoscopelus; species Gymnoscopelus microlampas. Next base: position 56,933,948 of record NC_139943.1, read on the forward strand.
ACAAAAGTATTTTGCTGTTTTCTACTGTTTCACAACGGGCAACATGAGGCACTTTTTTCTAGGCACAGTCACATTTGTGTGATTGGAAGTGATTTTTGCCTCCGCCAGGCCGAAAGGCATGACCAAAACTATGTTTTGCCCCCTGTCTGTCCGTCCGTGTGTCCTTCTGTCTGTGACCAGCTAATCTCCGGCACTGTTGGCCCGGTCACTACGAAACTGTGCACACACACTCCCTGGATGCTAGAGATGCCGCGATCCGATTAACAGATCTCGGCCCGATATCAGCTAAAAATTGGAGTTCGAATCGGATCGCAGGAAAATTACTGATCAAACGCTCCGATCAAAACATTCCAGTACTCCACTCCATCACTTCTAACCAGCACGTTATGAAACTTTTCTGGAGAGGTTATGTTCTCTGTTTGAGTAATATCACTTGATCAATCCTTTTTTAACATTTAGTTTTAATAAAATCAGTAATAAAAAGTAATGATAAAAGGCGCGGAGCGTGGACCGTGGTCGTGGCCGCGCGCCACATGTTGTACGGGCTGACACATGCAAGCAACACAGAAGTGCGCATCGCGTCCTTATCAAGACTTCATTAAAATTCTCCGTCACTGTCATCCACACAAGTATGTTTATAAATACCTTGTGACTGTTAAGTTATATCACCAGCCGATCAAACAATACGATTTGAAACGCAAATGACAGATTCTGGCTGAATTAACAACACTGGCTTTTGCGACGCGAGCCTCTCTCTCTCACAGTGTAAATCAGGGGCCAAGGATTCGTCAGTGATGTCACATCATCGACAAATCCTTGGTACCTTTATGCCGTTCTACTTCCGTGTCACATAGCAGTGACATCACGGTCGAATCCTTGGTATCTTGATCCTAGCCTTTCAACGTGTGTTTGCCATCAGCGTCACTACACGCTGTATTTTGATTTTTTTCCACGTTCGCGCTAATGAAACACTAAACAGGATTATTATTTCATGTCAACATTCAAGTACAGCTATCTGAAGATGTAATTCAGGTAAAGTAATGCGTCACTCTGCAAGTTTAACTAAAGTTTTCCACCTGTACAAAGTCATTTCTGATACAGACATAGAGTCAGACGTTCACCAAGGCTAATAATACAAACATAATGATGTTTTAATCATCCTTTCCTTGTCAATATATCGCCAGTTAAGGCAATGATATAACATTAAGTAGTGATTTGATAACATATACATAGCAGCCACCAAGCCAGTCAATGAGTTTTGGTGATGTTGATCTGCTATTTTTAGAGAAGAGGTTTGTTGTAGAGGGGGAAAAGAGCAGACCAAGTACAGAGCCAAAGGACAAGTTTGCTAAGTATTGAGGGTTTAAAGGTTTCATGACATTCAGTTTTTAAAAGTATTTATCATGGTCCTTCAAACGTGTATTAAAAGTGAACATTTAAGTGGTTAAATGTCTGAAAACATGAATCCAACATATTATTAGGAAAGATAATGTGTAAACAAACAAACAAACATTAACTATCTATGAAATCTATGAAAAAGTTTCATCTGCGACACTTTACAAGCAAATTGTATTGTAGCTCAGGAATGTGACAACAACTATTGATAGAAGTAATTGATAGAACATAAGTAATTTTTTGGGGCGAACTACTCCGTTAAATATGCACGCACGCACGCACGCACACGCACACGCACACACGCACGCACACACACACACACACACACACACACACACACACACACACACACACACACACACACACACACACACAGAGGAAGAGAGAGAGAGGAAGACAGAGAGACGGAGCAATAGATGGGCTACACAGATACTGAGAGAGGGAGACATACAGAGAGGATCGACTCAAAGAGAGACACATACTGAGACAGACTAGGCAGACAGACAGACAGGCAGAGGGGGGAGGCGCTGTGTAATAACAAGTAGAAAGTGAAAGTAAAAACTGGTCCAAACTTTTGTAGGCTACACAATACCTTAAATTAACTTTTAAAAGATAGAATAAGTTAAGGTCCCTGGTGTAGCCGGTCTGGGCCGACTTCTCAGCAGAAATTAAGACATAACATGCAGTTGACAGCATTAGAACACTGGACGTCTGCGACGCACCAGTCTGTGGTGCTGTGTGTGAGTCCTCACAAGTGCTGCTAAACAGTAAACTATCAAAAAAAATAATCTTAAACACTCAAACCTTTGCAAAACAATTACACAGCAATACAAAATCACATTATAACCTCGTTTCAAAGTTTCAAAGATTAGATAAACAAACTTTTAGAACAGAAATCTACCAAGAGCGCAGAACAAACTCACCTCCTATCAGTCTGCTAGAGAGAGAGAGAGAGAGAGAGAGAGAAAGAGAGAGAGAGAAAGAGAGAGAGAGAGTGCGATACTGGTAGATGACGTCACTGCAGGAGGAAGTGAAGACTCCAAAATAAAATACGTAAGCACCCAAAACGATCTTTTGTATAAAACATTACAAAATAAATATAATGTTCATTCAGCCAACCGTCCTCCTTAAAGTAGCACCAAATAGGCTTAATCTCAAAATAGATAAATGTACCCTTTTTAATTTGTTACATTTTACCTTCCTCCATGTGGAGCCATGACTGCTTAACATCTGAGCAAGGTGCAGGAGAAGCCCCAAAAACCTAAGAGCCCAAAGGGCCCCCAACAGCCGTCCGTGTCCAAAACCTCCCAAGCCTCCCCAAGCCTCTCTCGGCCTCTGTTGTGATGTTCTCGTGAAAGCCCCTTTATACGGTATATATGGTGTAAAGGAAGCTCTCCAGACATGAGTGTGTGTATGTGTGTGCGCGTAGGTTCTCTCCGAAAGTTAAGAAAGTCAGTGTATAGGCATGTACGCCTATTCTTAGAAGTCAGACGCTTATGTGATTCTTAGAAGTCAGTGTGTGTGTGTGTGTGTGTGTGTGTGTGTGTATTAGGGGTGTGCCGATACACTAATTTCACGAAATGATACGATACGATACGATATTGGGCTCACAACTTCGATACGATTTCGATACGATACGCACTTTTTTTATTATGAAAATATATGGGGGAGAAAAAAAGCAAATGCAAACAAATAATTCTGTTTTTGCATTATTCAGACATGCAAACTTGTAGCTTTTCAGCTACAATAGCCGTTTTGAATTCAAATAGGGCAATAGTGTGACACCTGACCCGAAACAAAAAAAACATGTTGTCACCCTTTTCACCTCGGGGCTGTTTGCATACCTGATTATTATGATTGTAAAAAAGGTTTTTTTTTTTTTTTCAAAACGATATTTTTTTTTCCAAAACGATACATAGTCACAAAAACGTATCGCATCGATATATCGGCACACCCCTAGTGTGTACGCGTAGCCACCCACACACACAAAAAACGCTTACTTTGCACTTGCACCAACATTATCAGCATGGCCATATATGGGCATACTGAGGGGTTAAATTTCCCCCAACATGTGTCTTATACCTGAGCATAATTCAGTAAATGTAATTATACTGAATATTATCAGCAATTATATATGACTAAATTAAATCATTAATAACATTAGAAAATCTAATGATTCACACTTGCATAAGTGCATGTAACTTTAGGTTAAATCTATCAAATCTTGGGTACTCTTTGATCTCACTGATCAGTCTTCAATACAGGCTGTATGTCACGTACGCATCGAGTGCAGCTCACATACAGGAAATGCAAAACCACAAAAGGTCTCTGCCTGCTGCAAGCCTTCGAGTGCACCTCAGCAGTCATTTCAACCAGTCCATATCATATCCCTTCTTTAGGCAAATCAAGTGATAAAATAATTTTAAGCCTATATCCTAAAGTGAGCTGTTCAACATAAATGCGTTAAATACATTTCCATATCGTCGGTGTCCAGCCGGGACCAGCTAACTCCATTTTCAGGTTGTTGTTTTTTTTTCATGAATCAATGCTATTGAACCCCCTTTACATCTGTGTAAAGCTTTTTTTTATAATAACCTATGAAAAGTATTAAAAGGTGCCTCTGACGAAAACTCCCAACTCCATTGGATCCTCAAACTGTCCGTCAAAAACAAACAACTCCCCCCTCCTCTCATGCTCTCCACTGCTGCATACTATATATACAGGGTTTTTGCCAATTGTCAAATATAAATACTACAGATTTAAAAAAACGTAATTCAGACTTTTTTTTTGACCAATTGTCAGATATAAATTTGGACAGTTCTCACTGTGTAATTTCAGCGTTAAACCAATATGCAGGATGTGACTGAATATCACTCATGTCAGACTGCATTCATGCTTTACCCTCCACCTTTAGCAGAGACTTTAAGTGAACAGTCATTTGCTCTCGGCTCTGGTCACCGTTTTGCGGGGTGTTTTCACCAACCCAGTGACTGGAAGGTTTAGGCAACACACAACACACAACAATGTAATAATAAAATGTTGATGGATAGGTAAATGCAACTGTGGTTGTTATTGTTAGTGCAGTAGGCTACAGATTTGATAGGCTACAGATTCTATTATTCATGAATGTATTTTTTATTGATATACCATTTATTTATTGTTGGTGTGCCATGATTGCTTTTGTTAAATACATTTAGTATTGAGTATTGAGGCAGAATTGTTTGTTGTACTCAACTGTAGAAGAACAACAGTGGTAACAGTTAGATCCATGGATGTTTCCAATGCATGTTAAACTAAAAGTTGTTTAAGTACAGTATTCAGCTTGATCTATACTTAGTATATGAGGATGGCGCACACCATAAATAGCTGATCTCCAAGCTCACAATGCGTTGGATGTGTTGTGAGCTTTGATATTCATTGTCAGCTGTTCTTATCAATGATGGACAAAACCTCCTAACTCCACTCAATGATGGACAAAACCTCCTAACTCCACTTGAGCTGGATTTGGGTGGTTGGGTGGTTGGTTGGGTGGAAGTGGTGATAATATAATGACACATGCAAGTATCTGATAATATATAAAGTCACAATACCAAGTTTGATGAGGCAGTATTGCTTTGTTTTAAAAATATAAGGTTCTTCATTTTCTGAAAAATGTATATTTTGTTTTTCATTTCCTGAACAATTACCATTTTGGAGTTAGCTGGTTCCGGCCGGACAGCAGAGATATGTTCAACAATATATTGATTGATTGATTGAATATTTTATTAGGCAACAAATGTAAAACGGCACAGTTACATTTAAAATACTTTGTCTAAAAGGTCTGTTCATGAAAGTCCTTGCGGTCTTGTTTCCAATGAGGTCCTTGGTATTCAATTCATATAGTGGCACCACAGTTCAAATATCAATAAAAAAAAATCAGAAAAAGATAACACTATGTACAAACAAAAAATAAAATAGGGGGGGAAAATAAAATAAAATGCTATATGTACAAGAACAGGGGGGGGGGGGGTCGTCTGTCTAACGGGAAAATAGTACTACCTCCTTTTTTGGCCTCCTGAAAGGTGAATTTTCAGGGCTGTTTTAAATGAGCCCAGCGAACTGCACTTTTTGAGGGAAGGGCTTAGGACTATTCCACACCTGGGTGGCAGTGCTGTAGAAGGAGATAGGATATACATATATTAATTATTGTAAATGAATAGTTATTCAAATAGGATTGACTTTAAATCATCAGCTCATCATAATTGCAGCTGTTATATCAATTAATAATCAACAGCACATTATTCCTAAACTCTAAAGTAATCATGATGTCTTAACATAGTGCTACCTGTACCAGGTGTTCATTTAGCATCAATATATCTGTTCTTGATTTTTTTTAATGGTTTTCATATGAATGTGTCCTCAGTATAATGTATATTGTTTTTGTTGTTTCATTTTGTTTTGTTTTTATCTGCTTAATTCTGCTCATTATCTGGTGAGTCAAAAGTGAAAATACATGTTTTTGGAACAATGAGTTTTGAAAAAACCTAACAGCTATTTTATTGTTGTAGATATATCTTATGATTATTCGAGTGAAGATTATGAGGAGGAAAGGGAGAATGAAGATTTGACTCCTATATGGCTACTACCGGTACTACTACTACTAGTAGTACTTTTAACTTTTGGACTTTCTCCACTCCTGATAAGATATAAATGTAAGTGTACAACCACATCACTCTGGCTATCCTATTCTTCTTCTTTCGGCTAATTCCCATTGGGGTCGCCATAGCCGATCATCTCTATCTATCTATCTATCTATCTATCTATCTATCTGTCTATCTATCTATCTATCTATCTATCTATCTAGAGATAAGCCATCTGATATGTTCAAAGGGCCTGCCATTGGCACTGCAGTGGGAAGTCCAAGCCATCTAAATCCACCCTCGCCTCTCTTGTTTTATCCACAGACCTTCTAACCTGGGCTGATCCTCTAATGTAGTCATTTCTGATCATGTCCTTCCTTGTCACTCCTAATGAGAATTGTAGCATTCTACGTTCTGCCACCTCCAGAACACAGAGTAGGTGGAATAATGGTGCACCTATGGCACCCAGGGTCCCCGTCACTGGTTTGGCTATTCTGATGGCAGACCCCTGACCAGTGTTGGTGGCAAGTTTGGTGTGCCTCGCAGGTCCACACATGTTACGTTTGTGACGTCCACCCACCCACTAGGCAATTTTAATATATGATAGAATAACTCTGACTATCCTATAGATGTGAAAAATCTCTACTTGAGAGTGTCACCCGTAACTCAATATCCATCCAACCGATTGCAGAGTGGGAAGTCAAAAATGTTGATACATCCGCAAATCCCCATATATGGAGGTCCCTGATGTCGTGATGTCATAGACTGGCCTGGACCCCATATTTGGGCATTGCTGACACAGAACTCCATATGTGGGCATAAAGGGACATACACAGATAAACAGACAGACATATACTGAAATCTACATATATGGGCATAAAAGGGACACAGACAGACGGGCACAATCAGTACGGGTATTGCATAATCGGGTGAGGCATGCATTCCCAACTTGCATCATTAGTAGGCCTCTAGTAGTTGAGAATTTTAAAGAAAACAAGTATAATAAAAACAATACTGTAGATGTATTCATATTTGAACTAAGAGAAAGCACTGCAAAGCAGAATTCCCACAACACTCCAGATTAAACAAAAGTCTCAAGGTGCACGGCCCAACAGTATTATGAGAATTAGACAGCCAGCACTCAATGAATGTCCTTTTCACATTTACCTCACCCATATTCAACCTAACAGGTCTTCCTCAGCATTGTGTCAAGACAATAGGAAGTGAGGTATAAGTAGTGTTTGAAGTCCAAATGAAATCTGATGCAAGCTTAGCTGTCATCACCTTGAAAGCTAACAATGATGTCTCAACATTATTGATAGGGTACCAGGAAAGGACAAATACTTTGTGAAATGCAAATGCAATGCAATGAAGGTAAAAACATTCAAAAACAGTTTGTAGGATCAGAGAAAATAATTCCTGGGCACTTTAGAGGAGACTACCCAAATACAATTAAGTGGAGCACGTCTTCCTCAGAGTCAAATAGAACAAAGGAGAGAGAGGAGGGTATATATATATGCCCTCCCCATTTCGATGTCAAAGTCAGCCATTGACAGCCAGCAGTTTATCTCTTTCCTGGATGTAGTTATTCAGACGTGAGACCAGTTAGAAACTCGAGTATATAAGAGAGAAACAGACCTGTAACAGCTTTTTGGATTTTTTACAGTTCCTAGAATCTACCATCAGTGGTCCTGCGTTAAAGGCGTGCGAACACAAAGTGACCAAGATGAAGAGATGGAGAGTTTCAGAGATGACGAGAATGCAAAGGAAGCTTTTCATGTTTTCTTATTCTGTGGTTCCAACAGTGACAATCAATTGACAGGTTAGTATTCAAGTATTTCTGTATTACCAATCTGGGAACCCATTCGGTTATAGAACCTGTCTTGAGAGATTACTGTATTACTAACCCACAGGCAGTATGCAGTAAGGTGAAATACAGTATATAATAGATTACTCACTCTGATTTACTGTGTGTTTACACAGGCCCTGAGTGGCCTGATTTTTCTCTGGGTTTTTTCTCAGGCTCCCCATTCATTTTCTATAGAGCGGGGCGACAGCCATGAATCATCACACAGCAACCGTTTCCACACGGTCTGAAACTTGACATTACTTCAGATGTAAATCTTAACCGGATTGGTGAATGCAGACATTGATATTGAAGTTTTAATCTAGGAGTTGTAGGTCTAAAATTAATGAACAATGCATTTAGTTACTTTTTGTAACTAAAATGTATACATAATTTACAGACGAGCTGTTAAAAACGGACAGCGAGTCTCAAACTACTTCTCCCGAATAGGGGTACTCCAGAGGGAGTTTCTCTGACCTTGTTCCCTCAAGTTCAAGTCATTCAAGGATAATAATGCATTTTACCAACAGCCCTAATTTATTTATTTCTATTCCCTATTAAAGTTGAAAGATTACCTAAAATCATGGCTCCACCTAATTTCAAATTGGTCTTAGCTAAATATGTTTCCCAGTTGGCCTGCCCTCAGGGTTGCAAACGTCATTGCAGCATGCCCCAGCAGTAGAGCTTGACACAGAGAGGCCCAGTGTCCGTTTGTTACATTTCGAACCGAAAATACACTAGTATTGAGCCCTGAGGGACTTTGGTTACCCATATGGGGTTTAAGTGGTTAAAAAGAGCAAACGAGAAATAAGGTAACCAGAATGATTAGAACTGCCAAACTTAATTACTTCTGCCTGTTTTGGGATTTAAAAACAATATGATCTTAAAATCAATTTTAAAACAGACTGGGAGCTAGTGAAGTGATGCAAGGACTTGAGCGTTGTGGTCACGCTGGCCACAATGGCAAATGCTGTGACATGGTTATGCTGGACATACAGAAGGCGTTTGACACTATCAATCATTCTATCCTACAAACATGCTGAGGGCAACCTTTTGAAACGCTTCCGCCTTCCGGTGAAAACAAATGGAATTTTGGGTAATGCAGGACTACGCTAAATACATGCAGTGACGGTAGTGACCAGCAGAGGTTGCTAAAAATCGTTATTTGTGGACCTGCATTGTATTACTTTATAATGATGTGAAATCAGCATGCCACTGCAATTTGTCCCTTTTCGCAATTGACTCAGTACCCATGGTCATGGACAGGGACAAATCGCATGTCGAAAGAGCCCTCAGAATATCTGCACTTGGCTTTCCGATAACATTACACCTGGAGAAAACTGAATCCATTCTTTGTGGTCCAAAAACAAATTCAGCCAATCCTCGGGCTTTACTGTCGGTGACAATGTACAATTACAAGCAAAGATGAGGTCACTTATTTGGGGTGTATTTTGGATGGTACACTTTCCAGTGAGCAAAATGGCATCAAATATGATTGTGAAAGTCAACCAAAGAACAAGATTTTTGGGCAGGTTCTCCTCGTTTTTCAACAGAGTGCACTGAGCCGGAACCCTTGCCCAGTGTAATTGTGACTATGCTTGCACCTCATGATAGATCTGGGGGAGCCTTTCTACCGCCAATGAAAAAGTGTGGCAGCCCGGGCTCCCCTGTGCTCTATTGGTCAGGCGCCAGTGAGCCTATATTATTTGATAACTGACAACAATGCATTGTTTTTCCTCCAGATCACTGTCGAGGCGCCGGCCCGTGTCATGCATATGGCCTATATGAAAGTAAAGAGAGAGAGAAGAATGCAATTGGAGGAAGAGGAACAAAGAAGTACGTTTTTAATTAAACTGTTGGAGAGAACAGACAGAGAAGAGGGACAGCAATTTCAATTCCAATTAGGAGAGAGAACTCATACAGGATACAAATGGAAATTGAAATGATGAAAGAAAAAAAAAAAGAAAATTTGGTAGATATAATTGGAAATTGAAAATTGAAGCTGAAAAGTTATCTTTGTTGGGTACATGGGATACATTACCCAAACCTAAAAATGTATTTTCTGTTTATTAGCTGGAGAGACGGGGAGACCCCTGTTTGTTGAACAAACAGTCTATAGCAATGATTACTATCAGTATACTATCACGAATAGAGTATTTTAACATAGTTACAATAATTGTATGTAGCTAACATTGCTGTGTGTGTGTGTGTGTGTGTGTGTGTGTGTGTGTGTGTGTGTGTGTGTGTGTGTGTGTGTGTGTGTGTGTGTGTGTGTGTGTGTGTGTGTGTGTGTTTCTTTCTAGACTCTCCTCTGAAGAGGTTGATGATTCAAACGTGGCCATTGTGAGTAGAATCAGATCCTCTACAGAATTATCACACAGTGAACATCAGGGAAAGTTACTGATTGTTTCCTGACTACTTTCTGCACTTCACTAGCTCCCAGTCTGTTTTAAAATTGATTTTAAGATCATATTGTTTTTAAATCCCAAAACAGGCAGAAGTAATTAAGTTTGGCAGTTCTAATCATTCTGGTTACCTTATTTCTCGTTTGCTCTTTTTAACCACTTAAACCCCATATGGGTAACCAAAGTCCCTCAGGGCTCAATACTAGTGTATTTTCGGTTCGAAATGTAACAAACGGACACTGGGCCTCTCTGTGTCAAGCTCTACTGCTGGGGCATGCTGCAATGACGTTTGCAACCCTGAGGGCAGGCCAACTGGGAAACATATTTAGCTAAGACCAATTTGAAATTAGGTGGAGCCATGATTTTAGGTAATCTTTCAACTTTAATAGGGAATAGAAATAAATAAATTAGGGCTGTTGGTAAAATGCATTATTATCCTTGAATGACTTGAACTTGAGGGAACAAGGTCAGAGAAACTCCCTCTGGAGTACCCCTATTCGGGAGAAGTAGTTTGAGACTCGCTGTCCGTTTTTAACAGCTCGTCTGTAAATTATGTATACATTTTAGTTACAAAAAGTAACTAAATGCATTGTTCATTAATTTTAGACCTACAACTCCTAGATTAAAACTTCAATATCAATGTCTGCATTCACCAATCCGGTTAAGATTTACATCTGAAGTAATGTCAAGTTTCAGACCGTGTGGAAACGGTTGCTGTGTGATGATTCATGGCTGTCGCCCCGCTCTATAGAAAATGAATGGGGAGCCTGAGAAAAAACCCAGAGAAAAATCAGGCCACTCAGGGCCTGTGTAAACACACAGTAAATCAGAGTGAGTAATCTATTATATACTGTATTTCACCTTACTGCATACTGCCTGTGGGTTAGTAATACAGTAATCATAGCTATGAGAGGTTCTATAGCTATGGCCGCAGTGTGGATAGGATGACCTACAGTTGACCAAAGTCGTCCAAAACGCAACCTATAGTCTACTGATCTAAAAAACACTGACCACCAGCCAAATTATTTACACGTCTATCATAATTTTGTAGATCAGCTGACTCGTTGAGAATGTAACACTGCAGCACAGATTCACCACTATGAAGTTAAAAAGGAAGTCAGGGAAATTATGCAATTGAAAATGGACTTCAGGTAATGGATCTAAGTCAGGGATCTTCAATGTTTTTCAGACCAAGGACTCCTTAACTGAGAGAGATGAAACAGGGACCCCCACTAGATATTGGATTCCTGTTAAATATGTATTTTCAGACATTTAACCACTCTCTATACTTTGTAAACTTGACCTTGGGCTCGGTAGGCTACTTGGTCTGCTCTTTTTTCCCTGTAGACCAAAAGCTCACAACGCTTCGCAGATGCGTTGTGAGTTTATAGATCTGCTATTTTAGGCTAATGTTCCGCCAAGAATAGGGATGTGAGGGTTCAAGTGGTTAATGTAAAAATTTTAAATTAGTCCCTACCACACAAAGATTTGACAGCCCCTTGTAGTAACTCTGAGGACCCCCTGTCGAAGACCCATGTCTAAGTATTTGTTGACGAGGAAGGACCAGTAATATGATGGCAAACGTAAGCTTCCATTATACTCTAACTGCGTTAAAGCAAACAGCGGAGCACTTGATATGTTTCACAATCGGAGATGCGAGAGGATGTATTTGTCAATCAATAAAGTCACTCATGTATTTCATTTCAAGATAAGAGTATTTGATCATTTGATTTGATCATGCTAGCAATAGAATCCAACAGAACATCAGAAGCTGCTTCTACTAGAGGGCTCCACCAACTTGGTACCTTGTAAGTTCAAACCATGAATGGGGATAAAATACATTCCAATATTCTGCTGGAATGGTTTACCTTTACAGCTAAGTCTGCAAACTTGTATGTCACCTTTAAGTCCTCAATAAAGAGGTGGCTCAGAATTAATAGAAGCTGGTTCTAAAACAGGTAATTGAGTCAGTATTTATTGTTTTTGTTTGGCTCCTGAGTTTTCAGTTTTTCTTTAAAAAATCCCTTATGTCTTTCAGACCAGTTTTACACCTACCGTGCACACAGAACAGACAACCAATGAATACAGGTAACTCATCCTAAACAGCTTCATTAGTAGCTTCCTATATAGATGAAGAAGCTGTGTCTTTGAGCCCTTTATTTGATCACTCACCACAGCTGAGCTTTCCACTGACATGTTTCTAGGGGCCCATGTTGTACTAATCTGAGTTCCCAGAAGTTTTCGCCAGCTCTCGCATACAAACGGGAGGGGCGAAGGAACTTCTGGGCCAGAGCCCTGGTATTTGTGGGCGGGATGTAACTTACGCTCAGAATCTGAGCGGACACGCCTCTTACCGGTCTGAGAGCTGTGCAACTCGTCTAAACAGTCCGACGAGAGGCAAACAGCAGTACACAACAATGGCGGCCGCAATTTCTCAAGGAGAAATTGCTTTCCGTCGCTCCTATTTACATGCAACACCCACTGCATGTGGATCCCGCCCCCTTTTCTTCATTGGCTATTGATTTGAATTAAAACGCAGTGGCCGCACCCCTGCTGTCCAAGCTCCGAGACTAAGCCTCCCAGATTAATGTTGTACCAACGTCATTGATTATGTAATTTAGGTCACAGCGTTAGCTGGAGGTAAAACATGGAGCATTGTATTGGAGGCAGTAGGATTTACCACAGAATAGTAGCAAAGTTTCTGGTAGTTGGCTAGGCTTGCTGCTCACCTTCTGAACATGCCATCTAGCTGTGCTGTTAGGTTTCAAAATTGAAGGAGTATTAATTAATGAGAAAGGCTCAAACTTGAATAATGATTGCATATAAACTCACATCACCAGGGTTTCCTTGGTTTCTGTTCAACAAACCTGTCTAGAGCCCGCCTATAATATCATTGGCACACACATGGCCCTCATTTATCAATGGAGCGTAAAAAACTGCATATGTTTTGCCTTAAATTCGCTCGTAGACCAACATCCAAGTGACATTTATCAAGCAATCCTATACAGCCAATCGTAGCATACATTTGGTCGGAGCTTTGATAAATCTAATGGCTGAAACCGAGCGTCATTTAAATAAAACGCCCTTAAATATTCTCGAAACGCCCCGATTTTACAACATGAAGCTCCGGAATTGGAGAAGAGTTTCCCTGGCCCGCTTCACTGCCTGTCAAGTCACATATGTCACACGTCACACACACGCACACGCACGCGCGCACACACGCGCACACACGCACACTTACCTTCTTGCAAACCCAACTGTGTCTTTCGTGTATTCCGTAACGGTACAATCTTTGTCAAGTAGGCTAGTAGCCTACATGAATGACAGATTATGACATCTCATCGCCATCAATGGAATACGTTTGTATATTAAATTATTTAACCAATACCCAGCGAGTAGAGTTACACTAAAATAGAGCAGTCATTCTGTGAGAATAGGGCGGGATGCAGTCCCGGATTAATGAGAGATAGCCTGGAGAGGCAAAGGTTTGGAGCGTCGGGTTTATATCCTCAACCCAGGTTCCATAGGACACGCTGGGAGACCTCACTGTCCATGAAAAGATTACACCGGCGTGGCCACGCCAGTCCCGACTTCCGAAAATGCTCTCGCATAAGCGCTCGTATATTTTGAAAATAGCAGATCTAAAATAGCCAAAGCAGCCAGATCTGCAATCTGAATGACTGTTAAAGCAGTTTGTTTAAATTAGTTTATAAAATGTTATATTTTCGCAGGGATCATTTTTGTAGATATACATTTTGGAGTGGATACATATGTTCAGATGCCTGTCAGACGGTCAGGCAATGCTGCTCCGCATGTCTACAATGGAACAAACGGGTGTAGCCGAAGTCAACAACTGCCTCCGACCTGACGTGAGATCTCAGCGGGCCGTGCGCTGAATTCAAAGTCAGGATATATTGATAAATGGCGAAAGTTGCGGTGATCTCGCCGTACGTCCATTATTTGATCTACACCGTGTTGATAAATGAGGCCCACTGTGTCCGTGTCAGACCCGACCGGATCAGAAACCTGCAAAGCAAATCTAAAATTTGAAACTTTGTTTTATTTATCAGTGATATTTTATCAGTGATATTAGGTTCATGATATGTGCCATAGGGGTAAAGGGTAAACTAAGCAAAACAGCAAAGCAACAGGAGAAACAATTAAACAATCCATCACAAAACAAAAAAGGAACCCAAATACAAATACTCGCACACGTACACACACACACACACACACACACACTCACACACACACACACACACACACACACACACACACACACACACACACACACACACACACACACACACACACACACACACACACTGTCATTTTGATCTCACCTTAGCTCCACCCTTTTAGGTAAAAAATTCATTAAGGTAACAAATTCATTCAGGAGACTTGTGCTCCTCGGAGCACAAGTCTCCGCCAGGTCAGGTAGGTTATTGTGGCCTCCTGGTGGCGCTATAATAGGCCAATGTGAAAAGGGTGCCATTTCTTCTTAGGCCTTTCACGACAATTGGACACTGCATTCATGATTTGAGGGATTTTGTTCCAAAAATGTGTTTTGCTGAATTAGACCTGCTGGTGGCAAACTTTAGATGTGAATCTTAGCCAATCGGGATGGAATATGAAAAATTAAACAGATCCATCTTGATCACATGACTATAGACATCATGTGTACCGATGTGCGAGAAATTTGGATAAAATCGGAAGGACTAATGTAAAGAAAAATGTTTTACATAGGTCGGCCTCCTGGTGGCGCTATAAACGGCAGATGTGAAAAATGCAGGGCAAAGGTTTTTCCTTGACCTCTAGGGAGTGCGCATACAAAGTTTTACACAGATTGGTGCAGTTATAGGTAAAAACACGAATCGGGCTGTTGTAGCGCCACCATGAGGCTGATTAGAAAAATATCAAGTGGAATTTCTTCCTCGGCATAGTGGGAACGTACGTGCAAAGTTTCACGGAAATTGCATGCTGTGTTCATAATTTGAGGCATTTTGTTCAAAACGGAGCACTCCTGCAAACTTTGGAAGCCATTTTTAGCCAATCAGGATGGAACATGAAAAATCTGAAAGACCCGTTTCGTTTAATGACTATAGAGATACTGTGTACTGATTTGCGTGATGTTTGGACAAAATGTGTAGGAGTACTGTGAAAAAATGTGTTTTGCAAAAAGCGGCCTCCTGGTGGCGCTATAACAGGGCCATATGAAAAAATTGGGGCAGAGGTTCTGAATTGGCATCCAGGGAGTGTGTGTGCACAGTTTCGCTGTGATCAAGCCAACGGTGCAGGAGATTAGCTGTCCACAGACGGACGGACGAACGGACAGACAGACGGACGGACGGACGGACAAGGGGTAAAACCATAGACTGTATAAATGAGATGGACACAGCCACTCCGCTGCTTTCTACAGACCGAAAATGAAGCCGATTGTTCCAAGACTGTAGGTCCGCCATCTTTCAATATCGCGTCAGAATGAGACCAGACCATTATTGGTTGGGTAGCTTGTCAATCAAGAGCGGGGGGGCGGGGAATGAATGCTATTGGTTGTGTAGCTTGTCAATCAAATCATCCCGCCCCTCCTAGAGAATAGCCTACTTTATCGTCAATTTTAAAATAAATAGGACCATAATTTAGCAAAACACATATCCTGATGATTGAAAGGAGACTTTAAACCAGTGGTTCTCAACCTGGGGGTCGCGACCCCCAGGGGGGTCGCCAAATAATTTGGGGGGGTCGCCAGATATTTTGGTGAATTTAAAAAAAAAAAAGTTAAAAAAAAAAAAAAAAAAATTAGCAAAATATTTTTTTATGTTATCATTAATTCATGTTTTATCAGTTAATTTACTCAATTTACCCACTTTTTGCAAAAATGTTTTGAAAATAAACAATTATCAAATAATCTATTATAATTAAATAACCTTCGCGCGCGCGAACAGGACCGCTCGCACGCGCGAACGGGACCGCACTCGTGCACGCGGGGGGTCGCGGGAAATAATATCATTATTTTGGGGGTCGCGGCCTGAAAAGGTTGAGAACCCCTGCTTTAAACTAGCGACTGGAAGCATATAGAATTTATGACCATTTTTATTACAGTAAGAAAATCTAGTCTAAAGTTTGTCAAAAAAACCATTCACTTGCGTTAAAATAAATTCTTTCTGACACCGCAGGTCGGCGCAGGGTAAAACAGCGCCACTCTGGCCATTTTGTCGGCCTCATCGTAAATATCTAAGACTTGCCCCTTGGGTAAAACATACTCTCTCGCCATGCCTTTCGGCCTGGCGGAGACAATAATCGGGAAAGTAATTCTATCTATGTAAACCAGGCAGGAAGGGATCCCATATATCGTGGAATTTTCTAACAGAGCCTCTCAGTGAGTATCTAATGTTCTCAAGTTGTAAGTTATTAAAAATGTCTCTTATCCATTGAGTATGGGAAGGTGGAATTGGCAATTTCCATCTCATAAGTATCAGGCGTCTTGCCAGCAGTGTTACAAAGGCTATCAAGTCTGCTTGAAATCTAGACAGAGGCAGTTGGGAAATACAAAACAGCGCGGTAATGGCGTTAGGCTCAATGAGTGTCTCAGTTAATTCTGTAAGAGTATTAAAAATCTTTGCAGAAACCTGCAAAGCAAATTGATTCCAGTCTAATCACATAACATCTGCCACTGCTAGTCAAATGAAATCGATGAAGAAAACTACTTAAAAAGGAAAGTAACTCAGCCTATTAGTGCACGATGTGAGTCAGGTGTGTGTTCAAGAATAGTCCCTTGTTTTCTTGTTGATGGCAGGGTGGCAAAAAACAAAAACAAAATTGGCAGCGTTGGCTAGGATGTATTGACTGTCTACTGTATTCAGCTAATGTTTTGCATCCACTTAAGCCACACCCACTGAAGATTGTGGATATAGGAAAGGGGTCTATTAACCACCCACATAGCAAAACCTATGCAGACTGGTCTGGCCCAAATGCCGTTTTCGTTCCGGCAGTCTGGCAGACCTCCGGCAGAATATCACTCCGGCAAGTGGTATGTGGACCGGATGTGAGCCAGGTCTGGCAATGATGGCACCGGTTACATGATGGCAAGCCGCATATGGGCCGAGTATAGATTGGGTTCATTTGGCCCACATTAGGCATTTTTGTATCTGGCCCACAGGTGTTTTGGGTTCATTTGGCCCACATTGGGCATTTTTGTATCTGGCCCACAGGTGTTTTGGGTTCATTTGGCCCACGTTAGGCATTTTACAATCTGGCCCACAGGTGTTTTAGGTTCATTTGGCCCACGTTAGGCATTTTTGTATCTGGCCCACATGTATTTTGTGTTCATTTGGCCCACATTAGGCATTTTTGTATCTGGTCCACAGGTGTTTTGGGTTCATTTGGCCCACATTAGACATTTTTGTATCTGGCACACATGTGTTTTGGGTTCATTTGGCCCACATTGGGCATTTTTGTATCTGGCCCACAGGTGTTTTGGGTTCATTTGGCCCACGTTAGGCATTTTACAATCTGGCCCACAGGTGTTTTGGGTTCATTTGGCCCACGTTAGGCATTTTACAATCTGGCCCACAGGTGTTTTGGGTTCATTTGGCCCACGTTAGGCATTTTTGTATCTGGCCCACATGTATTTTGTGTTCATTTGGCCCACATTGGGCATTTTTGTATCTGGTCCACAGGTGTTTTGGGTTAATTTGGCCCACATTAGACATTTTTGTATCTGGCCCACATGTGTTCTGGGTTCATTTGGCCCACATTGGGCATTTTTGTATCTGGCCCACAGGTGTTTTGGGTTCATTTGGCCCACGTTAGGCATTTTACAATCTGGCCCACAGGTGTTTTGGGTTAATTTGGCCCACGTTAGGCATTTTTGTATCTGGCCCACATGTATTTTGTGTTCATTTGGCCCACATTGGGCATTTTTGTATCTGGTCCACAGGTGTTTTGGGTTCATTTGGCCCACATTAGACATTTTTGTATCTGGCCCACATGTGTTCTGGGTTCATTTGGCCCACATTGGGCATTTTTGTATCTGGCCCACAGGTGTTTTGGGTTCATTTGGCCCACGTTATGCATTTTTGTATCTGGACCACATGTGTTTTGGGTTCATTTCATTTATAATTTTTGTATCTGGCACACAGGTTAGCCTTACTTCTATCTGGCCTGCATGTGTTTATGGGCTTATTTGGCCCAGATTAGCCTTATAATTAACAAGCCCTAAAGGGCGATCTCGCGCACATGGGTGCATGCACATGAGCCCTTGCACATGGGCGTTTTGGCATGTATACCCTTCTGCTGAGCTGGTTGAGTCACACTGTGATGTCAAAACAGGTCAGCTATATCCATATATGGGGTCTCTTTGGCTTGGATGTGTTGAATCCTAAATGGTAAATGGTGCATTTATATGGCACCTTTTTTATCCAAGTCCTTTGGATTAAAAAGGCTGCAAGGCAGCAACCTGCGTACCAGGAGCAATAAGGTTCAGAGTCTTGCTCAAGGACTCTTCGACATGTGGACCTTGAAAGTGTATTCTCCGGGGTGGGTAACCTCTCAGCACCCCACCCACACTGTAAAATAGACTATTTTGAGCAGAAAACAAACCATGCCATGTCGGAACTACCATGTCATGTCGGAACTCAGCACACTATCACTGAAAGTCAATGGGGATGTGCTAAGAGTTCTGACACTTTCCGACATTGAAGGACGCATAAGAACCTTTGTTTATGTGAGTAGCGACGTAGTTTAGTTTATTTTGACTACAGTTTAGCGCCCGTAGCGCGGTGCCTCGCACGGTCCGTTTTTTTGTCATGCCGGAACCGGCTTGCCATAAGTGAGCCAGATCTGGGCCAGATCTGTTTGCCAGATTTGGCTGTGTTTTGGATGTGGATGTCTTTGCTCTTCGCACCATGGCAACCTCTTCCATCCCCTCCTGGGGGGCACCCACGATCCTGCCCGCCCCCCCAAACCCTCTGAGCCTTCTGAGTGAAAAGAGCTTGCTCTTTCTTCTGCTCTGCAGTGCATTGGCATCATCGGACCAGTCAAGCGAGCTGTTTAGGTGCACGCCCAGGAATTTGTAGCTGTCCACCAGCTCCACCGACTCTCCTTTGATGATGCTGGGTACTGGTGGGACCTTTCCTGCTTCTTCGGGGATCCACCGGCATCTCCTTAGTCTTGCCGGGGTTGAGTGGGAGGTGGCCCACCTCGCTCCATTGCACAAAGCCGTTCACCACGAATGTAACGTGGATAATGCAGCAAAGTGAATGGCAGTGATGACAAACACTCCTGAAGAAGAAACAGTAGTGCAGACACTCTCCAATGGAACTGTACGTGGAACTGATACTCACATGCACTTGCCAGTATCCTGAACATCAGCTGTACATGAGCTAAGCAACAAAGTCCTTATGAAAATATGTAATTCTTATACTCCAAAACGGCACTGCAACACGGCTGTCTCTGTAAAAAATGACACATGACTCAGAGTTTGAACACCTGTTCCATAACAGGCTTTGAGAACCCACACATGTGGGACTGGACTCCTGATTGGCTGTCAACTATGAATAAATCAAAACTCAAAACCCTCCTTTGAGGGGTTTCCACATGGGTCTGTAACTCAGACAGACTCCAGCATGTAATGGTTTGACATCCTGTAATATTGTTTTAAATACCGGGGTCCCACAGGGTGTCTTGCCACATTCTCTTCTCCATAAACACAAACAAAATCACATGCAATAACAATGGACTGTCATTCTTTAAATATGCAGGTGACAAGCGCTCTCTGACCACTTGTGGACATGCATGGTTCTCCCTGAAGCTGAGTGTCAGTATAAGACCCAAAAGCGCATGTTCCTCCTGAGGAGTCTGAATGATTTTAATAACAAGGACAGTTTAACAGTATTGAATCAGTTCTCACATTCAACACATCACAAAAAAAGTTAAAAACAACAACTCACAAGAATCATTAAACAATAAAGCTACCGAAATCACCCACCACACCAATATGTGTCTCTACATGCAGTAAAAAGTAAGGCAGATCATCAAGGACCCTTCAAACTGGGTTGAGGGGGTTCCAGGGGTACCCAGTTAAATGACATGACAGAGCCTTTTACTCTGTTATAAGTAAAAGGCCTGTGTTCAAATTGTTACTTGAGTAAAAGTACAAAAGTATTGGCATCAAAATACTTAAAGTATCAATAGTAAAAGTACTAAAATGTTTGAAAATAGCAGATCTACAAGCTCACAACACGGCGCCAATGCAACACGTTGTGAGCTTGTAGATCTGCTATTTTCATTATAATTTATATCTGCAAAGTAACTAAGTATAAAGTTTTCAAATAATTGTAGTGGAGTAAAAGTACATTATTTGTCTCTAAGTTGTAGTGGAGTAGAAGTAAAAGTATTGAGAATGGGAAATACTCCAGTAAAAAAAAAATTACTTTAGTACAGTGAGTAAATACACTTATTAACTTTACACCACTGTGATCTACAAGCTCACAACACATCGCTTTGTGACGCGTTGTGAGCTTGTAGATCTGCTATTTCCAAAGGATTTTATACACATGATAACTTGTAAAATGGGACATTGTGCATAATGAGTACTTTTACTTTGAGTACTGAAGTATATTTTGATGCCAAAAAATGAAAACCCTCCAACTCTATTCCCATTGCCTGAGAGACAAGAGCCTGCGGTGATTGGTCGTGATGGTTTCCCTGACAACCGATAAAACCTGCGCTCATTGGTCGTCCCTCAGAACACACCCCCGTGTCCTGTACTCTCATTGGTTGCATGACTCCAGCGCATGGGATAACCAGCTCAACTGGTCTAATCAGCAGCAGCTGTGACTGAGATTGTCTTTGGGAGACGTCGACAGAACACAGAACAGCAAAAAGAGGTATGTTTATGCATTTATAATTATTTAGATCACGTCTGAACATTAATGGTTGAGAAATAACGTTGTGACTCAACATATGCTGCACATAATGTAAGATTCTGTTGGTTAGTTAGCCTGTAGTGTAACAGGTATTTCCTTGTAAACACAAACCGTTTGTTTGGACGTTTTAAAAGACAACATGCTATTAAAACAAAAGTATCTTGCCTTTTGTATATAGAATACATAGGTGTGTGGCCTTTTCTACTGTTTATCATGAAGTTGCCTCAATAATCTATATTTATTTTACTTATATTGCAGGGCTTTGTAGGCCAGGGGGGACTTTTAATAAGCAAGTCAAAGGTAAGGTTCCATTGGTACACTCTTGAGTTACTGACACGTAAGGGTCCATTTGGTTCCATTTGTACACTGAGTGTACACATGTAACCAAATGGACCCTGACAGGTCTGTAACTGACAGTATACATGGAACCAAATGGACCCTTACAGATCTGTAAGAGTTACAGACCTGTACGGGTCCATTTGGTTCCATTTGTACACTCACAGTTACAGATATGTAAGGGTCCATTTGGTTACATGTGTACACAGTTACAGATATGTAAGGGTCCATTTGGTTACATGTGTACACTCACAGTTACAGATATGTAAGGGTCCATTTGGTTCAATTGGTACTCTCAGAGTTAAAGGCCTGTAAGGGTCCATTTGGAATCTTGAGGGTCCCTGCTGAACCCCACCTGAGAACCACTGTACATTTAATGTGTTGGTTCTTAAAGTGGGTTTCTAGAGATGGTTCCTCCAGGTGTAAATACACTTCTCTTGTGGGGTTCCTTGGCGCACAACCTTTTCAAATCTGAAGCCAAATACAATTGACATGGAAATCTTTGAGAACCACTGATATGATATAGCTACTTATAACTTATTTTAAGGTGAATTGTAATATGACAACTGTAAACAAAATTAGAGTTTGAATATACTGTATTGTTAGTTAATCAAACATTTCTTTCCTTGCAGGGCTGTGATTGTCATTGGTTGTATGACTCCAGCGCATGGGAGAAGTTCATTACTGTCTGATCAGCAGCTGTTATTTTCACAGCAAGTAAGTTCAATCTGGTTGATTCTGTTGCATCTCTGCGCTATCTTTTTCCTTGGTGTGCTAATAATCGTTCAAACAAGGCATATATATCATCAAAGACGTATTTGACTATCTGTCAGGACTTATCTAACTTGACTGCGTGACTCATTTACGCTGCACCGCACACACACCGCGTTTAGATGCGAGTGAGCAACAGGCATGCTGTCACTGAAATATGGACCGTGGTGACAAACGCTCTAAAGTGTGGCTTCACTAAAGCCTTAGATCAAGACTATCGTATATGTATTTTATCAAATCTGACTTTTACTTTCGTATCTACGAGAGTCTTAGTGACCACACCCCCAGTTTGCCCTGAAATGTCACCGGTAAAACCTGGAGCTGTATGTCTCCAAACATGTAGAAATGCAAAACATAAGGTGCTTGCCCCAAATGTTAAGTAGGTGTCCAGAGTATTTGTGCAATGTATTAGTTCATATTTTTCAATAAAGAAGTGCTTTAATCCCATCTGTGGCCGAACGCCATTCCCCCCCCTCGTTTACTTCCTATTTACATGTAAATTGTGTAATTCCACCGGCTTCGAATGCTATCAATGCATTGAATGGGAGATTATCACGTTTTATCAGACCATTGAATGGGCGAAGTAGGCGACCTACCGTCTACCCCGCGATTTGTCAGACCATTCATTGGGCGTAATGAGGAGCTACTGACCTACCGACGGAGGCGGAGCAGTCCCCACAACAATATTTACGATTCTGTCCATATCGGTACATAACTCGAACGGCGCTGAGTAGGCACAGGCGAGGGTCGCACCGCTCCGGACGGCAACTCAGTCGCCTTAGCTCCTTCGGTGGCCCGTCGCGGGGCTCCACCTCGCCTGAGACTGCGCGCCTCCGTCATGGTCCGAAACCGAAACAACCAAAACCAAAACCGAAACTAAAGTATTTAAGTCATCTCCGTCGGTAGGTCAGTAGCTCCTGATTACGCCCACTGAATGGTCTGATAAATCGCGGGGTAGACGGTAGGTCGCCTACTTCGCCCATTCAATGGTCTGATAGAACGTGATAATCTCCCATTCTATGCATTGATAGCATCCGAATCAGGTGGTAATTCCGGCTTTCACTAGATGCGCCACGTCACTACCGCCGATCTACAAGCTCACTGCCTTTTTAAAAAGGAGGAAACAAATTAAAACGTGCAGCTCACTGTATAATCCACAAATGAATCGACTGTTGGAATAAAGGCGAGGATGTTACTCTATTCATTAAATGTCTTAAATTGACTAAGGCTTAAAAGAATAAAGTTACTTTATTCTTGTGTAAATATGTAGATGCATTGTTGTTTTTTAAAATGTATCTTCTCTCTCTTCCCCTTGCTCCATCTTCTTCCCTTTCTTTATGGAAATACACCCACTGTTTTACACCTGCAAACCTGTGATGTGATAAAGCTTTTCTCATTCTCATAGGTGTTGAACCAAATCTGCTGCCATTAGCTGATACCCAATCCCTAGAAAACCTGGAGGAGCGGCTACAAAATAGCCCCGACCTCAAAATCCAACTGGTAAGAATTTCAGTTCTACTCGGGGAAGACACACACACAAAACCCTTTTTGTTTGTTGTTTAATGCTAACCCTTATCTTAAATTGGCTTCTAACAACTTTGCTGGGACATACAATATAGAATTGAGAAGCTAATTTAGTCAATCATGAAGGAACACTGCTATTCTATAGCTACTGCTATTTTTTAAAGAATTGTGCAGTAAGTGATTTTGTTTATTAAAAGATAAACATATCTATATTCGGATGGCAATAATTACTATGAAGTGTTCAGTAACAGGGGTCTCCCTGTCTCCAGGTGTTTAGTAAACAGAACATGCATGTTATGGTCAGATACCAATGTTATCCAATCAGAGATGACTCATACAGGATACACAAGTGAAATTGGAAATGATGACACAAAGAAGTGAGCAGTAGCAGTACTCCAAGTCTTTCGGGTGACTGAACTCATTTCGGCTGCTTGTACCTGTGACCTTATGCTTTTGGTCATGACCCACACTTCAGCACAGAGCACATCATCCTTAGTTCCAAATTCTTGTTCTAAACAAAATTGATTTATTTTCCCTTACTGTTTTATTTACCGTTGCACTGAGAATTAAGACACATTACTAAAGAAACATTCTCATGATTGCTTTGATTTCAGGTCTCCAGCGTCAGGTGGAGGTGGGGGCAGAAGAGGCCGAGACAGGGGGTTCTCAAACAGCTCCAATGCAGAGTGAGTCTTGTCTAGAAAGATGGTGTGTTTACATTGATACAGTTCATTCTGGAATAGGGGTCTTGTCTGGCCATTAATAACTGAGCTTAAATTATCTTAAATTCCAAGTTCTTCTTCTAAACAATATGGATTTGTTTTTTCTTTTTTTTCCCTCCAGTTTTCCTTACTGCATTTTATTTTATTTATTTATTTTTTTACCGTTGCACCGAGAATCAAGCCCCATGACTAAAGAAACATTCTGATGTTTGCTTTGATTTCAGGTCTCCAGCGTCAGGTGGAGGTGGGGGCAGAAGAGACCGAGACAGGGGGTTCTCAAACAGCTCCAATGCAGAGTGAGTCTTGTCTAGAAAGATGGGGTGTTTACGTACAGTCAGTCCGGAAAGTATTCAGAATGCTTCACTTTTCCTACATTTTCTTATGTTACAGCCCTATTGAAAAAAGTATTTTTGAATATGTTTCCACAAGTTTGGCTCACATATTTTTGGGTAGTTTTGACCATTCCTTTTTGCAGAACAGCTGCAATATATGCCAGCTTATGTTCAGCTAAACAAAGTAACGTTTTAATTCAAATATCAACTTTAACGATCGGACCAACATCTAGGCTAAACATGTCACGTTTGATCTCTTCGCAGAGCATCAGTAGAATAATGATAAGTGGCTGAGCTCATCAGTATTAGTGTTGGGTCAATAGTCAAACTAGGCTATAGATTTTAAGATATAATGTCAAATGATTGAATAAATCTAAGATAGTCTAATTGATACTGTACAGTATCAGCGGCGCTATAGACAAATTGTTTCAAACAGGCTGTTTTAGAAACAATTTTACATCAAGTTGTGCAGATGTGAAGGCGAAATATATTGAACTTGCAACGAAAATGAGAAAATCAGATTGATCAGAATAAGAGGAATTAGAGGGGTGTGTTCTAAAATAATAGCCTACTCTACACTGAAGGTATGATAATGACTGCGCGTGCATGAGGACTCCAGTCTTTGAGCTCATGACAAAACACAAAGGTTGCATTCGTTCAGAAAATAATGTTTGATACGAGCTGTCCAGAAGGCTCTCATCCACTGCAATGTATTCACTGAACTTCTGGTAGATGTTATGCCACCGAAAGTGTCATGGCGCATCTCTATGGACGCAACCACGTGATGTATGACACTTCCTTATGAGATTTTCCTTGACGGCTACAAGGAAGTAACACGGAAGTATCCATTATTGTTTTACAATGGGCGGCGACACTACAGGCCAATCAAAGCCTTGTTTTTCCAGGGACTTCTGGGGTTGTTTCTTCAGTGCACTCAGGGCATGGTGCTGCAGCACATCAAGCGCACCGTAGATTCTGTCATGTGACGGGAAAGACCCGCGGTGATTGGCCAGTTTCTCCAAGAAACAAAAATGCCGACCATGTATGCTAATTACTGAGAATGTCCATCGGCCATTGCCGGATGAGGCATCTAGGTATTTATATCTATGCTTGTACCTGTGACCTTGTGCTTTTGGTCATGACCACATCTCATCTTTAGTTCCAAATTCTTGTTCTAAACAAAATGGATTTATTTTTCCTTACTGCGGTTTTATTTACCGTTGCACTGATAATTAAGACACATTACTGAAGAAACATTCTCATGATTGCTTTGATTTCAGGGCTTCAGCGTCAGGTGGAGGTGGGGGCAGAAGAGACAGAGACAGGCGCATGTGAAGGAGCTCCAATGCAGAGTGAGTCTTGTCTAGAAAGACATGGTGTGTTTACGTAGATACAGTTAGTTCTGGGATGGGGTCACGGCTCCAGACGTAACTTTTTCACTGGTGCCACTTAACTTTTCAGTAGGTAGCACCACCAAAAATTACTTACCCCCCCCCATATAGCCTACAGTATGTAGGAATTGTGTTTTAATATACTACTTAAGATGTCTGCCAATATTGATAATATGGTGTACCATCACTAGCTTAAGTTTTTAAGTGCTTTATTTATAAAGCACATACAAAGTTCTTTTCACATAGAAAAATAAATACTCCTGGGAAGAGGAAGAGGAAGAAATCGTTATTTACCCAGGGTTTGGACTAAGTTGCAGTAACTTATTTCTTGCCAGACCCTGCAGGATTGTTAATCACCCGGTGATTTTCATACCTAGTGTCGTGTTGGGGAGTCGAACTGGGAACCTCTCGGTAACAAGCCTGACCCTCTTAACCACTAGGTCACCGCATCCCTTGGGTATACAAGCCTAAATAATAAATTTACTTTGATGCTGCGTTTTCCCCCCTCTTTTCTTACACAGGTTTTTATTTATTTACTATTTTACCAATAATTAAGCCACTTGACTAAAGAACAACATTCTTATGTTTGCTTTGATTTCAGGACTCGGATCTCATCAGTTCTGTTCTGACAATGGCCAGAACAGCATCTACAACAGCCTCGTGGAGGAGGTCTGCCATCTCTGCGTGAACCTTGGTTCTGAGGGAGGTGCGAGCTACGTGGATGAGGGTCTCCTGGTACAGTTCTTTGTGACTCACAGTTGTCACATCGGAAATGTATAATGGACATGATGAGATTTGTTGACTCGGAACGTCAAATTCTGTGAGTTAAATTTTGGCGAGGGAGGACCGTCACTTCAGCAAAAAAGCACTACTTTTTTTTTCAGTTTACAGTTTCTTGTTAACTGCATTGTTCACATATTCCAAATGTTGACTGCATTGTTCATACACGCATTTGCCTCACATGGTTTGCAGTTTAATAATAAAAAAGCAGAAAACTTTATGCTTGTTTTTATTTTATCTTAGTCAATTATAGCCTGTGTATGGCATTTAGTATGGCTTGATTAAAGGAGAGAGCCTGACTAAAGCACAACCCCCCCTAAATAAGACCTTTGTCACACCCCATCTTAACTTCTACAGTTGACTTTTTTCATAGGTGCTCCTGTTTCCATAGTGGAAACACTGTTCTGGCTCATCACTGGGTCAGCACAGTGTGGCCCTTTACAGCTGGCCCATGCACGGTTCATGTATGTCTGAGCTTCTGGCAAACCGATCTGGCGCCAGACCAGGGGGTATAGACCATTGCTCCGAGCGAGCCATGACAAACTGCATGATCCGGGCCATAACTTTGCCAGCTTTGGGCCAGAACATTATGTCCACAGCTGGCCCTGTCCTGGCAAATGTATGGGCCAGCTGTGGGCACAGTGTTCTGGCCCTATGCTGGTGACCCATATCTGGGCCAATTATGGACACATTGTTCTGGGCTAGTTCTGGCCAACCATGCCTAGGCCAAGTATGGACACAGTGCTC
Source organism: Gymnoscopelus microlampas (assembly GCF_963454915.1). NCBI lineage: Eukaryota > Metazoa > Chordata > Actinopteri > Myctophiformes > Myctophidae > Gymnoscopelus > Gymnoscopelus microlampas. The sequence continues at coordinate 56,961,744 of NC_139943.1, forward strand.
TGGCCCTGTGCTGGCCAACCATGTCTGGGCCAGCTGTGGAAACACTATTCAGGCCCTGTGCTGGTGACCCATGTCTGGGCCAGCTGTGGAAACACTGTTCAGGCCCTGTTCTGGCGACCCATGTTTGGGCCAGCAGTGGAAACACTGTTCTGGCTCATCACTGGGTCAGCACAGTGTGGCCCTTTACAGCTGGCCCATGCACGGTTCATGTATGTCTGAGCTTCTGGCAAACCGATCTGGCGCCAGACCAGGGGGTATAGACCATTGCTCCGAGTGGGCCATGACAAAGAGCATGATCCGGGCCATAACTTTGCCAGGTCTTTTTTGCTATGTTCTGGCTCATCACTGGGTCAGCACAGTGTGGCCCTTTACAGCTGGCCCATATACGGTTCATGTATGTCTGAGCTTCTGGCAAACCGATCTGGCGCCAGACCAGGGGGTATAGACCATTGCTCCGAGTGGGCCATGACAAACAGCATGATCCGGGCCATAACTTTGCCAGGTCTTTTTTGCTATGTGGGCACTGGCATTGCAAATTAACTTGATGCAACATGTAGCAACATGACTCCTAATGAAGTCAATAGATTATATCAATAAGAAATCTATGTTTTGTGTCACAGGTTCAAGTTCCCTGCGGCTGGGTTGTTCCAGTGCAGTGTGACAGGGTTGGTTTTTGGAACCACAGGAGAAGGAGAAGTCTTCTTCAAGATTGTTCTGTGGGATGAAAGGTTGCTCCAGCCAACAGGAAGGACTCCTGCAGGGCCCCTGTTTGACATCCAGTGTCCTCAGAAGTCTATCTACCAGCTATACCTGCGACACTGTGACGTCACTCCCGGTGAGGCGCTGCTCTTAACATTGTCCAAAAAAATGATACATTTCTTGTTCAAAGTGACAATATAACCGATGTTGAAATCCAAAATGGGAAGTTGTATTTTGATGGTTTAGGCATGTTGTTAAAAAGAGAATCATGTGTATGTTTTGAGGTTTTGTTTTGGTGTAAAATGGAATCTATGCAGTTTATCATGCGCATCACAGAGCGGCCATGGGCTTAAATTACTTATGTATACACATTTTCTATTAACATTTGTGAACAGAAAAATTACAAATGCAAACATGCAACACTGCCCCTACAGACACTACTCTGTATAGACTGCATCTAAAGGTGCTCACGTACCTATGTTCCCCGGGTCCTGTTCCCCGGGTCCTATGTTCCCCGCTTTCCTAGGGAGAGCGGGGAACATAGGACCTAACCTAAACCTAACCCTAACCCTAATCTTAGTGGGGGAACATAGAACCCGGGGAACATAGGGATGACCCCCTCTGTTTGGCATGAAGTTTTCTCTTCCGGTTGAGAGCCAAGGCATTAGTGATGAGCGGGCCGACCCGTAACCCGCGGGTCCCATGGGTCAACCCGCGTCAGTTAAGTTAAGCCCATAGTGGTCGGCCTGGACGTTTTTTGAAATGTCAATTAACTTTGATCAGGAAGCTCTCAGAAAGCATGGTTTGAATGCTCGTACTTGGTTTCTGCCTGCTGAAAATAGCAAACTCTCTCTCTAAATACAAATGCAAACTAAAATGCTGTGTTTACAATAATTCCAACCCGAACACCTAAACGTTAACCACTGAATGTCTAATAAGCTTTTTTCCACAGCATGTAGGATTTGGCAATTGGCTTTTCTGAACTTTGTAAACTTAACACAGTCCAGAAAGTATAACATAGTATAAAATATAAGAAAGCACTCAAGTGATCTCAAAGCGTCTTTTTCTGGCTGTCTGTTAAGGCTGTCAACAAATATTCCATATTCGAATATAAAAAATCTGGAATATTCAACGATAAAACTTAAGGTTTGAATTAAAACAAAAACAAAGAAAATCTGCGAGTTCTCTCGAGACTCTGGGCGCATGTAAGCTTAAACGGCAGCTAGTATCACAAGATCACAGAGTCTGAGAGACTGCAAGCAGCAGTATACTTCATTGTACGACAGTGTCCCGTGAACGCGAGCGATCTACAAGTACTCAATGCTTCGCTGATGCAAGTGGGCTGTAGATTAGCTATGTTTGCCACGGGACACCGTCATAAATAAATCGGCTGCCTCACTGTGTAAACACACACAGACTTCTCACCGCAGACACACACACAGTAACCCGACTCGATCGTAACTAGAAAGCACACGTTTAGTCACACAACATCACTTTAATTGATTCAAAATGATAACAGGTCAAGCTGAAACGGGCAATTAATTTGGTATTGATGGCAGACAGTTTACAACGATAGTGATGTAAAAAAAAATGTATTGTCCCTCACAGTAAAACTCCCTCCATGTCACATTCCTTTGTCTTGTAGCCTACCTTAATTTGATTTAAACAAAAAACAAATGGATGGTTTGAAATTTTAATTCATGTCAAGGAAAAGACATGAAACTCTCAATGTGCACATCCTTGGTGCGATGCGTCTTCATTCTCCAGATGAGTCCGGGCTTGTATCTAAACCATTACAGCTTTAGTAAATTGAGGCTATATATAATATATATGTAATAAAATAAGTATGAATCATTCATTTGATATTGCAAGAGAGCGCATTTCTCAGCACCAACCACGGCCAGTGCATATGGAGACAGAAAGAGACTATCGCTGTATTTGAATAAAGTTTTACTGCATACAATACTTAATATTAAAATCGATATTTAAGGCAATGGTATCCAAAAGACAGTGGCCAATGAAATCGCAGGAAAAAAGGGTCAAGAATGATTGTGCAGTAAGAAGGTCGACAAACTGCCGTGCCGGGAGTGTTAAATGTTAAAGGGATTGTAGGCAAGTTCAGATATTAAAAAAAGAAAAAAAACTGTTGTCAAACACTGCCCCTCCAGCAGTTTGTTTCCCCGACCACCAGGGGGTGACGCAGGGAGGACTTCTAAACGGGCCATGCAGAAAATAGGCTGCTTTATTCGGATACAATGCGAGTCACTGCCCGCCCCTGCCGGTTCTCTGAATTTGTATTTTTAAATAGGCTCTGTCATGATAAATTGACCACATACAGAAGTTAAACAACTAAATTCTATCCAAACGCTATCTCAAAAGTAAATTCTGTGCCTCAAAAAAGAAGTTTGAGAGCGTTTTAAAACCGAAAGTAAAAAGTTCACACGGACGCGCACATACGTGCGTTAATTTACGTCCCGACACACATAACATAAACATAAACAGTAGGGAAAATACAGATTTCAGAAAGAGGACTGTGTTTCAATGCAGGAAAACACCCCAGCATCATTATATAGTGGCTGATAGAGGGGAAATAATGCAAAATATATATATATATATATAAATATTTTTTAAATGTAGGCTTAATGTTGCCTAGAATCCCTTTAA
>NC_139943.1:56965306-56975306 GCF_963454915.1 Gymnoscopelus microlampas
TAATGCAATGTGATCTTTTAAGTCCGGGGACCCCCAGGGGTCCTTGAGGGTGTTCCAGGGGGGTCCCCGGCAAAGTGTGTTAACGGGAGCGTCACAATCATTTTAACCCCTTCATCCATATTGTATACGCTAATAATTGTCTTTCGGCCTGGCGAGAGAGTTTGTTTTGCCCTCCGTCCGTCCGTGTGTGTGTGTGTGTGTGTGTGTGTGTGTGTGTGTGTGTGTGTGTGTGTGTGTGTGTGTGTGTGTGTGTGTGTGTGTGTGTGTGTGTGTGTGTGTGTGTGTGTGTGTGTGTCCGTCCTTCTGTCTGCGACCAGCTAATCTCCGCCATCGTTGGCCCTGTCGCTGTGAAACTGTGCACACACACTCCCTGTATGCCACAGCAGAACCTCTGCCCCACATTTTTCAGATCAGCCTGTCATAGCGCCACCATGAGGCCGACTTTTGGAAAACACATTTTTTGCTATTACTCCTACAGATTTTGTCAAAAAAACACGCAAATCGGTACACAGTATCTCTATAGCCATGTGATCAACACGGATGTGTCTGATTTTCCATATTCCATCCTGATTGGCTAAAATTGGCTTCCCAAGTATGCAGGATTGGTTCATTTGGAACAAAATGCCTCAAATCATGCACGCAGCATGCGATTTCCGTGAAAATTTTCAGAGATTCCCACTTGGCCCAGGAAGAAATGCCACTTGAAAACGTTCACATCAGCCTCATGGTGGCGCTATAACAGGCCAATTCACGTTTTTAGCTATAACTGCACCGATCTTTTGAACGAAATTCCTCAAATCATGAACGCAGTGTGCGATTTCCGTGAAATTTTGCACACACATTCCCACTAGGCCGAGGAAGAAATGCCACCCTATTCACATTGGCCGGTTATAGCGCCACCAGCAGGTCTAATTTAGCAAACCATATTTTTGGAACAAAATGCCTCAAATCATGAATGCAGTGTCCGATTGTCGTGCAAGGCCTAAGAAGAAATGGCACCCTTTTCACATTGGTCTATTATAGCGCCACCAGGAGGCCACAATAATCTACCTGACCTGGCGGAGACTTGTGCTCCGAGGAGCACTTTTTCTAGTTGGCTTTTCATTTTACGTCTGCTAATTATATTATTTGTGTCTCCGCCAGGCCGAAAGGCATGACGAGAGAGTATGTTTTACCCCCTGTCCGTCCGTCCGTGTGTCCGTCCTTCCTGTCTGCGACCAGCTAATCTCCGCCACCGTTGGCCCTGTTGCTGTGAAACTGTGCACACACACTCCCTGGATGCCACAGCAGAACCTCTGCCCCACATTTCTCAGATCAGCCTGTCATAGCGCCACCATGAGGCCGACTTTAGCAAAACACATTTTTTGCTATTACTCCTACAGATTTTGTCCAAAAAACATGCAAATCGGTACACAGTATCTCTATAGCCATGTGATCAACACGGATCTGTCTGATTTTCCATATTCCATCCTGATTGGCTAAAATTGGCTTCCAAAGTATATGCAGTATTGCTTCATTTGGAACAAAATTCCTCAAATCATGCACACAGCATGCAATTTTTTGAAATTTTCCACCGAGATTCCCACTTGGCCCAGGAAGAAATGCCACTTGAAAACGTTCACATCAGCCTCATGGTGGCGCTATAACAGGCCAATTCACGTTTTTAGCTATAACTGCACCGGTCTGCGTCAAACTTTGCACGCACACTCCCTAGAGGCCAAGGAAAAACCTGCATTTTTCACATATGCCTTTTAGTGCGCCACCAGGAGGCTGAGTTTTGTAAAACACATTTTTTTGCTCTTACTCCTTCAGATTCTGTCCACAAATCACGCAAATCGGTACACAGTATCTCTATAGTCATGTGATCAAGATGGATGTGTCCGATATTTCATATTCCATCCTACTTGGCTAACATTGGCTTCCAAAGTTTGCAGGATGGGTCCCTTTTGAACAAAATTCCTCAAATCATGAAGGCAGTGTGCGATTTCCGTAAAATTTTGCATGCACATTCCCACTAGGCCGAGGAAGAAATGCCACCTTTTTCACATTGGCCTGTTATAGCGCCACCAGCAGGTCTAATTTAGCAAACCACATTTTTGGAACAAAATGCCTCATATCATGAATGCAGTGTCCGATTGTCGTGCAAGGCCTAAGAAGAAATGGCACCCTTTTCACATTGGCCTATTATAGCGCCACTAGGAGGCCACAATAATCTACCTGACCTGGCGGAGACTTGTGCTCCGAGGAACACTTTTTCTAGTTTAATATATATTCCATGTGGTTTAATGTTAAAGACAGGTACTGCATGTCAACTAATAACATTACATCAATCTTCATATCATCTGTACAACATATAGGCAAAACCTTTGTTTTCCAAATCACAGAGTCCACCTCTCTTTCAGGGGATATGACATAACTTCACATTACAATATGATCTCTTCCTCTAAAATAATAATAATAATATATACGATTTATATAGCGCTTTTCTAGGTACTCAAAGTCGCTTTACAGAGCAGATAAAAACTACTTAGAACAAACTAAAATAATCTAATTCTAATGTGTGTAAAGTCATATTTACACACACACACACACACACACACACACACACACACACACACACACACACACACACACACACACACACACACACACACACACACACACACACACACACAAAAAGGGGGGGGAAAGAAAAGCAGAAACAATATTCTCTCAACATGAAACAGATCCAGTCATGACAGATGGCTCTAAAGTGATGGATGGATTATTTTAAATCTCTACAATGTGCTTCCCTCCTTTCTGCTAAGCATCAGACAGCAGTTATAAATGAATAAAGAAGTGTATTAATGCTGATCTGAGACCATTGTGTTTCTGCTAAGCATCAGACAGCAGTTATAAATGAATAAAGAAGTGTTTTAATGCTGATCTGAGACCAGTGTGTTTCTGCTAAGCATCAGACAGCAGTTATAAATTAATAAATAAGTGTTTTAATGCTGATCTGAGACCAGTGTGTTTCTGCTAAGCATCAGACAGCAGTTATAAATGAATAAAGAAGTGTTTAAATGCTGATCTGAGACCAGTGTGTTTCTGCTAAGCATCAGACAGCAGTTATTAATGAATAAAGAAGTGTTTTAATGCTGATTTGAGACCAGTGTGTTTCTGCTAAGCATCAGACAGCAGTTATAAATGAATAAGTGAAATCAGTGTCTATGAAGTCATAGTGTATCTGGTCATGTGACTTGTGACCAGTGATCTTTACATCATTAATTACTATGAGTTCTGATCTCAACTTCCTGAAAGACAATGGATATCACACTTTATTTTACTGTAAATCTGCCAAGTTGTCCCCGGTTATAACTAAACATATGTTTTCATTTGACACCTAAAGATTAATCATCATCATCATCATCATCATCATCATGAATTAGACAATACAGAAGCTATTTACATTTGGAATTCAGAGAAATATTGTTTAAACTTAAAAAATGCATGATTCCTGGGGTTTAATTTAATATTTAGCAAAGTAAGGTACAGGTGAGCGTTGCTAATTAGAGCTATTCTATGTGCTGATTAACTGTACAGATAGATTAACACCACTATATTAAAAGACTTACTCAGGTGTGAAATAAGCAAACCCATGAATTACATTTAGTTTTTTAAGTTGCATATGTTACACATTATACTCATGTTACCAAATAGATATATTGTAGTTAATTTCTGAACATATTAGTACAACATCTCATCCACCATGACTCTCCTCTTCCTATAGCTTTTCCAGTAAGTTCAGCATCTCTTCCTTCAACACTGAACGTGAAAGTTTGTGTCTTTCCTCTAACTCTTTCATCTCTCTGTTCTTCTCCTCTAGTTGTCTCTCAAACTTTCTCTGCATCTTCTCTTTCATCTCTCTGTTCTTCTCCTCTAGTTGTCTCTCAAACTCTCTCTGCATCTTCTCTTTCATCTCTCTGTTCTTTTCTTCCGGTTGTCTCTCAAACACTTTCTGCATTTTCTCTGTCATCTCTCTGTTCTTCTCCTCCATTTGTCTTTCAAACTCTCTCTGCATCTTCTCTTTCATCTCTCTGTTCTTCTCCTCTAGTTGTCTCTCAAACTCTCTCTGCATTTTTGTCTTTGAGATTGTGATGTTGCTGAAGATCTCAGGCAGGATTATCTTCATCAGGTGTCTCTCTGCTTCTGCCCTGGCGTCTCCTTTATAGATCTCTCTCATCTCCTCTATTTCCTGTCTGTGTCTCTCCTCCATCTCTCTCTTCTCATTATCTCTCTCCTCTTTAAACTTCTCCAGTTCTCTCTCCATCTGCCTCAGCTCTTCTTCCAGCTCTCTTTTCTTCTCTTCATCTCTCTCCTCCCTCATTTGTTTCTTCAGATTAGCCAGTTTATACTTAAGCTCACTGATCTTTGCCTTAAGCTCTTGGATGGTTTCCTCTTTCTCCCTCCGAGATTCCTCAAGCTCCTTCTCAAACCTTTCCCTCATCTCCTGCTCTTCCTTTCGTTTCCTATCTTCACTGTTCTTCTGAATCGTCTTTTCGGCCTGGGCTTCTGTCTTCTGGTAGTTGCTGTAATTTTCATGCAGGTGTTCACTGAGGTTAGAGTCCAGCTGTTGGAGGATGTCAATCATTTCTGAACTTGCCTTGTTTCCCTTTTTCCTCACCATGTCAATAATTCCCCGTGCTTTTTCTGACTTTTCTAATTTCACTCTGACTGACTCCATTTCTTCATCATTGATTACATTCTTAGAGAAAAGTTCGTCCATTAGAGAATTCAGGATGGGCACTGAGACTCTTTGAACAAACTCTTTCCTCACAGACATCAGACATTTCTCTGCTTCCTGGATCTTTATCTTTGGCAGAATTTGCTGAGTCGTGGAAGAACCTTAAAGATAAGATTGAGTTGGTTTTATTATTTGTGGTATAATTGTATAATTGTGTGTGTGTGTGTGTGTGTGTGTGTGTGTGTGTGTGTGTGTGTGTGTGTGTGTGTGTGTGTGTGTGTGTGTGTGTGTATATATATACAAACACACACACACACACACACACACACACACACACACACACATATATATATATATATATATATATATATATATATATACACACACACACACACACACACACACACACACACACACACACACACACACACACACACAGTAACTGCATCGTGCTTCATTGCCGTTTTTCTTCATCACACGTCCTGTGTATTAATGCTGCTGCATTAGTGTAAGTGTAAGTGTTTATTTGTATTTACTTGTCCATAATATTATAATTAACCGGTGGTGTATTCATTTCAAGTGTAATTGTGTATTGTGATCTATTGTGTCTGTCACAATTTGTGACAGATTTGAATCTGAATATTAGTATTATTTGTAAGGCATACTAGCAAACTACATTTTGGCCAATCATCGAGAGAAAAGTCATCTAGTGAAACAATGGTTGTAAAGATCTAATTCTCACCAAGTTGTGTGTTTTCTGTGATGACACCATCCAATTCATTCTTCCTCATCTTCAGCTCTTCATCTTTCTGTTCCAGCTGTTTGTCTGTTTCGGTCAGTAGTTTATTACTTTCCCTCAACTGGTTGTCTTTTTCTGTTAGTAATGTATTACTTTCCTTCAGTTGGTTGTCTGTTTCTGTCAGCTGTCTCTGTCTTTCCTTCAGTAGTTGATCTTTCTCCTCTATTTCCTTGTCTCTCTCTATCTTGATTTTCTCTATAATTGTTTTGGTCATTTCCTGGAACAGTTGTCTTTGATCCTGGGTCATTGTCAGGAACTGCTGTTTGTGATCCTGGCTCATTTCCAGGAACAGTTGTCTCTGACCGTGGCTCATTTTCATGACCAGCTGTCTGTGATCCTGGGTCATTTCCACAAACAGCTGTCTGTGATCATGGGTCATTTCCACAAACAGCTGTCTGTGATCATGGGTCATTTCCAGGAACAGCTGTCTCTGACCCTGGGTTATACCCAGTGCTGTTTCTATTAGAGAACATATATAAAATATAGATATGTAACTTTAGAAGCCATAGACAACATGCAATCATATTGTGTCCGTATCTCTTTCACTTGTATTCGGCATGATATTGTATTTTTGAAACATGTCAATATACCATGAACACTGGCTCATGACACTTTGCATATTAGGACTGCAAATACATATGCACACAATGCAAGTGCACGCACGCACGCACGCACGCACGCAGGCAGGCAGGCACACACACACACACACACACACACACACACACACACACACACACACACACACACACACACACACACACACACACACACACACAGGTTCCCAAACAAAAGAATAATCCGATGTCTCCCCGTGACCCAAACTAGTGAAAATAGCTGATCTACAAGCTCACAACGCTCCAGGATGCGAAGTGTTGTGAAATAGTAGATCTGCTTTTATCACTACTTTAAAGTATTGTTTTGTATTTTCATGTACAATGTTGAGGTCATTTTACTTAACTGGAGTATTTCCAATTGTCAGTAATCATACTTCTACTCCACTAGGGTTAGGGTTAGCTAACCTATAACCTTGCTCAGAGGCAAATATTGTACTTTCACTCCACTACAATTATTTGAAAACTTTAGTTATTATAGCATAGCTTTAAGCAAGTGCTTACTATGGGATATCATCGCCCCCTGGCGATCACACAGAGCAAAAACAGGACTCCCGGAACTCCAAATCTATTGGATGAGGGTCTTGTGACGCCAAACTCCGGCGACCGGAGGGGGTATAAAACCCCTTGCGTCATAAGGGCTCGTTCTCTTCTTTCACTCTGCTACGCGAAGCACACAGAGCCTTGGAAGCTAAAACTACGGAGAAACTGACGAAATCCAACAAAACTCATAGCGAGGGCACCGCAGTGCTACTCTAAGGGCGATTTCGTTTAGAGTTTCAGTTCTTAAACTCTCCCGTTCTCGGATTCATCGTTTCTTTCCTATCATCTCCGTTTCTTACCACGAGGCACCGCGCCAGCGTTAAAGCTAAGCTAGGCTAACGCTAAGCTAAGCTAAGCTAAGCTAACTAGACGCTAAGGCTAAGCCAACACTAGCCTTTGTTTGTTTGCCTCATGTTGGGGACGGACGAAGACCTTGATGGAGGCGCCTCGTTGATGCGCGTGCCGAAGATGCGGCATGCTGATCGCCGAGGACGATGGTCATCGTTATTGCATCTCCTGCCTCGGTCCAGGCCATGCCTGGCTCGCCTGTGCACAAGGACAAGACTGCGGCTGCGAGCCGTGCCTCGCCTTCTCCATGGCCCAGCTGGACCAGCGCTTGCAGCTGGCCATGGGCCAGAGGGCCGAGGCCAGCGGCAGCACTAGCGGAGATGCTAGCCCAGAAGCTCCCCCGACCAAGGCCAGGAAGCTTGCGTCCAGGGGGGACTGCCACAGCATGGGAGCTATGGGCCCTCCGCTCCGCCCGGCCCCACGCGCCGGCGGAGCCATCAGCAAGGTCAGGCATGATCGGGCAATAAGTACCGCCGCTTCATCCCTGAACCACGAGGACGCTGCTGAGGCCGGTAAACCTCCCCGGGGCGGCGTTCCCTGGATCTTCTCCACCACCGCGTCCATCGCAGCCTGGGTGGACACCCCCACCCCGTAGGACGGCCGCTTGACGGACGACTTGAACCTCGTCGTGGTGGATGAGGAGGATGAGGTAGGCCTCACGTCCTTCCAACAGCCCCAGGAGACCACGAGGGAGCCCGCGGAGGTCGGAGCCAGCTCTGCACCGTGCGTTCCGGGCGGCTGCCAGTGCAGACCAGACGCCCTTGCGCCTACATTGGAGCCGGCTCCAGGTTCAGCGGTGGCCCTGGTGGTTGCCGAACAGCCGTCGGAACCACCAGAGGCCATGGCCGCTGTGTTCGAGCGAGCCATCGAGAGGTGCAGGCTCGAGCAACCGACGAAACCAGGTGTCCCCATCACGGAGTTTCGAGGTCCGGCTCCTCTACACGCCACGTGGCAGACAAGGGACTGAACGTGGAGTCGCTCCTCCAGGATTCCGCGGGGAGCGGGGCTCGCGGAAATGCAAACCCGGCCCCTAGAGGAGACAGCATCAGCGGACCAGGTACACCTAGCCGTCGGTGAGGACACCGCGGAGCTAGCGGGGCTGCTAACAGCTCGCTATGCTCAACTAGGGTACCGCACTGATGGGGGCAGGCTGAACATGGCCCTCACAACCAAGTTGAGACTACGACGGCCTTGCCTGCCGCTTCGACTAAGAGGGTTTCCCCGCCCCACCCCTTCGCCTAGGCCCCGACGCTGGGACAACAGGACTCGGCACGGAGGTTAAGAGGGGTATATGACACTTTTCCCGGCCTTTCCGGGCAAGCACCAGCTCTCGCACAGCACTTTAAAAGAAAAGGACCGGCGCTTTCCTTGCCAGGTTCGACAGGGTCAAGGACGAGTCCACCAGTGCAAAGAGACTATGAAAGACGCTAAAGACAATGAATACAGTTCAAAGTCATGTGTGTCCTTTTTCCCACTGAATGTAAGAAATGTGCCGCCTGTGTTTGGAATAAATCTGTTGCCAGAAACACAAATGCTTATTCTTTCCAGTGCTGTGCATAGTCATGTTTCCCGGTGGGATCCAGGCCTTTGCCATCACTCATGAGCCCTCGGTGTTCGTTATGTCCCCCAAGAAGAACGGGGCGACATCCCAAACACCGCAGGGACGAATCCTATGCATGCTGTGATCACTGTGACTCAATTCCAGGTAGAGAAGCCTTTCATTTTGGGTTATTCAGAATGTCTCTAGGTAAGTGGTGTAAGGTGGGGGTTTTGTGTGTAAACAAAAAATTGTTCCCATATGCACAAGTGCAGTTGCTCCTTCCGTCCGGCGGAGGGCGACAAACCGGGGGATGGTCCCAGGAAAGGAGGGTGCATGGTTGACATGCTACTTCTCCTGCCTGGCGGTCCCTTCTTGCCCTCCCGGGACCGGCTAGGCGTGGTCCGGGAGGAAGAGGCCTTGGTTCCCTGTCTTTGGTGGGTTTTATCCTACACTGATTCAGGGACAGGACTTGTCGGTCAAGGTCTTGTCTTGCTAGTCCTGCGCGCCCTGAACGGGAGGTCAGGGGTGCCTGAGGGTCAGGGCCCTGCTGGAGGCAGGCCCTGGGCCTTGGGCAAGCGTGTGGGTGAGGGTTACCATATTGGGGGGCTCAATATCATTCATTAGTAGCGTAAGCAAGTGCTTACGTTTTTGAACCCCCTCTGTGTGCTTCTGAGCGTGCAGAGTGGAAGGTTTCAGAGAACGAGCCCTTATGACGCAAGGGGTTTTATACCCCCTCCGGTCGCCGGAGTTTGGCGTCACAAGACCATCCAATAGATTTGGAGTTCCGGGAGTCCTGTTTTTGCTCTGTGTGATCGCCAGGGGGCGATGATATCCCATAGTAAGCACTTGCTTACGCTACTAATAAAACCGGGGTTACATACGTAACCCTGGGTTACTAGTTACTTTGTAAATTTTGATTATTATTACAAAACATACATTAACCACTTCAGCCCTGTAATTTCGGCCATTTGAAAATAGACGATCTACAAGCTCATTGTGAGCTTGTAGATCAAATTGTGAGCTTGTAGATTCAAAAGATTGTTAAACATTTTATACATTTGAAAATTTGTGAAATAGGACATTCTGCAGAATGAGTACTTTCTACTTTTGGTACTTTATGTATATTTTGATGCCAATACTTCTGTACTTTTACTCAAGTAAATTTTGAATTCCGGACTTTCACTTGTAACGGAGTACTTTACTTTTACTAGTACAAAATGTGAGTACTTTTTCCACCACTGGGGTGTGGAGTTCTTCAAACTGCCGTCTGCTCATCTCCATTTTCTGTTTTTTATTGTTTGTTGTATTTTAGACTTAGCTTAGCTCGTGTTTTTATTCATTGTATTTAATGGGCTTTTTGATGCCAATTTGTCAGGATTTTATCAGGTCTTTATACCATTTTAACAAAACCTCTGCTTTCAATAATTGCCGTATTT
>NC_139943.1:56980306-57110306 GCF_963454915.1 Gymnoscopelus microlampas
ACTCAATATTTTGAGATGGGGGTCGACGGCCAAATACATATGGTTTCGGGGGTTTTGAGAACCACTGATATTATAGAAACAAAAGTTTTCTCAAAAAACTGTTAGGATTTAGAAGACATTTGTAGAATCCCACAGAAGCAAAGATTTGAGTTACAAATGTTTGCTTTAAAATATATATATTCAAAGATTTGCACAAATGTTCATGATTTTTTCAAAAAACAGGGATGGAAAGCTTTATCACTGTAGTTTTAATTCAAACATGTGATCTGTTTATTTTGTCTGATATTTTTGACATAATTCCATCTATCCATAAAGCTTTTGAATCATGTCTGAGTCTTACTAGACTAGAAGTGCAACTATCTAATGTTAAATCTGACTTTGTTGTTTTTTTTGCAACAAAATCACAACAAAATGTTATTGTACTGTATCTCAGGGTTCCTCAAAGTGGGTGCCATGACACCCTAGGGTGCCGTGACATAAGTCGAGGGGTGCAGCAGAATACTTTATTTGGAATGTATCATTATCACTTCAGTTTAACCACTTAGTAATACAGGCCTGAGTTGCACTGTACTTGTTGTGTTCTACACCAAATGTCTTTGCCAAAAATAGCAGATCTACAAGCTCACAACCTTGTAGATCTGCTATTTTTGGGCAAATATTCTCCCAAGAATAGCTGGGGTTCAAGTGGTTAAACGTCAAGAATAACGTTTTTTTCAATCTGTCCTGTAATGGAAAGTGTTCCTCTTGACAAACTGTATCTTAGGGGGAACAATACATATTTACGTACCATAATATGAATATACGGTAACAATGTCATTCAGGTATACTGGATGAAAAAGTTAATTGCAGGGGGGGGGGGGGGGATCAGAAAACACATGAGAGGACATGAAGTAGAATAGATGTGATACTCACCACTGAATCCTGTTCCCATTCATGTTCATAATTCATGAAAAGACAAAACACATTCATGATTAGAAAAGTGATACTTCACATACAGAAATATGACTCATCATTTACACATTGATAAAAGTGGCATACAATCACATCATTTAAATGAATCTGCTGACTCAATTGAGCTCATTGATAGATTATCTACTATTATCTGCTTCTATTCAGTCCATATCATTAATGTTTAACCAGTCTTGTGGACAGCATTTTGTCATAATTTGTAATGTGTACAACAAGCCTTTCACCTCCATAAAACTCAGGAATCAGGTTCATCCTCCATAATAATCACCTGATTCATTAATTTCATCTTACTCAGTATTTATAGCTGGTATTAACATGTGATGTGTATGTGTATCGCAGGTTTTCTATTGTTGCCGCTTGTTTTCCATCGTTGTATTGTTTATTGGATCTTGTTTAGTCGATACATTTATTTGTTTTAGCTCCTGCTCATTTGATTTTGCTATTTTGTCTCATCTGTTTAAGAAAGTAGGTAGTTGATATATTGCACTTTTACTTTAGCGCTAGGTATACTCTTGGTTGCTTGTTTTTGCAGAAAATGCACTTAAGACTTCTGGTGATCAGTAGTTTCGTTCCCTACCTATGTTGAATGCACTTATTGTAAGTCGCTTTGGATAAAAGCGTCTGCTAAATGACTGTAATGTAATGTAATATGTGTATACGTTAAGGGAGAGAAAGTGTAATGTAATCTCATCTGTCACACCATCTGAAGCTACTCGTGCACGCACACGCACACAGACACAGACAAACACAAATCATTGTAGGCCAGTGGTTCCCAAACCTTTCAGCTCGAGACCCACAGAGTAATCTGATATCTCTGGACCCAAACCAGTGAATAGCTGATCTATACAAGCTCACAACGTGTCATGATGCAACACATTTTGATCTATTTTCACTACGTCTTAAAAGTTTTTAGTCTTTTATTTGTCTTTTTACTATGGGAGTTTTGTTGACAAGCTCAGATTACTTTTCAGCCTAATTATTCAGAAAACCCCAGACCACAGAAAATCCACTGAATGTTCAAAGTTCAGATTTTTTGGGTGTAATTGAGGTCATAAAACCCCCCAAAAAACATAACAAATTAAAAAAGTGAAAATGAATGTCATAGAGCCTTTAAGATGCTTTTATTGTGTTCTGGCTTTTAATATTTGTTTTAGTTTATCCCTGACACACATACACACACAAACACATATACTAATCCATGAAAGGATCTATTCTGTCCCTATCGGTTTACAACTCGGACGGCGCTGATTCGACTAGCAGAGCTTGAGGCTGAGGAGGCGCGCCCTCACGGCTCCAGGCGTGAGTGGCCGCGCCGACCGTCGCGCCTCCGTCATGGACAATAACTATTATCACGTGTGCGTGTGAACGCGTGTTCAGCGTTCCCCTAGCGTAGCTTCCTGGTTGCTATGTGGGGGGAACAACAAAAAACAAGTCTGCATCGCATCAAAGTCCCCCCTCGCGGCGCCGTCTCCTCCTCCTCCTCCTCATCACGCCGCCTTGCATCAAAGCCCCGCCTCGCGGTGCCGCGTCCTCCTTCTCCTCCTCCTCCTCCTCGCGAGCCTCGCGTAAAAAATCCTGTCTCGAAAAGCCCCGCCTCGCCCCGAAGCGGGGCTGTTCTCAAGGTCAATACTTATACTTCTATTCTTTTTATTATTCAATAAAACCATGACCAGCTCATCATCAGTGGTGGAAAGTAACTAAGTACATTTACTCAAGTACTGTAGGCTACTTAACTACAATTTTGAATTACTTTTACTTTACTGGAGTATTTCCAATTTTCAGTACCTATATAAAATAGCAGATCTACAAGCTCACAATGCATTGCGATGCATTGTGAGCTTGTACATCTGCTATTTTCAAAAGATTTGTTTTTAAACTTGTGAAATGGGACACTCTGCATAAGGAGTACTTTCTACTTTTGGTACTTGAAGTACATTTTCCTGATTTCGGACTTTTACTTGTAAAAGAGTATTTCTACATTGTGGTATTGATACTTTTACTTAAGTACTTTTTCCACCACTGCCAATCGAAAACAGAGATGTAAAATGACTTTCTGTGGGCTTCTTTCCTTCTGCTATTTTGTACAAATGGAACCAAATGGACCCATAAGGGTCCATTTGGTTCCTAATCAATCATTTAGCTGGGGACCCCCTGGAACCCCCTCAAGGACCCCTGGGGGTCCCTGGGACCCACTTTGAGAACCACTGTTGTGGGCCATTCTGAGATGAATGTATTTGCTGTCATCTAGACCAGTTGTTCTCAAACTTTGTCATGTCAAGGACCCCCATCTGAAAATGTGTTTAAACATTAAAAGATACATTTAAATCTTCCAAATATTTAAAAAAATGTTCCAAAATAGCAGATGTACAAGCTTGCAACGGTGAGCTTGTAGATCTGCTATTTTTTCAATAGCCAACGTATAAATGGATAAAGTGGTTAAAATGATTGTGATGCTGTTTTAAACACATTTTACTGGGGACCCCCTGGAACCCCCCAAGGACCCCTGGGGGTCCCCCAACCCATTTTTTGTAGAACCACTGATCTAGACCAGTGTTTCCCAAACAGTGGGCCTGGACCCATCTTTGGGTCACGGACCAATGCTTATGCGTCACGAGTAAACCTCTTTTCTTTTTGTTTCCTACCATTCTTTACCATTATTATTTGAAAAGATTTTCAAAAATAAAATAATTGAGAAATTAAATACATTTCAAAGTTTTTTCAAAATAATGTCATAATGAAAAGTTCTAAGAACACGTTTGAAAATAGCTGATCTATAAGCTCACAACGCGCAGCATTGGGATGCATTGTGAGCTTATCGGCTATTTTCACAGAGCGAGCAAATTTCTCTTCAAGCAATGCATCACATTGTAGATCGACTATTTACGCTACCTTTGTGTTACACTGTCATACAGCTAAGTATAAAATAGGACATTGATTTATGCCAAGGACCCCTAAATTGATACATTTGGCCGCGGACCCCCATCTGAAAGTGTTTTGTGCCAGGGCCCCCCAGAAGCAAATATTTGAATTAAAATTTTCATTTAAAAATATATATATGTTCAAAGATTTGCACACCTTTTCAAGATTTTTCAAAAATAGCAGATCTGCAGGCTCATAGCGCGGCACTCGGTGCCGCGCTATGAGCTTGGAGATCTGCTATTTTTCAATAGCCAAAGGTAAGTGGTTAAAATGATTGTGACGCTATGTTAACTCATTGTGCTGGGGACCCCCTGGTACCCCCCAAGGACCACTGGTGGTCCCCGGACCACTGGTTGAGAGCCACTGCTGTAAACAATTCTAGAAATTATATGAAAGCACAATGTTATTAATACATGCAGAGAGAAACATGATCACATCATTGTACATGTCAAGGTTAATAATAATGCACTGTGACAGTACAGTACACTTACCTTTGCCTAATGCCACAGCAGCCTCCACCTCCTGTTCTCCATGTTTGACCTGACAGACGTAAAAGTTATCATCTGCCAATCTGTGGTCTTTCAGTGTCAGAGACACGTTGCCTTTCTTCAGCTCCTGGACGTCCAGGGACAGTCTGCCCTCATAGCCAGTCCCCTCTATCACCTGACCATTCTTATACACGTAAATGCACTTTGTCCTCTTAATCCACCTGATTGTCATGGAAACCGCATTGGTCCCAGGAGGGAGGTGACAGGGGAGGGTGACATTTTCACCTATCTTACCCTCAGCCCTGCCTGTAGTGGTCAGTTTAAAGTCACCTGTTGGAGTAAATAAAGTAAAACTATTAGTGTTCATTTAAACATATTTACTATTAACCACTTAAGCCCTATATGTGGATGGCATACATTGTTGTACTGCATCAGACACACACACGCACGCACGCACGCGCGCGCGCGCGCACACACACACACACACACACACACACACACACACACACACACACACACACACACACACACACACACACACACACACACACACACACACACACACACACACACACACACACACACACAGTATGACTATACTTATGAGGACATTGGCATGTTTAGTATAGTACTTTTAGAAATAGGATTTTATGAATGCCATTTGTACATGTATTTATTTAAATTTTAACCCCAAGCCTTATGCGGAAAATAGCAGATCTACAAGCTCACAACGCATCACTCCAAGAGAGAGAGAGAGAGAGTTAGAGTTTAGCTCAGGTTATTTGTGCTGCAGCTGAAAAGGAAGGTAAAGAAGTGTAAAGAGAACTGGACAATGATAGTGATGGGTGGGGGTCCTCTGCGTAAATGACACAGAGGGCTAGGAATGGTCCACACGTGTTCTTTTCATTACAATACCCAGTAATGATCAGACTTGTTTCATATTATACTTTACAGCATCATTCTTTAGGCTACATCACATCAACTGAAAAAATGGGCCAATCAAATACCCTGAAATGTGAAAATAACTCTTCCATACCTCTGTGTGTGTGTGTGTGTGTGTGTGTGTGTGTGTGTGTGTGTGTGTGTGTGTGTGTGTGTGTGTGTGTGTGTGTGTGTGTGTGTGTGTGTGTGTGTGTGTGTGTGTGTGTGTGTGTGTGTGTGTGTGGGCCTTTATTCCAAAAAAAGTTACAGTGTCCATAATATACATCCAAACAATAAAATCATGTCCTCTGGGCACAGGTTACTCTGACCAGCCCTACTTACAGACTGGCATAGAAAGCAGCCTTTTATACTCCCCACCCTCAGGTGCTACCAACTACAGGGCTGCTCTATCATAATAATTTCCCATAAAACCCCCCCGCATACCAAACCCAGCAATATACCTACTATGAAAACCACAATATGACATCACTTAACTGATCTAAATTAACTACCATCCCCAAACCCCACAACAACCCACAAACATAACGAAGGTTACGAAAGTAACCACGGTTATGTGACCCTATTGGATCACTCCAATGTGGGTATCACTCCGCAGCGGAGGGATACATTCGAGGTAAGGATTAACTGATTCACTACCGTGTGCACCTGTGCGTGCGTGGGGGTGTGGCCTCCCCTATATAGGCACACCACACCCACACGCGCCTGCTTGAAGAACATTTCGAGGCGCCTCAAGCACCACGACAGGATTGGAGTGATCCAATAGGGTCACATAACCGTGGTTACCTTCGTAACCTTCGTTATGTTTCCCGTCATTGGATCACTACAATGTGGGTATAGAATTACCCGATTCACCTGGTGGTTGAGGTAGGAACAGTCAGGCCAACATGAAGGCTGAAAGCATAGAACCTACCCCGAACTGGCCGCCTCGTCTGTGAGGTCAGGAGGAGCTGCCCAGAACTGCCGACACCACTGCATTAGGTGTCGCCACGTTTATATTATAAAATCTGGCAAAGGTGGCAGATGAGGCCCAACTGGCTGCGGCACACACCTCAGAGAGTGGAACCCCCCGCAGGAGGGCTCTAGATGAGGCCATTCCCCTGGTGGAATGAGCCACCACACCAACTGGCCCAGGCCTACCAGCCAGACCATATGCCAACTGGATTGTGTCCACAATCCAATGGGACAGCCTCTGCTTAGACAGACTTGACCCCAGGACCCGCTCTGCATAGCACACAAAGAGCTGGTCTGTCCTGCGCAGCGACTGTGTGCGACTCACATATGCTTGCAGAGCCCTTACAGGGCAAAGCACACTGGGAGCAGACCCATGCCCCTCCCCGTCTGCAGATGGGGAGAAAGCAGATAGAGACCAGGGACTGTTGACGTACCCCTCAGACAGGACCTTCGGCAAGAAGGAAGGATTTGGTCGAAGAACCACACTCCTCCGGTCAGGCCCCATCTGGAAGCACTCGGGGCTTACTGAAAGAGCATGCAACTCACCAACCCTCTTGGTGGAAGTGATTGCTAGTAGAAAGGCCACCTTCAAAGAAAGGTGCTTCAACGAAGCAGCCTCGAGGGGTTCGAATGGAGGTCTAGTAAGGGCTGACAAAACGATGTCCAGATCCCAGCGTACAGCCTTCTTAGCTCTGGCTGGACGCAGACGTCTGGCCCCTTTCATGAACCTAGAGACCAAAGGGTGTCTCCCCACCGAACCCTCTGGAAGCTGGACATGACCAGCAGAGATGGCTGCCAAGTACACCCTCACAGTGGAGGCAGACAATCCCTTATCCAGACAAGACTGCAAGAACTGCAATATGGCCTGCACATTGCAGGATTCTGGGTCCAGGCTGCGCGCTGCACACCAAGAACTAAAGATTCGCCAGCGCAAGTGACATGCTGCATTAGTAGAGGGAGCCCTGGCTCCCTGCAAAGTAGCTATCACCCCCTCTTGGAGGCCTAGCTCTGACCACTGGCGCCGCTCAGGGGCCAGGCCCACAGATTGAGCCGCCGTGGTTCGGGGTGCCACAGGGTCCCCCCGGCCTGCGAGAGCAGGTCGGGCCTCAGGGGCAACTGCCATGGAGTCCCTGCAAGGAGAGACGACAGGAGACTGAACCACGGGCGCCTCGGCCAAAACGAGGCAATTACTATCAACCTGTGACCTGCTTGCTTGGTCCTGTCCAGCACTGCAGGGATCAAGGGAATTGGAGGAAAAGCATATAGCGGTTCCTCTGGCCAGTCGTGGGCCAGAGCATCCAGTCCCAGGGGTCCCGGAGGCCCCGTCACTGAGAACCAGAGGGGGCACTGAGTGCTCTCTGAGGCGGCAAAGAGGTCCACTTGGGCCTGGCCAAACCTCATCCACAGCTGCTGCACCACCTGAGGGTGCAGGCGCCAGTCCCCCTCTTGCGGCCCTGCCCTCGAGAGCATGTCCGCTGCTGTGTTGTGAGCCCCAGGAATGAACGCTGCATGTAGAGAAGCTAGATGCGCATGAGCCCACAAGAGCAACCTCTCTGCCACTCTGTGCAGACGGGGAGATCTCACCCCCCCCTGGTGGTTGATGTAGGCCACCACTGAGGCATTGTCTGTCCTCACCAACACATGTCTGTCCCTTAGGGACGGGAGGAAACTCTGAAGAGCCAGGTGCACTGCCCTGAGCTCTAAGACATTGATATGTCTGTCCAGCCACGGGGCCTTCCACTGGCCACTCGCTGACCTACCATTGTGCACTGCTCCCCAACCTGCCAGGGATGCGTCCGTGCACACTAGCTCCTTGCGACACACCCTGTGCAGCTCCACTCCTTGACATAGAAAGGAGCGTGAGTGCCACCTCGACAGCGCCCTCAGGCACTGTGCTGGCACCACAAGGCGACGATGTCTGTGTCGTTTCGGGTGAAATCTGTGGGAGTTGAACCACAGTTGTAGAGGCCTAAGATGGAGCAGGCCTAGAGGAACCAGCAGTGAGGCCGCTGTTAGCAAGCCTAACAGACGTTGGCACTCCCACACTGTCACCTTCTGACCCCGCTGAAAGCGGCTCAGGAATGAGAGGATCGTCTCTACCCTTACCTGCGGTAGAGACGCCCTCATTGTCTGTGCATCCAAAGACATCCCTATGAATGTCACAGCCTGGGATGGAGTCAAGTGACTTTTCTCGTGGTTCAACACCAACCCCAACTGCTGTATGTGGAGCACAACCTTGTGTGTGGCTAAATTCGCTTCCTCCTCGGAGTGAGCTTTAACCGCTTTAGCTAGCGATTCAGCCTTCGCAGATCGAGAATAGGGCTAAGCCCCCAGCCCTTCTTGGGAATGACAAAATAGGTTGAGTAAAACCCACCTAGCCATTCTAGCGGCCGTAGTATCCTGATGGCGTCCTTGTCCAGCAGCACGGATATCTCCTTCCGCAGCACTTCCCTCTTCAGGGGGTCGGCCACTGTCGTAGGATGGATACCCGTGAATGGAGGCGGCCGGCCTCGGAATTGGAGTCTGTACCCCTGGAGCATGGTAGAAAGAACCCATGGGGACTCCACCCGCTCCTCCCAGATTGCCCCTTTGGGCCTGGGAGAAGCGGCCGAGGCCGGTAACACCGTCAGGTTGACTGCTGTGGCCCGCCCCCCCTAGGAGTGGGGCGTCTGGGCCTTCCAGTCTCGTTGCGTCCCCGACGACGGTCCTCCTCTCTGCGCCTGTCGACTCGCCTCTGAGCCGGGTTAGGTGGCGCAGCCTGGGGCTGCCGAGTAGGCAAGGACTCTGCCGTCCTCCTGGATGGTGGAGGGCCACCTCGGTCCGGTCGGCCTGGCCTGAAAGGAGGGGCCCGGACCCGAGGTGGAGGCATGAAATGTTTCAGGGTCTCCCGATCCTTCCGGACCCTGTCCGTCTGCCGCAAGATATCATCGACCCCGGGCCCAAAGGTAACACCGGGGGTCAGGGGGAGGTCAGCAAACGTGCTCTGCATAGAGGAAGGCAACTTGGTCTGTGCCAGCCAAAGGTGGCGCCTAGCAGTCACGATCTGGCCCAAGGCTTTCCCATTAGCCCGGGCCATGTCTCTCTGGATCTGGCCGATCAGGTCAGAGACCAGTTTCACCTCTTGAGTGAGAGGTCCTCCATCCCCCTTGCCCTGAGGCAGCAAGCTCTGCAGGTAGGCATGGAGGAGCATCACTGCATTAGACAGGCGTCCCACCGCTGTCAGTGAACCATAGACTGTCTTGAGGTCATCGTCAAACGTCCTGGGAAGACCAGGCTTAAGACGGGGGGTTTTGCCAATGATGTCTTTATCTGGCAGGACCATGGCTGCAATCATGGAGTCCATGGTTGGGTACTCTCGGAGGCCAAGGGATTCAGGCTCTGCCATGAAAGCCCATGGCCCCGAATCAGAGGTAAAGTGGAAGCGGCCTCTTTTTTCAGCCCAGCCTTCCATCATGGCCTCCTTGAAGGCACTGGATATGGGCACCACTGGCGGGCTGCCCGGAGGATCCTCCTGGGCAATGTCCAGGGTAACTCTGATCCTCTCTACAAGGTCCTGGACCCCTTCCTGCATGACAGGGGCCACATCAGGACGGTCACTGCCCCCCTCAGAGGGCCCCGCTGACTGCTCGGACCTGCGGTTAACAGTGCCGGCGTCATCTCCCAGCCAAAGGCCCTCGCTGGCCTCCACTGAGAGAATGTCATCTCCCTGGTCAGCGTCCACCCGCTGATGCCAGGCCTGCTCTCCATGCCCGCCTGCACTGCGGGCAGGACTACTGTGATGACGGCTCACCACACCAGAGGGAGGCAGAGATCTGCGGTCCTCGGCTGGAGCCAAGGCCTCAGCCACCCAGGCCCGCATGGCCCCCAGTCGGGCCACTCTCAGGCGCTCAGAGAAGACTGCGCAGTACAGGCAGCCATTAGGGCGCCTCACCGCCTCCTCTGCATGGGCCAGCCCCAGGCAGTGCATGCAAGATGCATGCGCATCCCCAGGTGGGATGTCCTCTCTGCACCTGATACAAAGGGCTGACATCCTGTAGTGGACCCGTGCACCTGGCACGGCGTGGCAGGGTCACCTATCCCTATGCACTGCACCCGGTAAGGGAATTACCAGGGGAGAGGCCCAATGACAATGGCCGCCCCGTAAGGGTCTTACACCTGGGTCACACTTGTAACTGAAAACAATACAATTATTTCTTAAACAGTAATAAAAGTAGTCAGCAAACAACAGACTGACCAGGTGTCCAGGTTATGGAGATGCCTGTCAGCTAAGGGAGAATAACAGTCAGCACCAGGTTATGGTAAACTGACTGAAAACACAACTTAACTTGAAATATAAAGCACACACTGACCAGGCTTCCAGGTTATGGAGATGCCTGTCAGCTAAGGGAGAATAACAGTCAGCACCAGGTTATGGGGAAAACTGACTGAAAAACAAGCACAAAAATACCTCAGAACAGCTAGCAAAGCTAGTACAAGCTGAGGCTTGGTTAGTGCAGCCAGCTGCTAACCAGCGCTAACAGCGCTACAAACATTTAGCAACCAGCATAAATGGTACACACGGCACAATAATCAAGAGTTCTCGTGAGGAGGGCTACAAAGTTAGCAGCTCCAGGCTAAACCTAGCCACTGAGAATACTTGGATGTGAAAATTAGCTATAGTAGAGGTTACATACCTTCTCTGCTCACTTACCGACCTTGAACCTGAACGTTCCGCCGAGAAATGAAAAAGCAGGCGCGCGTGGGTGTGGTGTGCCTATATAGGGGAGGCCACACCCCCACGCACGCACAGGTGCGCACGGTAGTGAATCAGTTAATCCTTACCTTGAATGTATCCCTCCGCTGCGGAGTGATACCCACATTGGAGTGATCCAATGAGGGGAAACATAACTCTATAACATTTTCCCCACCCCTGGCACAATCCAATCTGATGGAACCCTCCCGGAACTATAAAAGCAGCTGTTGTTCCCCCGGGGACTCTTTTAATCCTGTACCCTGGGAGTAGGAGACAGGAAAGGACAGGTAAGTTGTGAGAAACATAGCAATAACATTTATATTCTTAGAGCCCATAGCATAACCATTCTAACTCTGCTGTTTGTCTTTCACAGGTGACCCCTCCCCCGATGTCTGGAACACACATACACGCCACCAGATAATAAAGATTATAATCATAATCCATTACTTGTCTCCTATTTATTTATCATGTGCAATATCATACCACGTATAACTGTGTGTCCCCTGACATATACATGAACATATGCCAAAGTCCTGTAACGTAACGGAGATTAAGAGGACCTCCGTTAAAGTGTACAACGGAGGGAGAGGGCACTATAGTACTATAGTTTTGATCCGATGTGTTTAGTTTTTCCACTTCAGCATTAACATTCAGTTTCAGAGAAAAATATATAAAAATGAAATATAGCATTTTTATCTATATTTCAATGTTGAGATCAATTCTCTAAAGGAAATGACAGTATAGCATGTATCAATATTTTTTTAGGCTCTGCTGCTGCACACAGACGGAGCATGAAAGAATCTCCATGCAAACTGTCTCTAACTGTACCTGTCTCTAAGTGTCTCTAACAGTGTAGGAAGTCACATTCACTCTACCTAACTGTACCTGTCTCTAAGTGTCTCTAACAGTGTAGGAAGTCACATTCACACTACCTAACTGCGCTGTCTCTAACTGTCTCTAACAGTGTAGGAAGTCACATTCACTACCTAACTGTACCTGTGTCTAAGTGTCTCTAACAGTGTAGGAAGTCACATTCACACTACCTAACTGTCTGTCTCTAAGTGTCTCTAACAGTGTAGGAAGTCACATTCACTCTACCTAACTGTACCTGTCTCTAACTGTCTCTAACAGTGTAGGAAGTCAAATTCACACTACCTAACTGTACCTGTCTCTAAGTGTCTCTAACAGTGTAGGAAGTCACATTAGAGGTCTTCACGGGTCAAATATAAATACCCGAACCCAAATGGACCCGTGAATTTTTTACCCGGAACCGAATGGAACCGGCCTATGGTCCAATATGAAGGACCGATACCCGAATGGACCCGCGAAAAAAAAAAACGTAACCGAATGGACCCGGCCTATGGTCCAATATGAAGGACCGATACGCGGATGGACCCGCGAAAAAAATACCCGAAACCGAATGGACCCGGGCCATTATTAGAAATTGAGAACCCGACCCGAACAGCACCGAGAGCTGTCGGAAACCGACCCGTATAGAACCGTGACATACAAGAGCCGAACCCGTACATAACCCGAGCCTCCGAAAAACCCGAACGCAAAATAGTTTGCCAACGTCATTAGTACAAGTTGTCCAGCGTTAAATAAGATTTGTTTCATACTTTCTTACCTAAATGTTAACGTAGCCTCCGTGGTTGTGATGTATAATCCCAGTCAATGTGTAATCCTTCTTCATTGCAAACAATAATCCACGTTAATTTCGGTTGTTTAACATTATAATCGGCTTGAGAGCATAGCATATAACAACACGCTATGACAACTCGATTATTTTACCATTTTGAACCATTAACCAAAACGTAATAAACAATATTTGCAATAACAGCCCCGAACTCTTAACCTGTGGCTTGTCTTGAACCTTCACCTTTGACGTCATCAGAATGTCACAGTGGTGATGAATACTCGTGTAATGCCATCTTGTGGCGATATTTTTGTTTGCACTTTGCAAGTTTTCAGTGCTATGGTAGTAAATATTGATGTAATTTTCAACCCGTTTGATCCAACCAGTCGGATCAAACAGGTTGAAAATGACATCAATATTTACTGCCATAGACAGAGTTCAGCCTAACAATAGCTTGTGATTTTTCTTTTTACTATGATAAGATAAGAGCTTTATTGTCATTGCATACACAACGAAACATAGTTTGGTACCTCTGCAGACAACAACAGTATTAAAAGAAGATCACTGAACATTGAAGGAACAATAAAAAAACGTGGTCAAAGTCAGGTCAGTCAGTCCCACAGTCATTTTAAGATAAATAAATAAAAACAAGGATAAAAAATATAGCTTAAGCAACATTATTGGCAATAACATATCGCACATATACATTATTGCACTTGCTCAGTAGTCTACACCAACGCACTGTCATCATCATCATGATCGGGGAAACAAAATCCATGGTGTGTTCATATTTAGTTCATATTTCATATTTAGTTCATATTTGGCGAGTACGCGTGCGTGATTGAGAGTCAGAATCCAGCAGACTTTTTACAGCCCTTGGAAAAAAGCTGTTGGACAGCCTGTTTGTTCTGGTTCTAACTACCTTCAGTCTGCCCGAGGGCAGGGTCTCGAACAAGTGGTGGCTGGGGTGTGTGGGGTCCTCGAGAATTCTCGAGGCTCGTTTGTGGAGACGGCGTGAGTGAACGTCACACAGATGAGGCAGTTCTGCACCTATAATCCGCTGTGCAGTCTTGACCACACACGCTGCAGATCTTTCCTCTCTACATCGGTGCAACTCGAATACCACACTGTGCAGCCGTAGGTCAGGATGCTCTCGATAGTGGAGCGATAGAAATTAATGAGCAGGTTCTGTGCAAGTCCGTTGCGTTTTAGTGTCCTCAGAAAAAAGAGGCGCTTGTGGTATTGAGGCTCCAGGTCAGGTCCTCTGTGATGGTGACTCCGAGGAATTTAAAACTCGAGACCCTCTCCACCTCCTCCTCTCCAATACACAGACCTCTGTGACATGGCTGTCCTTTCCGGACGTCTATGATCATCTCCTTGGTCTTTTTTGGATTCAATATCAAGTCATTGTCCTCACACTTTGCCACCAGCCTCCTGACTCCCTCCCTGTATGCCTCCTCATCATTGTTTGTTATCAGGCCTATGACGGTGGTATCGTCTGCAAACTTAACCAGAGTGTTTGAGCTGTGATGGGAGACCAGGTCACTGGTAAACAAGGAGTAGAGGAATGGGCTAAGGACACATCCTTGGGGCACGCCGGTGTTTAATGTCACTGTGGGTGATGTGTGTTGGCCTAACCTGACCCTTTGGGGCCTATTGGTCAGGAAATCCAGTATCCACAGACAGAGTTTTGGCTGTATTCCCAACAGTTTTAGTTTGATGACCAGTTTACGGGGGCTGATGGAATTAAATGCCGAGCTAAAGTCAACAAATAGTAACCTTACATAGATGTCGGGCCTCCTCTCGAAGTTTTCCAAGTGAGACAGGGTCTTATGTAGTACTAGGGCGACAGCGTCGTCAGTTGATCTATTAGCTTTATAGGCAAACTGGTGTTGGTCATGAGTGGGGGGATGTAGGATTTGATATTTGCCAGCACCAGTCTCTCGAAACATTTCATGACCACCGCCGTGAGAGCGACCGGCCGGTAATCGTTCATGCAGGTGATAGCCGAGGACTTGGGTACAGGGATAATGGTGGTCTCTTTCAGACAGGTTGGAACAATCGACTGCCTAAGTGACAGATTGAATATGTCTGCAAAGACTGTGGCAAGCTGGGCAGCACACGCTTTCAGTGCACGGCCTGGAACACCATCAGGTCCGGCTGCCTTGTTGCCGTCGATTTTCTGAAAGGCCTGTTTCACCTGATATGGCTGGGGAGTAAGTTGGTGACCCCCCTCTGCTGAGATGTTAATATCTAGGCCTGCATCATTACTGTTCTCAAACCTGGCAAAGAACGCGTTGAGTTGATCTGGGAGTGTGGGGTCTGTCACAATGGGGATACTGGGGCTCTGTTTGTAGTCTGTGAGGTTCCTGATGCCCTGCCACATGTTGCGAGAGTTGTTGTCTCTGAAGTTGTCCTCAATACGCTGTTTGTACTGTTGCTTTGCGTTTTTAATGCCTTTTTTTAGGGCTGCTCTGGCACTGCTGTAGGCTTCCCTGTCTCCCGACCTGTATGCAGTATCCCGGGCCCTCATCAGTAATCGCACCCTGTTGGTAAACCACGGTTTTTGGTTAGGGTAAATCTTAATGTGTTTCTTTGTGCTCACATTGTCAATGCAGAAGTTTATATAGGATAGCACCGTGTAGGTGTATTGCTCAATGTCAGGGTGTTCAAAGAGCTCCCACGTTGTATCCTCAAAACAATCCTGCAGTGCTGATGAGGCCTCCTCAGTCCAGGTTTGCACCGTCTTGGACTGTGGTTTGGTTCTGCAGATGCGGGGCTGATAAGCTGGAATCAAGACAACAGACATATGGTCAGATTTTGTCTCTGTCCCGAGTTCAGGAGAGGAGAATGCCTTATAGGCTCCAGGCACATTTGTATACACTTGGTCCAATATTTTGTTTCCTCTAGTCTTGATGTGCACATTCTTATAGAATTTGGGCAAGACAGTCTTAAGGTTCGTATGGTTAAAATCACCCGCCGCCACAAAAAGGCTCTCGGGGTGTTTATTCTGTTGCTTGCTAATGATGTCATGCAGTTTGCCCATGGCTACTTTAGCATTAGCTCGGGGGTGTACATAAACAGCCGTGATAAAGGCTGCCGACATTTCCCTAGGCAAGAAGAATGGTCTGCATTTAATCATCATGCATTCTAGGTCCGGGCAACAGTGCTTTGCAACAACAACGGAATCCGTGCACCAGCTGTTATTAACATATACGCATACACCTCCTCCTTTCCCCTTACCGGAGTCAGATGTGCGGTCGGCTCGGAAGAGGGTGCGGCCTGCTAGCTCCACTGCTTGGTAGGGTATTTTTTCATCCATCCAAGTCTCCGTAATCACCATGACACAGCTGTCTAAGCGGCTGTCCCTGTGTTCGTCTGTCGTCCGCAGTCGTATGTCGTTTAGTTTACTGACCAGAGAGCGGGCATTAGCAAGGAAGAGGCTCGGGACGGAAGGTTTGTGCGGGGCAGCCGCAAATCTAGCTCGGACTCCAGCCCGCTTGCCCCGCCGTTGTTTCCTCTCACAACGCCGCCTGTGCCTTCTCTCTGGCCGGTGGCTCCTTCTTGTGTGTCCCGATGAGCGTATAATCCCTGCCGGGAAGGCATTAAACACCTCGGGTACACTGTTAGTGTAGTAGTTTCTTAAACACAGAATTTCCGTTCTGGTATAAGTCCTTCTTCTCTGTACACTGCTATATGTCGCGGAGCACCGGGCCGCAGCGTCTACACGCGCTGCCATCTTGCGCACTTCTTGAATGGCGTAAGCAAGGCATATTTAAAATCATCCATCAGGGGACAACAGTCTAGTTCAATAACATTTTTACTGAACATTATTCAGTGTGAAAATCACAAAAACAGGACAATACAAAATCAGTGCAAAACAGCCCATAGGGCTTTTTGTGTTATCCTCCAACATTGTAAAAGCGTACCACTGTACTATTTGCAAACTGTTAAAGTATTCAATCAAAACAAAAACAAATATTATAGCCTGAGCCTCACAAACAGGCCTAATGATAGCTATAAAACAATAGCCTATATATGTAACCACACAGTGTAACACTAAAATAGGCAGGTTGTGCATTCAGTTTTACAGTGAATAGGCATTCAAGTCAAGATAACAAAATATAATTGTGCTTAGTGTGAAATATCTTGAAATCTGGAAACATATCTGAAACGCTTTTGTTTACATTCACTTCTTCAAATTGAACAGTGCAATTCTGAACATATTAAGGCAATATAGGCATGTCTAAACCTGAGTGTGGCTTACAGTATAATGTACATGTAGCCTACATTCTTTCTTTGTGCATATCTGTAAGCAAAAAAACAACCATAGCCAAAACAACAAAAGGTAGCCTACACAAAGTGTAATAAAATAAACATTGTTAACGTTTCACTTCTTCACATTGAACAGGGACCCCCACAAGTAGTGAGTGTCTGTCTGTCTGTCTGTCTCTCTGTGAGATCCAGTGGAAAAGGCCCTCCATCTGACACACCCCAAAAGAGCAGCAGGATGACCCTGCTTAGTAGTCCTCAATTCTTCGGTGGCAGCATGTTGGCAACAGCAGAGATGGCGTGGGACTGGTGCTGTCTCTGACTTGCATCCTGCTGTGACAGAAAAGGGAGATATTTGTTTTATTAGGATGATAGGATCCCCTTAGCTGGCAAATTAATGACAGCAAACAAACAAATCATCAATAATAAGATAATACTACCACCACCACAGCAACAATTAATGAAATAGAATAACTTTATAAAATGATATATATATATATATATATATATATATATATATATATATATATATATATATATATATATATATATATATATATATATATATATATATATATATATATAGTAGCTAAGCAAACCATAACTTACCCTATCACATGTTGCTATTGAGGAAAAGCAAAGCGTTGACACTGGCTGTCCCAAGCTGAGTGCGCCGGTTCTCCAGGGTGCGTCCTGAGATGCTGAATGTCGATTCACAGCTAACACTTGAAGCTGGCACGCAGAGGATCTTCCTCGCCAGCCTGGCCATCATTGGAAACCTTTTGGCATTGTTTTTCCAGAAAGTTAGAACATGTTCCTTGTCGTCTGTCGCCGAGGAGGTCTTTTGTTGTAAATAGCTTTCAACCTCATCATCAACAACAGGCCCATGATCTTCCACATCCTCCCACTGGCTGAATGGTGCTGCTGGCCCAGGCTCGTCCTCATCCCCATCAGTCACTGTGGCCTGACTGGGCTCCAGCTGCTCTTCTTGTTCCTCTGCAGCAAGTTGTGGAAAATTGGACAGTTCCACCCGTGCCAAGTTATATATGGCCTCCTTTTCTTGCTGGCTAAACATTCGTAGTTGTTTGAATTTTGGCCACAACATTACAGCAAGTTGTGTATGGTTATCGACCTCAATGTGGTTACCTAGCAGCTGCAGGCATCTTCTCTTCAGCACTTCCAGAAAGGTGGTGTCAGATGCTGTGGGTTGGCAGTGGCTCATGAGGGTGGACTTCCACAGTGCCACCAGATTAATTGTTGGATATTTGGATCCACTCATCTCTTCTGTAGCTTTCTTGAATGGCTGTAAGAATTTTACCAAGAGCTTCAGTGTGTCCTTTGAGGTGTTGCGCATCCTGTGCCATTCCCCCCTGGCCTGGAGAATGTTTTGCACCTCATCATATGAGAACAGCACGGACTCCATCATATCTAGCTTGGTATTCCAGCGGGTTTCACATTCTTGCTTGAGTGAGCGGGGCAGTTGCAGTTGCAAACCAGAGTGTTTGAAGAACGTGGTCAGGGACTTGCATTCATCCATGCATAACCTCACTTCTTCAAGCTCATCCTCTTCCTCATCTTCACCTTTCTTAAATGTGTGTAGTACAGTATTTAAGACATGTGCAATGCAGCTGTAGTGAGTCCAGTTTGAGAGGGCGTTCTGGACGTTTCGAGCCTGGTCACTGACGAAAACCAGCTTCTGTATTTCCAACTCTGTCAGGCCAAAATCTTGCAGTTGTTTGACGATTTCATTCTTTATGTTCGCCGCTGTTTTTGGCTGATTTGGGAAAGCACAGGTGCAGATCACACGGCTCTGGAATTCCCAATTCTCATCAATGAAGTGGAGCGTTATACACGTATAGTTCACTTTTCTATAGTCATCCGTCCACATATCGGTTGCAGCTCCACATGCTTGGGCTACGGATATGGCCTTCTGTATTTCTGGCAACAGCTTGGCTTTTAGCTCGGTGCATTTCTCCTGTGTGTGTCGGGAGACAGACACTCCTGAAGGCAGCAGCGCTTTAGCATCGCATTTACCGTGTGTACCGTGTGCATTTACTCCTCCGGTCCTAACAAACGAGTCCATGGGCACCTGACTTGGCCTTTTCTTCAAGCACGCTTGACGCTGGTGTTTAAGCAGAGTAGAGGTGCCCGTCTTCGCCGTGTCATACTTAAAACATCGGGTGCCAGCGTTTTTTCATAACAACTTACCTTGGGTGCCAGCATTCTCCCCATTGACTGCGCTTTACTGTTTAAATCTGTAGGCTCCGCGACGAGCAAATCCACACGAAAAAAAGCATCCATTCATGTTGAGCGATGACTCTGGCTACAGCCTGGAACCATAACATTTCACTTGCGAGTTACAACGGGGGGGGGGGGGGGGGGATCGCGCATCGCGCATGACCGGTTTTCCCCACAGGAAACAGATTCGGAGATATATGCCTTTCAAAGTAGGAAATAGACAGTAAACGGATGGGATTTTTTGTTTTTGTTTCCGGTGAGCGATCTGGCACTTCCTTCGCAGGATTACAATGGGAGCTCCCAGAGCTACTCTAGCCCCGCCCGCGCGGAGAAAAACGAAAAAAACAAAAAGACTGAAATCACGGTTCAGACCGTGTTGGGCACCGCACCGCCACTATGTAAACACACGGTTCAGACCGTGTTTGGCACCCGATGTGTTAAGGAAACCGTTGCATTCGTTGCATTTTGCAATGCCGATCTTCTTCCCATCATTGTCAACAATTAAAACGAACGAGGTCCAAGCCGGACTGTTCCCAGCTGGTTTCTCTTCACGGTACTGTCCTTCACGCAACTTTCTTTTAACCTCATTGTAATCCATGCTTCTCTCTTGTTGTTTTTTTTTACTGTGTGTGTAGCGCGACCACTTCCTCCTTACTAAAGTCACGTGACACAAGTCACGCATGCTGCTCGCCTCCCACTGGCCGGAGGAGAAAAAAAGGGGAGGGCGGGGGTGATTGACAGCTGTGACTGCCAATCGCCGGGTTCACTCGGGTATTATAGAACCGTCCATTTCACAGTCGGAGACCCGAGACGGGCTGTGCCGGCTCCGACCCGGACCCGGAGTCACTTCTTGTGAATGGACCCGAGACCCGAGACTGGCTGCACCGGCTCCGAACCGGACCCGGAGTCACTTCTTGTGAATGGACCCGAGACCCGAGACGGGCTGTACCGGCTCCGAACCGGACCCGGAGTCACTTCTTGTGAATGGACCCGTGACCGAGCCGGGTACGGGTCGGAACGCGGGTATTTCGGGTTACATGCCTAACCCGAAGACCTCTAAGTCACATTAACTCTGCCTAACTGTACCTGTCTCTAACTGTGTAGGAAGTCACATTCACACTACCTAACTGTACCTGTCTCTAAGTGTGTCTAACAGTGTAGGAAGTCACATTCACTACCTAACTGTACCTGTCTCTAACTGTCTCTAACAGTGTAGGAAGTCACATTACCACTACCTAACTGTACCTGTCTCTAACTGTCTCTAACAGTGTAGGAAGTCACATTCACTCTACCTAACTGTACCTGTCTCTAACTGTCTCTAACAGTGTAGGAGGTCACATTCAGTCTACCTAACTGTACCTGTCTCTAACTGTATCTAACAGTGTAGGAAGTCACATTCCACTACCTAACTGTACCTGTCTCTAAAGGCCTTTTTCCATTACAGCTTATAGACCAGTCCAGTCCAGCATATACCAGACCAGAACCGCACCGCTTCAAAATATCTACCGTTTCCATTACACAAAAGTACCCCTGCTCATATCCACAGGTATGAGTAGCAGACTCCGGTCATTCACACTCATTTGTAATGTACATTTTTGCCTAACAATGGAATGTAGGTGAGTGGCCCGAGACGGGCTGTGCCGGCTCCGACCCGGACCCGGAGTCACTTCTTGTGAATGGACCCGAGACCCGAGACGGGCTGTACCGGCTCCGAACCGGACCCGGAGTCACTTCTTGTGAATGGACCCGAGACGGGCTGGGGAGGCATGCGTTAATCCGACAGACCTTTTCTCCGACTATGTGGCATCCGCGTGCGGTTAGGGTTAGGGTGCGGGTTTGGTTCGGGTTTACTGTTTAATGTCGGAGCACTGCGCTGTCGGAGGAATGCGCTGTCGGACTAACGTATTGCACCCGACGGGCTGTACCGGCTCCGAACCGGACCCGGAGTCACTTCTTGTGAATGGACCCGTGACCGAGCCGGGTACGGGTCGGTACGCGGGTATTTCGGGTTACATGCCTAACCCGAAGACCTCTAAGTCACATTCACTCTGCCTAACTGTACCTGTCTCTAACTGTGTAGGAAGTCACATTCACACTACCTAACTGTACCTGTCTCTAAGTGTGTCTAACAGTGTAGGAAGTCACATTCACTACCTAACTGTACCTGTCTCTAACAGTGTAGGAAGTCACATTACCACTAGCCTGAGAGAACGAGAGCAATCCATGGTCTCGAAGGGCGGATCCAAACCCAGGCGCCCGGAGCAAGGCGCGTCCTCCGATTGCTTCACCAATCTATGTCCCCGCCTCCCCTCCCCCCTCCTACTCCCCTCCCCCCCTGGTCTGTGCAACATTGTAGAATACTGACGTCACCAAATTTGGAGCGACGCCCCTCTGCACTCTGATTGGTTAGGAGGTAACAAGGTTCACTCCCGCTCCGAGGCCACAGTTCCTGGGATCTTCCCCCAGGCTTTTTTCTTTTGCAACAAAAAAAAAGCCATGGGTTTCCGAGGCTACATTACCACTGCCTAACTGTACCTGGATCTAACTGTCTCTAACAGTGTAGGAAGTTACATTCACTACCTAACTGTACCTGTCTCTAACTGTTTCTAACAGTGTAGGAAGTCACATTCACTCTACCTAACTGTACCTGTCTCTAACTGTCTCCAACAGTGTAGGAGGTCACATTCAGTCTACCTAACTGTACCTGTCTCTAACTGTATCTAACAGTGTAGGAAGTCACATTCCACTACCTAACTGTACCTGTCTCTAAAGGCCTTTTTCCATTACAGCTTATAGACCAGTCCAGTCCAGCATATACCAGACCAGAACCGCACCGCTTCAAAATATCTACCGTTTCCATTACACAAAAGTACCCCTGCTCATATCCACAGGTATGAGTAGCAGACTCCGGTCATTCATACTCATTTGTAATGTCAATTTTTGCCTAACAATGGAATGTAGGTGAGTGGCCAACTGTCCTGTATACAAATGCAAATCACCTGTGCACGTGGCCCAGCTTGGCCTAGCTCAGACCTACCCAGGACTGGGTCCTTTTTAGGCACCAGTTTAGTACTACTTACACACCACTCTACCCACTTCATTGTAGTGGAAACCGTTACTGTGGTGGTCGGTGTGGTGTGGTGGTGGGGTGCAATACGTTAGTCCGACAGCGCATTCCTCCGACAGCGCAGTGCACCGACATTAAACAGTAAACCCGAACCAAACCCGCACCCTAACCCTAACCGCACGCGGATGCCACATAGTCGGAGAAAAGGTCTGTCGGATTAACGCATGCCTCCCGGTGTGGTGTGGGGTGAGGCCATGCATATGGAAAGCCGCCTTAACTGTCTCTAACTGTGTAGACAGTCACATTCACTCGACCTAACTGTACCTGTCTCTAAGTGTCTCTAACAGTGTAGGAAGTCATATTCACTCTACCTAACTGTACCTGTCTCTAAGTGTCTCTAACAGTGTAGGGAGTCACATTCACTCTACCTAACTGTACCTGTCTCTAAGTGTCTCTAACAGTGTAGGAACTAGGAAGTCACATTCACTCTACCTAACCGTACCTGTCTCTAACTGTCTCTAACAGTGTAGGAAGTCACATTCACACTACCTAACTGTACCTGTCTCTAAGTGTCTCTAACAGTGTAGGAAGTCACATGCACTACCTAACTGTACCTGTCTCTAACTGTCTTTAACAGTGTATGAAGTCACATTCACTCTACCTAACCGTACCTGTCTCTAACAGTGTAGGAAGTCACATTCACACAACCTAACTGTACCTGTCTCTAAGTGTCTCTAACAGTGTAGGAAGTCAAATTCACTACCTAACTGTACCTGTCTCTAACTGTCTCTAACAGTGTATGAAGTCACATTCACTACCTAACTGTACCTGTCTCCAACTGTCTCTAACTGTGTAGGAAGTCACATTCACTACCTAACTGTACCTATCTCCAACTGTCTCTAACTGTGTAGGAAGTCACATTCACTACCCAACTGTACCCGTCTCTAACTGTGTAGGAAGTCACATTCACTACCTAACTGTACCTGTCTCTAACAATGTAGGAAGTCACATTCACTACCTAACTGTACCTGTCTCTAACTGTCTCTAACAGTGTATGAAGTCACATTCACTACCTAACTGTACCTGTCTCCAACTGTCTCTAACTCTGTAGGAAGTCACATTCACTACCTAACTGTACCTGTCTCCAACTGTCTCTAACTGTGTAGGAAGTCACATTCACTACCTAACTGTACCCGTCTCTAACTGTGTAGGAAGTCACATTCACTACCTAACTGTACCTGTCTCTAACAATGTAGGAAGTCAAATTCACTACCTAACTGTACCTGTCTCTAACTGTCTCTAACAATGTAGGATATCACATTCACTACCTAACTGTACCTGTCTCTAACAGTGTAGGAAGTCACATTCACTCTGCCTAACTGTACCTGTCTCTTACTGTCTCTAACAGTGTAGGAAGTCACATTCACTCTACCTAACTGTACCTGTCTCTAAGTGTCTCTAACAGTGTAGGAAGTCACATTCACACTACCTAACTGTACCTGTCTCTAACTGTCTCTAACAGTGTAGGAAGTCACATTCACTCTATCTAACTGTACCTGTCTCTAACTGTCTCTAACAGTGTAGGAAGTCACATTCACTCTACCTAACCGTACATGTCTCTAACTGTCTCTAACAGTGTAGGAAGTCACATTCACACTACCTAACTGTACCTGTCTCTAAGTGTCTCTAACAGTGTAGGAAGTCACATTCACTCTACCTAACTGTACCTATCTCTAACTGTCTCTAACATTGTAGGAAGTCACATTCACTCTACCTAACTGTACCTGTCTCTAAGTGTCTCTAACAGTGTAGGAAGTCACATTCACTACCTAACTGTACCTGTCTCTAACTGTCTCTAACATTGT
Source organism: Gymnoscopelus microlampas (assembly GCF_963454915.1). Taxonomy (NCBI): domain Eukaryota; kingdom Metazoa; phylum Chordata; class Actinopteri; order Myctophiformes; family Myctophidae; genus Gymnoscopelus; species Gymnoscopelus microlampas. The sequence goes on from NC_139943.1 coordinate 57,004,386, forward strand.
AGGAAGTCACATTCACTCTATCTAACTGTACCTGTTTCTAAGTGTCTCTAACAGTGTAGGAAGTCACATTCACTCTACCTAACTGTACCTGTCTCTAACTGTCTCTAACATTGTAGGAAGTCACATTCACTCTACCTAACTGTACCTGTCTCTAAGTGTCTCTAACAGTGTAGGAAGTCACATTCACTACCTAACTGTACCTGTCTCTAAGTGTCTCTAACAGTGTACGAAGTCACATTCACTCTACCTAACTGTACCTGTCTCTAACTGTCTCTAACAGTGTAGGAAGTCACATTCACACTACCTAACTGTACCTGTTTCTAAGTGTCTCTAACAGTGTAGGAAGTCACATTCACTACCTAACTGTACCTGTCTCTAACTGTCTCTAACAGTGTAGGAAGTCACAGTCACTCTACCTAACTGTACCTGTCTCTAACTGTCTCTAACATTGTAGGAAGTCACATTCACTCTACCTAACTGTACCTGTCTCTGAGTGTCTCTAACAGTGTAGGAAGTCACATTCACTACCTAACTGTACCTGTCTCTAAGTGTCTCTAACAGTGTAGGAAGTCACATTCACTCTCCCTAACTGTACATGTCTCTAACTGTCTCTAACTGTATAGACGGATTTCCGCGCGACGTCATCACAGAGCAGAATGCGCAATCTGCGCATTCCCGGGTGAAAGGCGCGTTCGAAAATACAGCCCTGAGCGGCAGTGAGCGCACTGGCCAATACAAACTAATAGGCGAGTGTGCTCCGGTGCGTAATTTCCAAACGCACCCATAGGCTTCCCCCTCCTCTGCGCGGTCATATTCCTCTCATGTTTACTAACAGGAAACCCGTCTATAGGAAGTCACATTCACACTACCTAACTGTACCTGTATCTAACTGTGTAGGAAGTCACATTCACACTACCTAACTGTACCTGTCTCTAACTGTCTCTAACAGTGTAGGAAGTCACATTCACTACCTAACTGTACATGTCTATAACTGTCTCTAACTTTGTAGGAAGTCACATTCACACTACCTAACTGTACATGTCTCTCTTGCACGAGTATTCATCTTTTTAAGTATTGTGTCAGGTTCAAAGCAGACATGCAGCTCAAAGTGCTTTACAGAGCAAGAATACAATTACAGTTACAACTAATTTAACAATAAAGCAAATAAGAAAAGCAGAAGCATAAAACACATTAAAATCATAGCAAAGGGCAGTGAATCAGGCAATACAGTGAGGACATGTACAACAACACAGAGATTTAAAAATCAACAAAAAAATCAGCTAAAAGCAAGAGTGAAGAAATAGGTCTTGAGCTGTGCTTTAAAGCTATCCACAGAGGCTGTCTGTCTTAGGTGTAATGGGAGTTTATTCCACGCTGTCGGTCCGTAGGAGCAGAATACTGCTTCACCGTGTATTTTATGTCATTGTAGGCACCTCTAGCAGGTCAGCACTTTAAGACCTGAGGGGCCATTTTGGAACATATCTCTCTAGGCAGTCATAGAGGTAGGAAGGTGCCAGACCATTTAGAGCTTTATAAACTAGTAAAATAATTTTAACATCTATCCTAAAAACAACCGGAAGCCAGTGTAGTGAAGCTAGAACTGGAGTAATATGTTCTCTCATCCTAGTTTTAGTTAAAACTCTGGCTGCCGCATTTTGAACAAGTTGTAATCTGTCAGTTGTTTTCTTTGGCAGGCCAGAGTAGAGTGCATTGCAGTAATCAAGCCGAGAGAAAACAAAAGCGCGGATCAACGTTTTTGCATCGTCCAACGACAGATAGGCTCTATTTCGCGCAATATTTCTAAGATGAAAGAAAGCAATCTTGGTAACATGACTAATGTGTGTATTAAAATACAATTCAGAATCAATAATAACCCCCTGGTTCTTTACTGTAGTGTTACTTTCTACAGTCAGGTTACCAAGTCTACTTATTATTGATTGACATCAAGATGACATCAAGTAGAAATAGAATCAATGTGGGGAACGGTTGTACACATTCTTGTATGGCTGATAGAGACCCAATGAAAGGGGCAGCAATGAAATCCAAAATTAGGAATAGTGTGATCAAACAGAATAGAAAAAAGAAGAAAATGTATTATGAGACTAAGATAAATGATATAAAGCATGATGGTACCTTAAATAACATCATGGGTAGGAAAAACAACTCAACACCATCCTTTATAGAACCAAAAGGGGCATATAAAACATTTGGCAATATCTAGTGGTTTAGTGATATTATCACTAAACCACTAGATATTGCCAAATGCTTTAATAACTGTTTAATTGATAAAGTGGAGAAGCTAAGGCAGGGTAAGCCAAAAATCTAGTTGCGAGTCATAAATATTAGAGAACGTATAAAAACATAATAAAAATACTTTTGAGCTGTGTAAAGTTAGGACAGAAGAGGTGGAAAAGTTATTGCTGGCAATCAATAATGATAAACCACCAGGTATTGATATAGACGGTAAGCTATTAACCCATTAAAACTGGGAAAGTGTTATTTTAGATTTGCACTAAAAAGCATTATTTTATACTTTGGCTATTAAAAAATAGCAGATCTACAGGCTCGTGCTACCAGCCTGTAGATCGGCTATTTTTGAACATTTTTGACAATTTGTGCAAATCTTTGAATATCTATATTCTTTTAAAGTGAACATTTTCAACTCAAATCTTTGTTTCTGGGGGGTTTCAAAAATATATATATATATATATTTATTTATTTTTTTGGGGCGGTCAGCGGCCAAATACATATATTTTTAGGGGTCCCTGAGATGAAAAGGTTTTAGAACATACATTCTTGTAATTAGAAGACATTTGTAGAATCGGTCTCAGCATGCACGTGCACACATAGACATGACAGGGGGCTTGAGCCCCTGCCCTTTTACTTACTAAAAAAGTACCCTCTCCAGACCAGCGGTGTCATGGTAATTTTTTAACTGGCAGGACGGTACTTTAATGACGTCACATGCACGCGCGCACAGTACTCACACACTGTGCGCATTTTATTTTACCTTAAATTCGGAAACATGTTTGTATAGAAAATGTTTTTTAGCTTAGTTTTAGTCTTTTTAAACTAATACAAACTCAAGGAATGCCATGAATTATAGGAGCTGAAGCTAAAAGTTTGCTTTGAACGAGTGTCTTTCTCTTCTTCGACGGTGGCTGAGGCATTGCTGCGTGCAGATAGGATACTGACAGCAGCCCTACTGACGCCAACATGTTGTGTTGTTACCATGTAGTCTATAGATGTATATACAGATAGGATACTGGCAGCAGCCCTACTGAAGCCAACATGCTGTGTTGTTACCATGTAGTCTATAGGTGTATATACAGATAGGATACTGGTAGCAGCCCTATTGAACACAACATGTTGTGTTGCTTACCGTAGCCTATAGATGCAAGGAGTGAGGAATCTGAGGAAACATTTTCACACTCACTTGTAAACCTGTTATGCAAAGTAGCCATTTGGGTTCTTGGCTCGTGAACCTACGGAGGGGGGGGGGGGGGGGGGGGGGGGGGCGGCACGCGTGTGCACTGTACCGTGCCGTACCCGTGAAAAAATGACTGGCCACACGCCGTCCTACTCCATGTGGCCTCCATGACACCACTGCTCCAGACTGGGAAAAAAAACACAAAAAAAAAAAACAGTAAGGCCGACGGAAATGGCGCCAGTGGATGAATTGGATGCAGCTCAAAGTGAACTTTACTCAGGTATCTAGTTTGTCACCGTACGACCTTCCTAGCCTGTGTTATTAAAGAAAAACGGCAGACAATGGCCAAAACTCAATCGAAAATCAGCGATCGAAAACCGGCGAGAGTGGCCGTTTTCAAGATATTTTGGCCATATCTCTGAAACGGAAGGTTCAATCTGCTCAGTTCAAAGCTTGTTGGGTGCGTGACTTTGAGGACATTAAGCACGCACTGATACCCTTTCAGATTTTTCGGGTTTTCGGGCCTAAAAGTATGGTAATTGTTTGTAAAAAAAAATCCAATAGGTGCCCTTTTGAAATTCCAGCTCCTGCCTCTCCAAATCCTTCTGCACGTCCCTGCGTCTCAGGTCTTAATGGGTTAAAGAATGTAGCCAAGTTCATTGCTGCACCCAGCTGTCATATTGTTAACATGAGTCTGTGAGGTGATACATGCCCGCACATCTGGAAAGAAGCCAAAGTTATTCCACTCCCCAACAATGCAAAGAATGCCTTCACTGGCTCTAACAGCAGAATAAGATTGTCACTTGTTCTAAACAAACTACTAGAAAACAATGTATTCAACCAAACCAAATATAATGCTATTTCTCTGTTAACAAGCTGATGAGTGAGTATCAACATACGTCACTCTACAGCCACAGCACTGACACAAATGACAGATCAATGGATGAGAGAGATTGACAGGAAAAATGGTGGGAGCAGTATTATTAGATTATATCATCATATATATTAGATTATACTGTAGCTCTCCCTTTGATGTGATCAATCATAGAATTTTACTCGGAGAGTTATGGTTTTGCCCCAAAGGCGAATACATGGCTAGAAAGTCCGTTCGTCCGTGTGTCCGTCCGTCCGTCCGTCCGTCCGTCCGTCTGTGACCAGCTAATCTCCGGCACTGTTGTCTTGATCACAGCGAAACGGTGCACACACACTCCCTGGATGCCAATTCAGAACCTTTGCCCCAAATTTGTCTCATGGGCCTTTTATAGCGCCACCAGGAGGCCGATTTGTACGAAACATATTTTTTGACAGTACTCCTACAGATTTTGTCCAAAAATCACGCAAATCGGTACTCAGTATCTCTATAGTCATTAAACGATATGGGACTTTCAGATTTCTCATATTCCATCCTGATTAGCTAAAAATGTCTTCCAAAGTTTGCAGGAGTGCTCCGTTTTGAACAAAATGGCTCAAATCATGAACACAGCATGCAATTTCCGTGAAATTTTGCACGCACATTCCCATTAGGCCGAGGAAGAACTACCATTTGAAAATGTTCAAATCAGCCTCATGGTGGCGCTATAACAGGCCGATTCGTGTTTTTACCTATAATTGCACCGATCTGTGTAAAACTTTGTATGCACATTCCCTAGAGGTCAAGGAAAAACCTTTGCCCTGCATTTTTCACATCTGCCTTTTATAGCGCCACCAGGAGGCCGACTTATGTAAAACACATTATTTTATACTACTCCTTCCAATTTTATCCAAATTTCACGCAAATCGGTACACATGCTCTCTATAGTCATGTGATCACAACGGATGTGTTTGATTTTTCATATTCCATACTGATTGGCTAAGATTGACATCTAAAGTTTGCATATTGGCTTGTTTTGAACAAAATTCCACAAATCATGAACGCACCGTCCAATTGCGCTCAAACTTTGCACGCACATTCACACTATGTTGAGGAACAAATGCCACCCTTTTAACATTGGCCTGTTATAGCACCACCAACAGGTCTAATTTAGCTAGAGACGTGTTTTTAAGAAAATGCCTCAAATCATGCATGCAGTCAGTGTCCGATTGTCGTGCAAGGCCTAAGAAGAAATGGGACCCTTTTCACTAGGGTTGCCAACAGTCCCGTATTAGCCGGGACGCCCCGTATTTGAGCCAAAAGGGGCGTGTCCCGTACGGGACTTTGTTTGTCCCGGACTCCGGTGTAAAGGGAAAAATAAAAAATATATTTCTGTTTGCGCACAATACAGTGTGTCTGGCTGCGTGTTTGTGTGCTGTATGCGAAGGGCGCTAGGACCGCTCAGTTGACAGGGCAGGCACAGTGCTCGCACCCGTGATGTGTGTGAAAAAAAAATATTAAATCACATAACCCTAACCCAACCCTAACCCTAACCCTAAAACCGAAATAAAGTAACAAAAAAAGTAACTTTATCCGCGGGAAACCCGAAAAAAATCGCGCACGAGGGACCCATGCGCGCGCGTGCATGTGTCCCGTTTCCCCAGTTCTGGATGTTGGCAACCCTATTTTTCACGTTGGCCTATTATACCGCCACCTTACAAATGATTTTCCATTGGCTCTTCAAAAAGCACAAGATTCTGAACAAAGAACTGAAAACGGTAATGGAATGGGTGACCAGCAACAAATTAGTGCTCAACATTCCAAAAACAAAAAGCCTTGTATTTTGGCACAAATCATGTATTAAAGTACTTAGCTTTTTTTTTTTACAAGAAGGGTTATATTATTAGTTGTCATGATAATAATTAAAAGACGGGTGTTAAAACAAATGCATTTAATGCTTTCTATCGTTATGGATTTTTTTTACTGGGGGGCGGGGGCGGTCAGAGCAGAACCTCTGGCCAGAATTTTTCACATCGGCCTGTTATAGCGCCACCAGGAGGCCGATTTTTGCAAATTGTGACCAAACATCACACAAATCGGGGCACGGTATCTCTATAGTCATGTGATCATGACATATTTGTCTGATTTTTCATATTCCATCCTTATTGGCTAAGATTTGGCAAAGTTTGGCAAAGTTTGCAAGAGTGGCCTGTTTTGTATAAAATGCCTCAAATCATGGACGCTGTGTCCGATTGCTGTGACATTTTGCATGCACATCCCCACTAGGCCAAGGAAGAAGCCAGGGGGAAATGTTGATTCTATGACCTACAGTTCAAGATTTATAAGCCAAACGTGAATATGCTTGTTATAGCGCCACCATGAGGAATTCCTTCCTTGGCCTACTGGGGATGTGCGTAGAAGGTTTCGAGGAAATCGGAGGCTGCGTTCATGATCTGAGGCATTTTGTACAAAACGGGCTACTCCTGGAAGCCAATCTTAGCCAATCAGGATGGAATATGAAAAATGTCTAAGTTTCAAAAAACAATTGAAAAGGCATTTATAAACGCAAAGGTTGTAAGGTACACGCTGCAGACAGGTTATATGGTATTATCACAATAACACATGAGCACACACGAGGACACACACTTATACAGGCAAGTGCATTCAAGCATATATGCAGGAACATGGCATACCCACTCACACAAACACACACACTTTCAGAGTTATGATTTTGATTTTGTTTTGATTTTGTTTGTCTTTACTTAAGCAAAATTGAAGGTAGGCATTTGTCATCTAATTTATGTATAATTATATTCTTTTTGTACTTAACACCTATGTTATTTCTCTTTTCTATTGGCTCAGTTATAATGACTGTTACAGCGTTCGTTTTTTCTATTCACTGAAAACATAAATTTGTATTTTTTCCAACTTGTATTGTTGTATTGTATTGTTTCTGTCACCGTAGTAAATGGACTAAATACTGGTTTAATACCGTTTGACTTTAGTGTTTAAACTAAACGGCTGAATACCAAATCTATCTATGGATCTATGGATTAATGACATTCTTTTCAGGTGAAATCTTTCACCGCAGTAACTCCTGCTGTCTGTCTGTCTGTCTGTCTGTACTTCCTTCTCACAAACTGGTTTAACTAGATTCACCACCGAAGCGCATTCATGTTGGCTTGTTGTCAACACAGAATGTTTTCCTATTGGCTAAGGATGTCAAAACACGCACACACGCACGCACGCACACGCACACACACACACACACACACACACACACACACACACACACACACACACACACACACACACACTCAACCCAGGTTCCGTACACGCTGGAAGACCTCACTGTCCATGAAAAGATCCCGACTCCCGAAAATGCTCTCACATAAGCGCTCGTATATTTTGAAAATAGCAGATCTACAAGCTCTCTACTGCGACGCGTTGTGAGCTTGTAGATCTGCTATTTTGAAATATATCTGAATGACTGTTAAAGCAGTTTGTTTAAATGAGTTAATAAAATGTTATATTTTCACAGGGATTATTTATTAGTGTAGATATACATTTTGGAGTGGATTATGTGTCCAGATGCCTGTCAGACGGTCAGACAAAGCTGCTCCGCAGGTCTAGAATGGAACAAACAGGTGCAGCCAAAGTCAACAACTGCTCCCGACCAGACGTGAGATTTGAGTGCACTGTACGCTGAAGCCAACGTCAGGATTGATAAATGCCGAAAAGTTGCGATGATCTCGCTGTACGCCCATTATTTGGTCTGCACCGCGTTGATACATGAGGGCCATTGTCTTTATGTACATACATGGATACACCACCCCTCAGGTCTGTTCCTATCTTTCCTGATGATTTTGTAGTTTTCAATCTCAATCTCAAGAGTCCTCTATATTACCATCAAGTTTAGTTTCAGAGAACGTTAAAATATCAACCTTACCATCGCAAAACATTGAAAACATTGAAAGTGAAAGCCAGAGTGTTCAGATTTCTTTGTTTGTTTATTTATGTATTTATTTAATTATTTATTGGGGGTAGAATGGACGGACGCAGGGGAGCCCAAAAAAAACAAAAAAACAATGTGAGTGTTACCTGTCTCAGCTCCCGATGCCTCTACTTCTTTGACATAGTTGGAGGGGAAATACCCAGACTTGCCATTCAAGCTACCGTACCACCATCCAGCATGACCACCCTGAAGGTACAAGACATAAGGTGTTGTTTATCCACCTGAACTACCACTATGTATTTTGATGTATTGTTAAAAGTTGAACAGTTGGACAACATGCTCTGAAAGTACATTTGGAGAGTAACATCTCCAACCAAAATATATGAAGAAAATTCCAAACATGAAACAAGTCAAAAAAGATGTATAAAAAGGAATGTGACACACACACAAATGTATGGTCATATTTATGTTGTTTGTGTATTTATGTTTATTTTGAGGATGTTATTTTATTTATTTATTGTTTCCTAAAATTCAGAGTAGGCAATTATTTTTAACCCCTTTTTCTCCCCAATGAATTCCTCCCCACACACAATTCTGTGTTGTCACTGCTGTTGTATCCTACTGACTCACCTGCCAGTGAGGAGCCCCCACCAGGAGGACGTTGGGCCTTCATCCTACTCCTCCCGCCCAATACTCCCTACTGACAGGTGCCGCCCCCCAGCCTATAGGAATACATGCAGAGACACCCTCCCCTCCCGGCTTCCCTCCCCCCGAACACGGGCCAATTGTGTTCACCTAGACGCCTGACAAAGCCGGATGCACCACGGTGGATTCACAGAGACTTTACCACTGCACCACCTGAGCACCACGGTGGATTCACAGGGACTTTACCACTGCACCACCTGAGCACCACGGTGGATTCACAGGGACTTTACCACTGCACCACCTGAGCACCACGGTGGATTCACAGGGACTTTACCACTGCACCACCTGAGCACCATGGTGGATTCACAGGGACTTTACCACTGCACCACCTGAGCACCACGGTGGATTCACAGGGACTTTACCACTGCACCACCTGAGCACCACGGTGGATTCACACGGACTTTACCACTGCACCACCTGAGCACCACGGTGGATTCACAGAGACTTTACCACTGCACCACCTGAGCACCACGGTGGATTCACAGGGACTTTACCACTGCACCACCTGAGCACCACAGTGGATTCACAGGGTCTTTACCAGTACACCGCCTGACCACCATGGTGGATTCACAGAGACTTTACCACTGCACCGCCTGAGCACCGAGGATGTTATTTTGATGAATGAAATGTTTTTATTTGAATCATAATGGACAAATATTCTCTGGGTTGAACTCCAGGTTTCTCAGTAACACTACACAGTGGGACTTTCCCACTAGTGACGTTTGTTCATAAGCTGGTCCAGCCGGCTCTCATTCACTGTAATGTATTTCATCTCATATCTGGTGAGTTTGCCACCCATGAGCGTCATGGCGCATGCCCTGCGTCCTTTCCTTCTTATCTAAGTTCCTTGATTCTGCTAAATCTGGAATTGCAAGACTCCCGCATTTAGGACGTTTCTGTGCATGCTTCAATCGCCTGAAACCCTAGTGCGCCTGCCTGGTACTGCACCTGCCTGGTGCTCCAATCGGCTGCATTTGGGCACCAAATAGGGCTCCAAAAATAGGGAGGTAGAGGGTACTTCCAGGAAGTAGAGTGTACTTCCAGGAAGTAGAGTGTACTTCCATGAAGTAGAGGGTACTTCCAGGAAGTAGAGGGTACTTCCGTTGCTTCATGCACTGGGCGAGCAACTTAATGTAAATAAATAGGTGGGTCCGTTCTCTAGTTCTTATATAACTATGAGGCTGACTGGAGAAATACATTGTCACCTGTCTCATTCATTTTGTGCTAAAGTAAATGGTAAATGGTGCATTTATATAGCACATTCATCCAAAGCGTTTTACATAGATTGTGCATTACATTCACTCACACACACACACACACACACACACCAACCTGCTCATCGGGAGCAATTAGGGGTTCAGCGTCTTGCTCAAGGACACTTCCACACTAACTCTGGGGGAGCCGCCCAGCCCGGGATCGAACTGGGAACCTTGTGGTTTCCAGTTCACTTTACCCGGCCACTGTACCCCTGAGCCACTGCCGCCCCGTAAGTAACGACACACATGTTGTTGATTTTTGTAAAGTCATTTGAGTGATTTTGTTGTAGTTGAATATAATAATTCTGACACGTTTCTTTGGACAAATCTCTAATCATTAATGACATTAGAAGCACTGCATCAGTAGCTAAACTACTCTGAAACATAGATTAGACTACAACACTACAACTAATGGTACATTGAGCTCTATGGTATGGTGTGTGAAAGCCTGGTGATGTGAGGTTAGGGATGGCGTGTGAGACCACAGTCTTGTGGACACGCACATGCATGTGTGGACATGTGTGCAATGTGTGCAACTGCATACACACTGTGAGAACACGGTGCACCATCGTACTTGTGTCGTACACCCTCCCTGTGTCGTACATCTGAGTAGCAGGTCTTCCAGCCAGTCTGTCTGCCTTACAAACTACAATCAGGGCACTGACTCCAAATAGGTCAATTGACCCAGGGTGACATGATGACATGCAAATAAACTATAGAAAACCAAAGGTCTTACAAAAGCATCTAAATAGACCAATAGCCTTGTGTGACAAGGTTGAAACGGGGGTTTTCTTAAATGTTTGTATTTGTTTTTATTTGATGCCTACTGTGTAATTATTTCCCACTAACCATCATCTTTATTTATTTCTGTATAACCGTTTTTGCACTGTACAATGTTTTTCCCCCGGTCCCTCAGTCAATCCGCCCTTGAACTGTGAATGGCTCTAGGTGACAGCGGGGTCACGCCCAAGGGACACGTTCATGGCCAATGCCCCAGACATGATCTCACCATGGACAAATGAAAAGAGAGAAAGGTGAGGTTTGGGGGTAATAAAGGTGGAGGCGGGCCTTTCGAAAGGAGAGACAGGGCAAGAGAACGCAGGCACACAGCCAGAAGGACAGAGGACAGCCAAGGGGAAGGTTGTGCCGCCACAGAAACCACGGAACAAGGGTGGAGAACGAAGTGAGTTGCAGACACACCAGCCACCTGGGATTGGAAGCCGAGGTGTGTCTACTCCTAGGAAAAGAAGCCATTGTAACGACAGTACCGTAGGGGAGGAAGAGACAAGCGAGACCAGACCATATCAGACGAGACGAATGAGACCAGACCATACCATAGAAGGAGCGCGGAGACGGGGAAGTGGCGATAAACGTTGCACGCGCAACCAACTCGGCGCCAGGTGTAAAAGCCTGGCCGGAGAGTAAATACCTGAACACGCAACGTTATCCTTGTATAACCACTGCCTAGAACGACGCTATACCTTACAAATGCACAGTGAACTGGTCCAAGTTTCCTTACATAGACACACACGGCCAGAAGTGGGGCGCCTACAAATCCACGCCCACTTTTGACACAGCGCCGCTACTTGAGGTCCTTTAGAACGATGAACTGCAGCTCTCAATGCAATCTCTATGAGAGGAATTGTAAAATACCGTAATTTCACTGGTTAACTACTGAGGCTGTAGCGATGTTTTTTGTGTTCTGTCCCATTCTTTTAATTTATCCATTTTAATGTCCCATATATGTCATCTCGATATACTACCCACAATATACTATAATATACTCCATCAGTGTGTCAAAAGTTGTAGCTTCTGAAATCTTGCGTTTAAGTGGCCGCATGGTATATACGTCACGGACGCATCCCTTGAGGTTTTCAATACCCAGAAGACCGGCGAAAGTGGACGTTTTCAATATGTTTTGGTCATTATCTCTGGAACAGAAGGTCCAATCTGCTCGGTTCAAAGGTTGTTGGACAAATTTTCGGGTTGTTTGGCTCATAAAGACAGTGATGTCACTGAAATGCGACTTGTCTGTCTGCTGTCTACCCTCTGCTGTGTTAACATTATGGGTAACTCGTTAAAGTTGCAAATTAAATGTGAAACACATCAACTATTAAGAAAACAAGAAGATATGTTTACAAAGACACTCCATACATTTGGAAACATATTTTTATTTAAATCAATATCGTCTCCAGTTAATGTAGGAATATTTTAAAAGTAGGCTAACTCTCATATCCTCTCATAGGGAATGCATTGGCAGCTGCAGTTCATAGTTCTCACGTACCTCGAGTAGCGGCTCTGTCTCAAAAGTGGGCGTGCAATTTGTAGTTCCCGTGTTGGTCTATTGCAGGCGGTGATACGAAGAACCGAAGACAGAGACAGTTCAATTCGAATTCACAATAGTTACTCACTCCTATATCAGTTATGCACTATAATTGTGCAACTGATATTTTATTATTGTGAATTTGATGCAAATCATGTATAAAGAGTAAAAGGGTGCTATATCTAAATTGATACCAGCAAGTCAAATGTGATATACTGGCCCTGGTCCCATTTGCACCATTACCAGTATACCAGTACCAGTACATAAACCATGACTTCAATGACGAGCTCTCCTTCTAACTCTACATTATACGTACAGGGTGTGCAACAATATGCAGGGGAATGGCTGAGATGTAATAACAATAGTTAGTAAGTTTGCTAGCTTGGAGTTAGGGAATACAGTACAGTAGCTGTCTTCCTGTTACTTACTAGCGTGTTAGCCAGGTGAGGCTAACACGCTCCCGATCTGTCCTTTGTCTCCAACAACATCAGCAGACGCTGCAACAGAATGGTTCTACAGAAGTTCCCTAGATCTGGTCACTCGCCCATCATCATCTCCAGTGACATCAAGTTAGCCATCTCTAGCCTCAACAGAAGAAGATGGAATTTCAGGAAGGCTAACTGGCCAAAGTTTTCAGAACTCACCAGGAAATTAACAGCAAGCCTACCTGACCCATCATCCAATGTGAATGGAGCTTACAACGCCTTCTGCATCCTGCTCAACAAGGCTGCTAAGCTTTCCATCCCAAGAGGCCGCAGGGACCCACATGTACCTTGCTGGGATAAAGACTGTGAGAAACTGTACAAGGACTACCTGAATGCCACCGACATTGACCAACGCTCTCTCTATGGTGACCAACTGCTGGACCTTCTCGGGCAGAAGAGAAGGGTTAGATGGGAGGAGGAAGTTAACAACATCAACTTCACACATTCTAGTCGTAAGGCCTGGAACACGATCAACCGGTTAACTGGGCGAAGCTGCCCAGCTAGACCATGCCCCATAGCAGCAAATGCAATAGCCTCTGTACTTGCTGATAACGGCAGATGGAAAGACCGCTCATCTGAGGCAAAAGCCTTCACCAGAGAAGTAGTCGCAGATATCAGGAAACTCACCAGAACAGTTCCTCAGCCCAGCCCTCTTTCCCAGCCCATTTTGTCAGAAGAAATCGTTGCAGCCTTGAAATCCCTTAAGGAAAATAAGGCTCCTGGAAACGACAACATCCACACAGAGTTCCTCAAGAACATGAGCCATGAGGCATTGACCTGGGTCCAACTTTTCCTCTCCAACTGCTTGGAAAACCTGACCATACCATCCAAATGGAAGCAGGCTAAGGTGCTGGCCATACTCAAGCCAAATAAGACACCAGATGAACCAAAGAACTACCGCCCAATATCACTTCTGTCACATCTTTACAAACTGCTTGAGAGGGTCATTCTATCAAGAATAAACAACATCATTGAAGAGAACCTTCCCCACACCCAAGCTGGTTTCCGTAAGGGTCGATCAACAACAGATCAAGTGACCCGGCTAGTTCATGACATCGAAAGCGCCTTCCAAAGGAAAGAAAAGTTTGGATCAGTCTTCATCGATCTCACTGCGGCGTATGACACAGTCTGGCACAGGGGCCTCTACCTCAAGCTCCTGAAGACTCTGCCTGATGTTAAGCTCGTGAAGTTCATCATGCTGCTTATACAGGACCGTACCTTTGTACTGGAAACCTCAAATGGCCAACGCAGTAAGAGAAGGAGACTGAGGAACGGGCTCCCCCAAGGCTCTGTTCTTGCCCCAACACTTTTTAACATCTACACCGCTGACATGCCTGTTGGAGAGTGCTCGCAATACACATATGCCGACGACTCAGCCATTGGATTTGGTGACAAAGCTTTTAGTGTGGTTGAGAATGCCCTTGGAAAAGATCTCTCACTACTGAGCGGGTACTTCCACAAATGGCACCTCAAGCTAAGCCTGCCCAAGACAGTATGCTCTGTGTTCCATCTTGCCAATAGATGTGCCAATACCATGCTGAACATTACACTCGATGGCACCAACGTCAGGCATGACCCCAACCCCAAATACCTTGGTGTCACACTTGACCGTAGCCTCACTTTCAAGCCACACATTCAACAAGTTGCTGCCAAGACCGCTGCCCGTGTAAACCTCCTGAAGAGACTGGCTGGCACCGGGTGGGGTGCAAACTTCACCACCCTGCGCACCTCTACCCTTGCCCTGGCATACTCTACGGCTGAGTATGCCGCCCCTGCATGGAGTCACAGCAGCCATACAGCCTCTATTGATATTGTGCTGAACACCGCCATGAGGCTAATTAGTGGTGCCTTACCATCAACCCCTGTCGAGTTCCTCCCCATACTGTCTGGCATTCCACCTCCAGAGCTCCGTCGAAACTTCCTGACCTTGAAGCTGGCCTGCAAGAGTGCAGATGAGCCAACAAGCCTGATTCCCCCGCCTGCTGAATATGGCCACCAGAGACTCAAACGCAAACACTTCTCCACCGAAGCTAGGAGACTCCTTACCACGAGCCTTCCACACCCTGGATGGATCCTTGACTGCTGGAACAAGCAATGGTCCAAGTCAACATCCACGTTGAGGAAGTTCATCAACTCTCCTTCAACCAACCCACCTGGGTGTGACCTACCACGGAATGCCTGGGTCAACCTCAACAGACTTCGGTCTGGAGTAGCAAAAACCCAAATCTACCTGCATATGATTGGAGTGTCTGTCACTGATCTCTGTGAATGCGGAAAACCACAGACTGTTGAACATATTATCGATGAATGCCCAATCTTCAAATCACCACATGGAGTCAGCGGCCTCATTGAACTGGATGATGATACCACTTCTTGGCTGATGTCCCAATTGCCTGTGTAGCCCTACACGAACGAACGAACGAGCCAGGTGAGGTTAATAAATGTACCTCTTTCATGAAGTCAATGATGTCTCCCACTTTGAGCTCCAGTTGATTCTCCTGCTGTGGCTGGTAGTCCCACAATGCCTCACACTGCCTCTTGTTCAGCTCTGCAATGACAAACACACGACAGAATACACCAGTTAGACCACTAGCCTGCTCAACGGCCAAGAAGATATAGACATTGTGTGTGTGTGTGTGTGTGTGTGTGTGTGTGTGTGTGTGTGTGTGTGTGTGTGTGTGTGTGTGTGTGTGTGTGTGTGTGTGTGTCACATAGAAACACCATATTCCCCCAAGGATTCCCTGGTCATGACAGCTACAACACTTGAGATTTCCCTAAAGATGATTCCCTAACGCACGGTTCCCCAATAGGCGGCCCGTGTGGCAATTGCGGCCTGCGAGAGCCAATTGTGCGGCCCGCACACCCCTGTCATAACTTATCTTGACATAAATGTACGTAAATGGAATCGTATTGTGGGGCTTTAACGTTGAAATTTTGTAGGGGTCGCTATGGGCCATACGGCCACGCGCCCTTTTAAGACCATTAAAAAATTAAATTGTTCGCCACTTGTGATGTGTGTGCAAAGTTGCACAACTTTCCGAGTATGTTTAGGCCCTCTAAAACGCGATTCATTACTAGTGACGACTAACCACCAGGTAACAAATGATGTATGTGTTACAATTAGTATAGTTTAATCCCATAAATCAGATGCCAAACTATAACTTCACTTCTTGCATCCATTTCGTCTAGTTGTGAAGAATTTAAGAAAGTCTCATCCAGCGCAGCTGAGCCTTAATTAGCGATTTCTAGTGGTGGAAAAGGTACTCACATTTCTTACTTAACCCATTAAGATTTTTCCAAAAATAGCAGATCTACAAGCTCATAGCTTGTATATCTGCTATTTTTGAATAGCCAAAGAAGTCTTAAAATGACACAGATGTGTTCCCGGTCTTAATGGTTAGGTAAAAGTATCAATACTTTGTTACCTATGGGGCATCTGCCAAAGCTTTCAATGGGAATAGCATGGTTTGATGGTTTTGCGTATTTTTCTTTGTGTGGCACACACCTTGCATTTATGTGCTCTATACACCTTGTCTATTAGAAGCAGATAAATGCGCGAGACAGATGATGCGTTTCCCCCTCTGTCCAATCGGCTGAGTTTGTTGTGTTTTTTTTCTTTACATTTCAACAAAGTCTGTCTTGTCTGTGTGTGAATTATAATTAGGCTACATCATGTTTTATGTATTATTATATTGATTGAAGTGTGAAGCACATTCCTTCACTCCATAACACAGTTTTATCAGGTATCAGAAAGTAAGAAACAGTGTTATAAATGGTAAATGGTGCATTTATATAGCGCTTCTATCCGAAGCGCTTTACATTGATTGTGCCATTAACCCATTCACACACACATTCATACACCGATGGCAGAGGAAACCATGCAAGGCACCAACCTGCTCATCGGGAGCAATTAGGGGTTCAGCGTCTTGCTCAAGCGTCTTGCTCAAGTACACTTCGACACTAACTCTAGGGGAGCGCCCCAGCCCGGGATCGAACTGGGAACCTTGCGGTTTTCCAGTTCACTCTACCCGGCCACTCTACCCCTGATGATGTTGACTTACCTTGACGTTCAGGCTCTGCCATGTCTGCCACTATGTAGAGACAAATATTTCAGAACATTATTTTTGCTAGAAATAATATAATTATTTGTAGTCTTTCAATTGAAAAGCTAAAGTTACTTCAAATCCAAACAGACTTTAGCGTGCGTTAGTGACTCCTCTAGATGACAGACACAGTTGAAGTGACAGTATATTCATGTCAGAACCTCCCAGAGGTACACTGAGGGTTGGCTTATTGCCCGGAATGTAGTGACACACCTTTTTGTCAGGTCATGTTCCCATAGCATGGGCTTTGCTTTGCTGTAAATTAGGATGCCGTATCTAACCCCAAGGGAACGGCGGAAATACGTGTTCGTATCCGGTGGCGGGGAATAAGAAGATCAGCGTTCAGAGACCAGAGTTTTTCTTTCTCAAACAATTCCATTTTATTGTCAAGAGTTCTCGGCAAATCCATACATACAAGTCAAATCAACATATGGCGCATCTTGTTCACAGAACCTGGTTCATTCTTGCTGAACATGGCCTCTGCGTGGGTCCAGATTACAGAGAGCCCCGTTTCTCACAAAAACACCACATTATATGCAAAAAGACATTAGACCTAGCACCTCCTCCTGACCACTCACAAACAGGTTTCTAGGAACAATGGACTCCTTAAGGTGGGCCTTCTCAGTCACACAATGGGTCAGTTTTAGCATGTAAAATGTATCTATCAAACTGTACTTTTACACAAGCTCACATTATAACATTATTATTCAACATTTTATTAGCTTCGAAATGAATCTAAACAGTGACATGTCCGACGTTGTATAAATTATCTAGTTAAAATTACTTTAAAGGAAACGCATTCTTCTGCAGCTGTTGGGAACGTCGGATCACAGAGTGATCCTATTGGTTTTTCCCTCGGATCTATTTTACTAAAACTAAAGTCCTATCTATCTGTGAATTTAGAACAAACTAGTACACATTTGTATCAGTAAATCCTGATGGATTTACTCCTTGTCAGTCTGCCGGTTTGAGAGAGGCACCAGGCAACAGGCACTCACGCATAATATTAGAATGCGTGCGCAGTGGGGACAAAAGGATCGGCTCGGGTGTGGTGTCATAAATTCGCACCCGAGACAATGGACAGAATGGCTGGAGGTGCTATCTTGATTACCTCCACTGTAACAGACAACCACAGCTGTTCTCTCCCAACTAGCCTTTTGGTCCCCTAATATTATGAGACCCTTAACCGTTTGTGTTGATATGTATTAATATCATAATAACTTCATATTCCACTGTATCAGCGTTGAAATACACCACAAGGACATTGTAAACAAAAATATTTACACAAATGCATTATTTATTTTTACACCAACTTAATAGCTGGCAAGGGAGGACTATAATAATGATCTGTATGATTGTCTGTCTGTCTGTCTTAATCACATGTTTTAAACAGGAATTAAAGACAGAATGAATGAATGTTAAATGAGTTTTGTTTTGTATAAAACGTTCTTATTTATATTACCGGTGAGAACATGACATCTGTGTTTAAACACAGAACTGACAACATTGTGTCTCCACATCGGCTCTGTTTGAAACATGTTCTCTTGTGGGGGTCCCATGATGGGGGTCCATGACAATGTTTGAGAACCACTGACATAGACCAGAAGTCCTGTATTCAAAATGTAGGTTTACTTGAGTAAAAGTACAAAAGTATCGGCATCAAAATATACTTAAAGTACCAAAAGTAAAAGTATACTCATTGTGCAGAATGTCCCATTTAACAAGTTCAAAATGTATAAGAAAATCTTTTGAAAATAGCAGATCTAAAAGCTCACAATGCGTTGCATCGCGACACATTGTGAGCTTGTAGATCGTCTATTTTCAAATGGCCGAAATGTATATGGGGCTGAAGTGGTTAATGTGTGTTACTTTACACCACTGCAAAGCATCCTGGGTACTGTAGGCCAGTGTGTCTCCATGTAAAGGTCTTGTTTTGATTGATTAAATACTTTATTAACAGTTTGCATTAAGTACAGAGGTACAGTTATACAATGATGCTAAAATAATACCACAAAAAGACCTGAGAACTTGTTTCCATTGTGGTCCGGTGTATTCAATTCATCAAGACATATAAAGACATTCAATACTACAAGAAATCATCAATACTAGGAGCAAAAACATAAAGTATTTACAGATAAACAGAGGGGGGTCATTTATTTTGTCATGCTAGAAGACTTGTCTAGTTGTAAATTGGTGTTATTTTATGATGCTTTAGAAGGTCCAGGAATTACATGTAATACAATACAGTATACCTTTAGAATGTACAAGCATGACTGTTTTGATCAGAGTCTCACTGTTATCTCTATATCTACAGTACATACACAGTAAAGGAATTCTGTATTAAATAATATCAGATAATATTCTTATCAAATCATGTCTAACTAGACAAGTACACTCCTCAGAGCGTTGGCATATCTCTGCCAGGCCCAGATACACTAACCTGTTCTTCTTCACTGTTAATGTAATGATCACCAGAACTGCTCCTTTCTTCTCACATTGATCCCTACTAACCAGAATACGACATGAAGAACCAGAAGAACCCGATTCTACGACATGAAGAATCCCCTGCTCGCCTCGCCACAGCCACACACGCCTCTCTCTCTCTCTCTCTCTCTCTCTCTCTCTCTCTCTCTCTCTCTCTCTCTCTCTCTCTCTTTCTCCTCTCTCTCCTCTCTCTCCTCTCCCTCTCTCTCTCTCTCTCTCTCTCTCTCTCCTCTCCTCTCTCTCTCTCTCTCTCTCTCTATCTCTCTCTCTCTCTCTCTCTCTCCTCTCTCTCTCTCTCTCTCTCTCTCTCTCTCTCTCTCTCTCTCTCTCTCTCTCTCTCTCCCAACTGTGTCTTTCATATAATCCGTTACGGTTCAATCTTTGTCAGTCACATAGGCTTGTAGCCTACATGAATGACGTATTATGATACCAATCACATCGCCATGAATGGAATACGTTTGTATATGTTTTTTACCCGAGCAGTGCACGTTCGAGTTACACTAAGGCCAGGTACACACTGCAGGACATTAGGTCCGATATTGCTGTCGCCGACCTTTTTTGGCGCTCGCCGACAAAACCTCCCGATCTGACGCAGATCGGCCTTTGATCGGCGAGATAATGCTCGCTGTGTGTGAAAGGCTCCGCGACACGATGTGGCCGCGATTCTCCGCCCTGCGACGGCTTTCCGACCGTTTTCAGATAACTAAACTGTTAGATATTCGGCCCTGTCGCAGAGAGGAGATCGGACAGTATCATACAGTATGAAACGGTCTGCGAGGAGATCCACGCTACAGCCAATGAGAGCACATTACAGCAACCGTGGCTAGGGGAGCGTCGCTGGATCTGACCACAACAAACAGTCCCTACCGCAATATTACCGTCCAGTCCTGTAATAAGTTAACATTATAAAACAAAATGAGAAAGTGAGCGAGCCTGGTGGGCTGTTTATTTTAGAGGAATTGTACAGAGAGAGAGAGAGAGAGAGACAGAGACCGAGAGCGAGAGCTCTCTCTCTCTCTCTCTCTCTCTGTATGTGTGTGTGTGTGTGTGTGTGTGTGTGTGTGTGTGTGTGTGTGTGTGTGTGTGTGGCTCTGTCTGAACAGCGTTGCCAGATGTTGCGAGAGAAATAAGCAACCAGGTCTATGAAAACAAGCCCAAGAAAAGGCCACTTGATCACTTTAAACCTATTTACAAATACATTGGATATTTTAAAATAGCC
The DNA here is from genome assembly GCF_963454915.1 of Gymnoscopelus microlampas. Taxonomy (NCBI): domain Eukaryota; kingdom Metazoa; phylum Chordata; class Actinopteri; order Myctophiformes; family Myctophidae; genus Gymnoscopelus; species Gymnoscopelus microlampas. The sequence goes on from NC_139943.1 coordinate 57,025,196, forward strand.
AATCTACAAGCTCACAACGCATCGCAGCTATTTTCAAAGAAGAATCTTGAGAAAATTGTGGAATATTTGCCAAATCCACACAGATCTTGTATGGGGGTCTATGGCACAACATATTTTCAGAAGCCGGGATGTCTGCGCCTCTGCGGACAATTCATTATCATTATTAATTTGGGGGTCCTTGCCAAATGTTTGAGAACAACTGATTCAAACAATATTAGGAAACAAGGCCAAAAAAAGCAACTACACTTTCAAGCAACTTTACAGAAAAACAATCCCAAAGTCGCTTATAATAAGCGGACATGGCAACTGTTTCAGCGCACTTGACGTGCGGGAGAGGGAGAGGGAGATAGGCATATCACGGGATACGTCGATTAAAATGAATTGGAATAAACACAAATGTATGTATTGGGTCTGACTCTGGAGATGGCATCTTAGTGAACTATCCTACAGTGTGTCAGCCCTTGTCGGGGATCAATCGTGTTGTGAAAACCACAACGACATTATGACAGCCGATTTCAAGAAATAAACTCCTGCAGTATGTTATGCTTAAAGGACAACTTTGTTTTTTTACAACCAAGGTTTATGTTTTAGATTGTAATTAAAGTAAATAAAGGATGAGTGTTCAAATTTTAAAATGTACTGCTTTCTATAGTTTTAGCAATTTCCGTGATCTTTTTTTACAGTGGGCGGGGGCATTCTGTCCGATGGCTAAATATGTCTTTTTTTACACAATAACCTGGTGTTTTCTTTATTATTATTTACAGTAGCTTTTCTAGCCCCCAATAACTTACATCTGGCCATCAAAGACCACAGGACCTTTTTTATTGTGTAAAAAAGGCATATTTAGCCACCGGACAGAATGCCCCCGCCCACCCCAAAATATCGCAAAAATTGCTAAAACTATAGAAAGCAGTAAATGAAAAAAAAATAACACTCATCTTTTATTTTTACTTTAATTACAAGCTAAAATATAAACCTTGGTTGTAAAAAACTAAAGTTGTCTTTTAACAATCAGATGACCCCCCGACCACTTTAAGGTCCTGCAATGTGTACCTGCCTTAAAGCAGTCATGACGGCTATTCCCCATGAGACTCGGGCGGGCTGCAGTGATCCCGTGCCGCCACGTTAATAAGATATCGGAGGGTCGGGTTTATTACATTACATTACATTACAGTCATTTAGCAAACGCTTTTATCCAAAGCGACTTACAATAAGTGCATTCAACATAGGTAGGGAACAAAACTACTAATCACCAGAAGTCTTAAGTACATTTCCTGCAAAAACAAGCAACCAAGAGTATACCTATAAATGCCTGATAAATGCCGAAAGTTGCGGTGGGTATTTTGGGGCATTTTGGGGGTGAAATACTCTTTTAAGGGTTATCACTTTTCAACACACCATATATGGAAGACATATCATTGTGACACAATGTGAGCTTGTAGATCAGCTGTTTCACTATTTCAAATTCTTACAAGAAAATATAAATAATTTCATTTCACAACATGAGAACTTGAAGTTACATAAATGACTAGAATATATATATATATATATATATATATATATATATATATATATATATATATATATATATATATATATATAACCTTTATGTAAATGTATAAACTCTTACCAGACATTCTCTTTCCAGTGTCAAGTCAAAATGGAGCCTGAACAATCTGTCACTGTGTGTGTGTGTGTGTGTGTGTGTGTGTGTGTGTGTGTGTGTGTGTGTGGACTTTGTTCCTGACTTACAATGGGTGCGTTCGAAAATACAGCACTGAGCGCACTGGCCAATACAAACAAATAGGCGAGTGTGCTCCGGTGCGTAATTTCCGAACGCACCCATTGCGGTCTTATCACATTCTGTCACCTTCCCACACTGCAGTGAGGACAAGTAAACATAATCCGATAGGTAACCAAATGTGGTGTAACATAAAGAGGTTCAGTGTTGACAACTCATAGTATTGTGAGGAGAGGTTTATTTTAACTATAATATAGACTATGAATGGAAATACTCAAGTAAAGATAAAGTATGGCATTGTGGTTAGGGTGAGTAATTGTACTTAGTTACTTTATGCTAATAGTGGGACTACAAACACAATCTGTCACTGTGTGTGTGTGTGTGTGTGTGTGTGTGTGTGTGTGTGTGTGTGTGTGTGTGTGTGTGTGTGTGTGTGTGTGTGTGTGTGTGTGTGTGTGTGTGTGTGTCAAAAACAAAGCAATAAGTCAGGAACAAAGTCCACACACACGGCAAGGAATGATTGATGGCAGGTGTGTGTGATTGGAGGAAGGCCACATGGTTCTGACCGTACCGTGTCAGGCCTAGGAAGAGTGGCACTAGGGGAATGTGGACACCAAAACAGAGTGGGCACTAGGAGAATGTGGGCACCAAAACAGAGTGGGCACTAGGGGAATGTGGACACCAAAACAGAGTGGGCACTAGGAGAATGTGGACACCAAAACAGAGTGGGCACTAGGAGAATGTGGACACCAAAACAGAGTGGGCACTAGGAGAATGTGGACACCAAAACAGAGTGGGCACTAGGAGAATGTGGACACCAAAACAGAGTGGGCACTAGGGGAATGTGGACACCAAAACAGAGTGGGCACTAGGAGAATGTGGGCACCGAAACAGAGTGGGCACTAGGAGATTGTGGACACCAAAACATACATAAATACAACACCCCGGTATGATAGTAAATTTGCAATATTATCAAGCATCAACTTTTTGTTTAAAATACACTATAGTTGATCTTAGGGCATACATATCACATTAAAAAGTAAAGATAACTAGCCAATACATGGACAGAAATGGTCTGGAAGTAGGCCTAGGTGTAAAATGATTCTCCAAGGCATTTTCAGATTCTCCTATGTTTGCCAGACCCAGGGGGTCTGGCTTTGTACCTGTTTTCTCCATACATGGGCATAACCCCTTTGTCCTTAGGCCCCAGCCATAAAAGTCTGTTCCCCTTTCGTCCATACATGGGCATAGACACAGGCTGACACGTCATGTGAAGTCTGGGTCTGGCAGAACCAGGTCTCCTGGTCCTGTTTTAGAAACGTAAAACTATAGTGTAGCCAGTTGCACAAGGATAACATATTTTAGTATAGATAGACTAATAGTCTATCTAACTAAAAGCTGTTATCCTTGTGCAACTGGATACATTGACTGCTTTATACCATGGGTTCTGCTGAGAGCTCAATGTGTGGAAAAACCCAAAGAATGAGAGACAGAGACAAAGGTTTAACTTAAAGATGTATTGGAACAAAACTGTTCAACATACAGAACATCAATTGCATGAGTATAAGGAACATAAACAATGGGGGCCCTTTAAAGTCTGAAAGTCAAGTTCAGAGTCATAGGCGGATTAGGAGGGAACGGGCCCCTGGGCCGAGACATGCAAAAGAATGTCACTTGTTTGCCTTACACTAGTAACACACACATACTTAAAAGACCATACAGTCAAGTGTTATATGATGCTATTGTATGAATGAGGGGCCCCATTTAGATAAATTGGAGTAGATAACATACAGTAATGACATTGTTATCTACCCCGATAAATGGGTGGCCCATGGGCCCCCTCATTTTGTTATAATGCGTGGACTTCAGAACATCTAATTGTTGTTTTGCACTTGCTTTTTGGATCCTTCCCTCTGAAGTCACACGACTTGCAGGGCACTTTGCAGGGGCCCCTGCAAAGTTAATAACAGTGACGCGGTCACGTGGATTGATTGATTGAATATTTAATTAGGCAAAAATGTACAAGTTAAAAACACTTTGTCTAAAAGGTCCGTCCAAAAAAGTCCTTGCAGTCTTTTTTCGATTGAGGTCCTTGGTATTCAATTCATAAACATATATAGTAGCACCAAACAGTTCAATATCATCAGAACATATATATATATATATATATATTTATATATAAAAAAAAAAAAGAGGCTCAAGCTCAGGCCCCCCCCTAGCTCAGGGGCCCCTGGGCCTGCGTTGGATAATCCTCCCCTGGCTATAGCGCACGGCATGGTTGATATGAGTACAGGGTGGAACAAGATTAACGTTACACATTTATGGATTGACATGTATGTACTATATATGTCACATGTATGTATGTCACAGGGACTAATCCCCAATCCAACCCATGACCCTTGAGCGCCAAGCAGGGAGGCACTGGGTCCCATTTATATTGTCATACTATGACCACTCTAACCACAAGGACACTGAGCTGCCCATAGGGGGCACTATACATGCAGGCTCATACAGTATAGTTGCAACCCATGACTTACAGTATACAGCCCAGGCTAGGCAACTCAGCCTGGCAGAGATATGTACTCCACAGAGCGGCCCTTTCTAGTTGTTACTGTTCATGAAGTACAGAGAGAGAGAGAGAGAGAGAGAGAGAGAGAGAGAGAGAGGGGGGGTCTGGATTTCATTGCATTGTTTTTTTTTTAGAATGTTTAGGGTTTTTTCCTTTTCTAGAATGCCTTCAGTGTGTTGTAGGGTTAGAATCATAAAACACAGGACGTGATGTTGATACTGTCCATTGTGCCAATAGATGGTGTGCACTCACATGAGATTTGCCTTGATGTTACGAGAGTGGCATGGGAGGTGTCTTTCTTAGACTGGGGTAAGATGTCAATTTCGGGACACATCCTCAGTAGTGTGCCTTTGAATCAGGGGGTGTTTCGGCCTTCAAACACTATACACCCTCATCAAAGGTGGCAAGCTACAGGGTGATCAAGCCGCGCTTGTGTCCCATGCCCAATCATTAAGATTTGCCTAGTTGTTAAGTGGCTGACATCCCAAGGGACTGTGCAAGGCAGGGGCGTCCTCTTCCCTGAGCCAACCCTAGAGCTGACCGCATACCTCATATGCCCTCCTCAAGTTGGAGGGGTTTGAATTGGGTTCTCAGGTGGGGGGTCATGTTCTTAGAGCCCAGCTAGGGTCCTTCCGTTTGATCCATAGCCACTGGCTGCCTCTTTCAGCTGCTTCAGAAACTGCTCTGATGTCTGCCGCAGAGTCTGTCCGTGGATTCCAAGTTCCTTCAGCAATCTGATGGTGGAAGAAGCCACAAATCCTCTGCATCCCACTTCAACTGGACAGACTTTTGTGTTCCAGCCACGCTGAATTGCGTCTGCTGCCAGCTCTGTGTAGCGCAGTTTCTTGCGCTCATAGGCCTCCTCAACAGAGGACTTCCACGGGACTGTTATAGTATAGAGTATGTTATATTATAGGGTTATAGTCAGGGTTATAGTCAGGGTTATAGTCAGGGTGGAAGTATAGACTATGTCTGTGTTTTGTATAGAAACTATTTTCCACTTCATTCCACTTGCTCTGAATGGGTTGAAGGTGTTGCTTGTTTTGCCTCCAAAAGAAAATAACTTGTAGATCTGTTCTTATTTTTGAACAGATGAATAAATGTAAAGCAGGATATCATAGGGACTTCTCAATCCGTGTACGTAGCGTTCAGTTGATTTTCAAAATAAAATCCCAAAATCAAAAATCGGAAATTGTCCGTTCAGTTTATATCCGTTCTTAAGTCCCAAAATCGACAATAAGAAATTGGCTTCATCTCATGAATGGAAAACGGAAATTGACCCGTTTTTTAACTTAATTTTTTTGTTAAACACAATTTTTGCCAAGATATCAAGTATTACTTTATAAGCCCGTATCTTGCGTTCAGTCTATTATTCAATGTGAAATCCAGAATCAAAAATCGAAAATTGGCTTGATTTTCAATTCTAGCCTTTCATCTACATGAATGGAAAACGGAAAATTACCTGTTTTTTAATTATCGATCATTCATATGCATTATTATACAAAGTTACGGATAGGGAGGGGGCGGAGCCGAGTCTCCACCCCCTCGCTACGCGCCATCTTGGTGAGGTCGTAACGTCACGCTTTGATATCGCCGCAAAGCAATCTTCCAATCACTCTGCTGCTCCGTCCAGCTCCATTCATATTATCTCGGTGTTCAGACCCACGCTCACTGGTAAGTTGATGAAATTACTTTATTTATTTTTTGCAACACTGGCCAGGCAAGGCAGAGGGACGACAGCTGCAGCGTTATAAAGAGAAACAATAGTTTTATTTTATGTAAATCGGCTTTAGTGCTTATCTTAAGAAATATAGCCCATAGAGGAGAATAGTAGACCAGGGGTCTTCAATGTTTTCCAGGCCAATGACCTCTTAAGAGATGAAGCAGGGACCCCCTCACTGCATATTGTATAAAATTGTGTTGCACGTTAAACATCTTCATATATTTCATAGACAGCTTCATAGACTTGTTTGACAGCACTAATGTGTTGGATTCATGTTAAGTTGTGCATTGTGAGCTTGTAGATCTGCTATTTTCTGCTAATGTTCCCCTCAGAATAGGGATGCTAGGGTTGAAGTGGTTAATGTAACGCAAAGATTTGGGCCCCTCTGTAGTAACACTGAGGATCCCCTAGGGATCCCGGACCCCCTCTTGAAGACCCCTGGTCATGGCCTGTTCCCCAACTGCAACTGCTCTCAATAGTCTAAGACTATTGAGAATGTTTTTTGTAACCAGTGATGGTTACAAAAAATACTCGTTTTCAGTTTGCTTTGTTTTGTTACAGCCAGGATGATTATGCTCAACCTGTAATGTACATTTTTGTGAGTAGTGAGAACATTTAATCAAATATGAAGACAGAGAAGTTTGGTTCATGTGTGCACTACTGCAGTTCTTACTATTGACAGTAATGTGTTTAGTATGATAATTGTAAAGAAAATAAAGCTGTATTATGTTATTAGTGAGGTAGAGGCGCTTCATTGTGACCAGCACTCAACAATACACACCTGAAAGGCAGATATTTGTGAGGGGCTTGTATATGTGAGCTTACAGTAGGTTTGCATTATTATTTGATTTTCTGTACAATGATACTGTGTTTATTTTACATTATCGAACCTTTCTTTGTTTTCCAGTACGACCGAGGACTCAAACTCTGGCTGCCTGCCTCTCCAAGACCCCATCTACTGCTGAGAGGAAGGAGTTTGTGCTGGAGTTTTACTAAGACTGGTTGAGGCAGATATTCCCCTTGAGAAAGCTCCCACACTGGCTGCAAAGCAGGGAGGATCCCTTCCAGCTCTGTCCCACTTCCGCTCAGACTACCTGCTAGAGCTGTTACCTCAGTATGTGGAGGATATCAAGAGTGCGGTGGAGTGAAAGGCCATCTATGTTTTATTAGATGAGACAACAGATGCCTGTGGTCGCTGTGTCCTCGGAATTCTTCTGCAACCCGTTGGCGAGCCATCTCTGACATCAGATATTGTGTTCCTTGAGAGAGTCAACTTCAACACTGTGTCACAGGCAGTCATCTCTTGCCTCAACAGCTACAACATCAACCTCAGTGACGTGTGGGCTTTTGTCACAGACTCAGCAAGCTACATGAAGAAAGCCTTCAACATCATTCTTCATGGCCTGTTCCCCAACTCCAGACACATCACATGTCTGGCACATCTCCTCAACAGGAGACATCCAACCCTTCTGCTGCCACTATCCATGGTCAACTTGACAACCTCTACATGTTTGAATACGGCTGCAGTGCAGGGGCTGAAGACTGGCATCCTGGGACCAAAGAGCAGCTGGGGGAGCTGGATGAGAATGAGCATGATGCCTACTCTCAGCTCTTCCAGAAGACCATGGCTAACTGCTCTGCAAAGCTGCAGGCTGTGATGGAGAGACACCCCAGCATGGATCTCTTCAAAGCCCTCCCAGTGTTTTACCAAGCAATTGGCTGGTCTAAGAAAGAACATTCAGGACTATGTCCAGGTGGCCCCTGCCCTTACCCTTGTGTCAGCTGAGGAATGACATCGTTACGTCCACATGGACTAGAGTGATGCTGAGTATGTCAGTCCTGTGGAGTGGTGGGCTGCCAGGGAGGACAGAATGCCCACTCTTGCCCCACTAGCATCATTGTACCTCCATCACCCCGCTACCTCAGTGGATGTTGAGTCTTTTCTCACATTACACTATGCTGCTTACACAGTACCGACGGAGCCTGACTGAACACAACATTACAATGATGCTTATTGCCAAATTCAACTGTCGGCAGAATAACCCCCACTGACTGACTGAAAGCCAGAGGCTGGCTATCTGGCTGGCTGGCTGACTGACTGCCTGACTGAAAGCCACAGACTGACTGACTGACTGACTCAGAATGCCTGGCTGAAAGCCTCAGGCTGACTGACTGACTGACTGACTGACTGACTGACTGACTGACTGACTGACTGACTGACTGACTCACTCACTCACGCTTTAATGGTTGTTAAATGTTGCCTTGTCTTGTATAGAATGTTAAAGTTGTTCTTTTCAAATGCATAGACTTGCAGAAAAAAACAATCATCTGTTTTTCAATGATTATTTAATGTTCCGGAAGTGCTTTGTATCCTCTCTTGAACAAGCACTATATCTGTTGTATGTATTTGTTCCAAATTTATTTATTGAACAAATTAATTAATGTATGTTTAACGATTATGTAAAATGTTCTTTTTTCCCCTCCTTTTAATTAAAAAAAAGAAAATCCAGCATCCATATTCTGGGGATAACATTAGCCAAAAATAGCAGATCTACAAGCTCACAACGTGTCACAATGCGGCGCGATGTGAGCTTGTAGATCGGCTATTTTTATGAGAGAGAATTCGTGTAAAGGAAAGTACAGTTGCAACTCAGGTCTATTTGTCTTAGAATAGAGAGTGTAAGTAGTTAAAGTAAACTGTTCCTTTCCAATGTACAGACTTGCATACATACAGAAAAAACAAACATCTGTGGTTTAATTATAAATTCTTTTTATTTAAATTGTTCTAAAAAAATATCAGTTCTCGCATTTGCACTATACTTATTTATGTATTTATTACATTATTTAGAGAATGAATTTATGTATGTTCATGTTGGACCCATTGGTAAATTATTGTTTTCTTAGATTAATGTTTAATCTACCTGTTCCCAATGCATTTCAGTGGCAAATTTACATTTTATTGCACATTTGTTATTTGAATTGAATATGTACTAAAGAATGTTCATGAAGGAGTGAATTAGTATTGAATAAAAAATGACAAAATCAAAGGTTTGACTAATGGATCTTACTTTGTGGTACTTTAAGATTTATTTAGCATGTTTAGGGTTGTTATTCTTGCTCCAAACACATTGATTATAGTACTGGATAACTGTCTAAAACCTTAAAAAGTCACCCCGCAGAATCCCACAGATTTTCCTCCTGAATCACCACTGAAAAACAGAAAAAAAACTGCAGATTCCGTTTGGGTTTACTGATCAGATCTTCAGGAGTCAGCAGGTGGCGTGTCCACAGCGAACAGTGGCTGAGAGAATGCGATAATGGTGTCATTTTTCAGTACAGTGTAATATATATATGTATAGTTATACATTGAGTACTGTTACGGCCCTATGTGGCCTCATATTGTGTTTTTAACCCTCTGAGTGTTTTCAGTGCCCTACTTGGTAATGGAGGGTGGAGTAGAGATTGGAGGAGTGGCGTGGTGTCTGGAGACACACCTGGGCCTCATTCCTCATCATCATCATAACCTTTATTTCAGCTCGGAGTACAGTTGAGGGGCAGGCCCTCATTTTCAATGTAGCCGAGAAACAGAACACAGTAATCAACAACAGGAATAGACATTCACATACAGCAACATAAGATGCATGAATCAGAATACAGAAATCACTAAAAAAAAACTAAAATACTCAAAGAACTAGAACAGATCTACCTAAATTAAATTAAATAAAGCAGTTACAATCCTGAACAAAATTGTTGGAAGTCATTTCCCTGAAATGACCTAAAGATGGAAGTGATTTGATTTTCAAGGGCCTCTGGAGCTCATTCCAGGCAGATGGAGCACTGACAGAAAATGCTGTCTTGCCTAACTCTGTCTGTGCAAAAAGAACCTTGAGTGTCAGGAGATCAGTTGAGCGGGTCTGGTATGTAATAGGGTTCTGATCCAACATAGAACAAATATAAGGGGGCAGCATTCCTGAGATGGCTTTAGAAATAAATACATACTGTACCAGTGCTTATCACGCCTCTCAGATAGAGAGGATAAGCCTGCGTTCCCATAGAGTGTACAATGATGGGTACCATAGCTGTCACCAGTGACCCATCTTAGGGCAGAATGGTACACAGTGTCGAGGCGCTTTAAAATTGATGGAGTAGCAGTTCTATAGATAATGTCTCCATACTAATTGTTTTCCTACTGGATGCAGGAAAGCAAGATTTATTTCTATAGAGACAAGGTTTTCAATGTGAAATTTAAAACACAATTTCTCATCTAGCCAGATGCCAAGGTAATTGTATTCCGTGGCCCTTTCTATTGTAGCACCACTTGAAGAGGTTATGACTATATTACTAAGGTTGGTGGTTTTAGCCCTAGTGAACAGCATGAATTTAGTTTTGCTTGCATTTAAAACCAGTCTAAGCTCAACCAGGGCAACCTGAAGAGCATTAAAAGCAAGCTGCAGCTTCCTCAATCAGCCCAGACAGCATAAAAGCCTGGGAGAAGCTCCTCATCAGCCTTTTTACCATCCGTCACCTCCATGTGCTGAACCCTTTCTGTTAGTTAGCTGGTGTTTGCTACTGTAGGTCTATAGGCTGTGTGCCATACCTTTTTCCTGCTTAGTGCGTAAGTAGGTAACTTTATTTACTTAGTGTTTAAAGTATAGACTATTCTTAGATAGGAAACGTAATCATATTCCAAACCTTTTTCCTGAGTATAATAGAGAAGGGAAGCTTGTAGGGATGTGCCGCCATTTATTTTGTTCCCCCTTTTGACCCTGTTTTGTTTAGTTAGGGAGCCTATACTGTAACTTTGTTTTGGTGGCGTTTAGGTTGTTTTCTTTTCAGGTAGGGTTGGGGTATTTTGGCTTTGGCCACCCTGAAGTTTGTTGCTTTCCCTGATCTGCTTAATTATCCATTGTAAACTTAAGGTTGATCCTAATATTAATGTACACTTTTTCGTTACCTGTGTATGTGTTACTCCTTAGCCTCTAGACACCTTATAAGGTCGTAACAAGTACACAGTAGCTAGGCACACATCTGTTTCTGGATCGCTGGAAGAGGAATCGGGTATAGGAAGGGTACAGGATATTCACACCAACTGGGTTTAAATGGTTGAGAATGCGATAATCATGATTTATGTGTCATGCCATGAGTATTACAGTATAATAGTACATGATGTATTCTAAATTATATAACGAACAAATAAAGGGTTGGAATTAAAGAGCTAAGATACAGTATTATGAACAGTATAAACTGGTAGAAATGTGTTAATATGTATTGTTGGCCTATACTGTTTGGACTAGTATGGATGGTGCCATAGTGAAATATAAATGCCAAGACATACAGTAGGCTAGGACGCCTGAAGGTACAATATTAATAATGTACACATTCTAGACAGCAATATCTATAGTGTTAATGTCTTTGTTTGTACAACATATACCCAGTGGTGGAAAAAGTACTCAAATATTTTACTTAGTAAAAGTAAAAGTATCAATACTGCAATGTAGAAATACTCTGTTACAAGTAAAGGTCCGCAATTCAAAAGTATAAAAGTATTGGCATCAAAATGTACTTAAAATACCAAAAGTAAAAGTACTGGAATGTCCCATTTCAAGTTTTCAAATGTATAAACATCTTTTGAAAATAGCAGATCTACAAGCTCACAATGCGTCACATCGGAAGCATTGTAAGCTTGTAGATCGGCTATTTTCAAATGGCCAAAATGTATATAGGGCTGAAGTGGTTAATGTATGTTCAGTAATAATAATCAAAATCTACAAAGTACTAGTAACTAAAGTTTTCAAATAATTGTAGTGGAGTAAAAGTACACTATTTACCTCTGAGATGTAGTGGAGTAGAAGTAAAAGTATTGGAAATTGGAAATACTCAAGTAAAGTACAAATACCTCAAAAGTGCACTTAATTACAGTACTTGAGTACTTGTACTTAGTTACTTTCCATCAATTCAAGTCTCGATGGGGTGACTAATCCATAGAAAAGGTCATTTTGGGGGTGAAATATCCCAAACACACAAAGTGAATGTTACAGATTAACAGCTGTAGGTATATGTACACACTGTATACCTCCGACTGTACAATACATAACATTTACAGTACACCAGTTTAGTGTTCATACTGTTCTGTATATGTCACATTCATACCTACGCTTACAGTTCATTCTATTTATATATTATACCAGGGGTCTTCAAGGTGTTTCAGACGAAGGACCCCATAGCTGAGAGATGATCAGAGATCCCCACTACATATTGTATACAATTGTGTGGCAGATTCAAACTTTTCATAGATTTCATATAGCTTCATAGGTTTGACAGCACTATATTGGATCCATGTTCATTTGTATTTTCAGACATTTAATCACTTAAACCATAAACTTGACCTTTCACTTGGTCTGCCCCCCCCCCCCATCTACACCAAACCTCATTGCCTATAAATAGCAGATCTACAAGCTTGTAGATCGGCTATTTTCCCTAAAGTTCCCTCCAGAATACACAAAGATTAGGCGGCCCCCTGTAACTCTGAGGATCCCTGACCCCCTGTTGAAGAGCCCTGTATTATACATACACTAATTGTTCTCAACGTGGGGTTCAGGGACCCCCCAGGGGTCCTTAATATATACGTAGCATCAACATCTGTTTTAAGCACCTCCCTGTACATTGGCTATTTGAAATACAACCAAACTCCATGCTCCTCGTCTGAGTCGTCTCAATGTGATGTGTTGTGAGCTTGTAGATCGGCTATTTTCAGAAGAATTTGAATGTTTTTGAAACATTTCACAACACAAACATAGTATGGGGGTCCCTGGGAAAAATATTTTCAGATGGGGCTAATACATATTAATTTGGGGGTCCTTGACATGGAAAAGTATGAGAACCATTGCATTGATTATAGTGATAACACATGATTCTCTTGTTCTCAGCCACTTTCTCAGTAAGAAGAATCTCCTGCAGTTTCTTCCTCCTTGGACATGACACACTGTAACTCAGCTGTAGATGCGAAACTGCATTTTTTTGTCTCAGTAGTGCTTGTACTCTGTGCAGTGACAATAAAGTTGAAGCTAAATCTAATCTAAACATCACTCATAAAAACAACTGCTTAATTTAAGCCAAGTAGGACATTTATCAATAGTAGGCTACAGATTACAGAATATGCAAGGCAAATAATGGCATTCAATAAAACATTGTATTCACAATTTAAGTGCAAGCTCTTGAAGTCATCTCTTTTAAGAGCTTGAATCCTCTTCACGAGGCTACTACTGCACAAAGATTAGTACATTTTTCGTTTTGGTGAAGCACATTAAAATAGTAGATATGTAGAGATATACAGTATGTATGTATAGAGAGTTCACAATATAGTAGTATAATATAGCATATAGTAAAGTATAATATTAGTTTAGATTAATATAGCTGTTTTTCCCCCTTTTGTAAAGGCTAGTGTGACTAATCATGCCATGACAGATCCTACACTATCTGCAATGTTGAATCCTCTGCCAACCAGTACAGTACACAGTCTCCAGGAAAATCTGATGGACGCTGGTGGTGACGCTGATCAAACTGCTGGGCTTTTGAGCAGTAGGCACGGCTCTGTTGGTGGCCAGCGTCATGCTGCCTTGCCTGGAGTGACTCTTCTTGTAGCGAGGGTCCTGCTGCTACACGCTGTGTTGGGAGCTGCCTGGAGTGCAGATGGTCTTAATTAGACTCCTTGGAGGTGTTTCAGGTTATTACTTGCAGATGGGTCAAAAACACCTGAGAATAAAATAAACAGGGAATATTACTGTGATAGTACAGACCGGTAGGATATCATTTAACTTTTAGATCATTTTCTTCTGCTTAAATAAGAGAACACTCCATGCTTCAATCAAATAATACATAAAGCATTGTCATTATCTAGTTAAAATGCTGTGGTTTCACTGACCCTGGTTCTAATGAATTAGAACAATATGCTCAATTTAAAATACACAACTCACGTTACCACGCTTTGACTCAGTCGCTGAAGTGGGCCACAAGCACCTAGAGTAAGGTTCTACTGTGTCTTTCCTCTGGACTCTTGCAGCGCAGCACCTACACGGGACCAGACCTCACACAGTCCAGACTTGCAGTCACAGTGTGCGTCAAGCACTGCCCCAGTGTGCTGTGCTCTGGGGCCATGATCCAGGGAGAGGTTGGCTTCTCCCTCGGTTGCTGAGTGCAGCACCTGAGAATAGAGTAAACAGTGATATTACTGTGATAGAACAGACCGCTAGGGTATTATTGTCTTCAGCTTACATAGGACAACACTGCATGCGTGCAACAAAAAAATCAAATAATATCTAAAGCAGAGGTCTTCAACAGGGGGTCCGGGACCCCTAGGGGGTCCTCAGAGTTACTACAGGGGGTCCGCCAAATCTTTGTGTGATTTTTACATAAACCACTTCAACCAAGTATCCCTATTCTGAGAGGAACTTTAGCCAAAGGCGTTGTGCGTTTGTAGATCTGCTATTTTCGGCAAAGTGGTTTAGTATAGCGGGGAAAAAGAGCAGGCTAAGTACAGAGTGAAAGGTCAGGTATAAGTGTTGTTTAAGTGCATGATTAAATGTTTGGAAATACACATTAACATGAATCCAACATGATAGTGCTGTGGAACAAGTCTATGAAGCTGCCTATGAAATCTATGAAAAAAGAAATATTCTATACAATATAATGGGGGTCCCTGCTTTATCTCGCTCTCAGCCAAGGGGTCCTTGGCCTGAAAACGTTGAAGACCCCTGATCGTAATTGTAATTATATCTAGTTAGAATGCTGTGGTGTTACCGACCCTGGTTGTGGTACATTTTGACCCAGTCTTGTAAGACCCTGCTTGTAAGACCAGCCACTGACTGTATGAAAAGTGCTGGGTAACCAGGCTAGTACTTTTTACTTGTGTTTTTCCCCCTATGAAACTCTCAAAGAACAAAGCTTGACTATCTGCATGCCAGCCACAATGGACAGACTCGACTTTCATGAATTATTTTGGGTCATTAATAAGGCCCATATTTGGGCTTTGTTTACGTCTGACTTCTTTTGGGCACACAGTAGCTTAGTCCAGCGTTAGAGTTCTCTCTAAGTTAGAGAGAACTCACTAACGCCAGGGCTAAAAAAGCTTAGCCTTGGATCAAGACTATATATTAGTTGTATTTGATCAAGTCTGACTCAGATAAAATAAATCTACGATAGTCTTGATCCAAGGCTAACAGTAGCCACGCTAACACACAGACTTGCACAGCACTTCTACAGTTCACCAACATTACCTGTCAAACGATAAAACAAAATAATAAAAACAAACTTACTTACCCTTGCACAAATAAGATTGAGCCTCAAGGCTGTTGTAGGCCATCAACTGGTCCATAGTGTAGTAGGCACTGCGTGTAAACACTAAATAATAATCATACAATATCCGGATAATGTATGGCCCGGCGGATAAAGATCCTTATTGACACTAAACTCACTCGTAACAAGCTTATACGGATCGATACCGATAAATGTAATCTTCTCCTCGTATTGTTTCCTCTTAATCTGCGTAAAATGTTCTAGCAGTGACTAGCTAAAGTAGCTGCTATGTGTTTGTTTACAGTGTTACACTTAGCCGGAGCTAACACGGTGCTGCTGGACCGAACCGGACCTCACCAAGATGGCGCGTAGGGAGGGGGTGGAGTCTCGGCTCCGCCCCCTCCCTATCCGTAACTTTGTATAATAATGCATATGAATGATCGATAATTAAAAAACAGGTAATTTTCCGTTTTCCATTCATGTAGATGAAAGGCTAAAATTGAAAATCAAGCCAATTTTCGATTTTTGATTTTTGATTTCACATTGAATAATAGACTGAACGCAAGATACGGGCTTGTAAAGTAATACTTGATATCTTGGCAAAAATTGTGTTTAACAAAAAAATTAAATTAAAAAACGGGTCAATTTCCGTTTTCCATTCATGAGATGAAGCCAATTTCTTATTTTCGATTTTGGGACTTAAGAACGGATATAAACTGAACGGACAATTTCCGATTTTCGATTTTGGGATTTGAGAACGGATATCAATTGAACGCTACGTACACGGATTCTTCTCGGGTCTGGCCCCGGAAAACCTTTTGTTACAAACCTCATTTGTAATTAAAATGATACAATTTTCGTCTAATTAGAAAAACATATGGGTCATTCCAGAATTGGAGGACATTTGGGCTTCCGAATTTTTGAAAAAATAACTTTCTATTTGACAAATTTCTGTTATATATTCATCAATAATAGGTAATATACTATCAAAAGCTTGATTAGCTCAGCTCAGGCATCAAAGGTATTTTTATTACATGTTTTATATGGGTTATAGTAACAGGGCTGCAAGTAAAAGTAACAGGGCTGCAAGTAACAGGATTGCAAATCTATGCTAATGTTAGCTTTTTCTCAGGAATAGAAGCTAGCTGTTTAGCTAGATGTTAGCACTTACCAAGAGGACAAACTCACATAAATAAATAAGTACATCTTTTTTTGTCAAGTATTTATCTTATTCTGGAAATATGCATAACAGGGTTGCGTGAGGTAGGTTGAGACATTCAAGTAAGGCTGACAATGTTATACAAATATGAATAATAGAAGAGAGGAGATGCCTTTGCTCTACCCATGATGTTAGGAAAGTGTTTGATGATGTCACTTCTAGTCTGTCATGTGACTCACACTTTTCTTCTTCTTTTACCATGCAAAAAGGTTTAAGGTAACAGGGTTGCATGCAAGTTGTGGGACACAGGTTCCTTGCATAATAATACTTATTTAAAATATTAGGTTAATTAAAACATATGTTTCCACATCAACAAGAGACATCTATGAACAAAATAATGTAAAAGAAAGTAGATTTAAATGTCATTTTAACAGTTTTATCTGAGATTCAATTTGGCAACCAAGGGGGTGGGACAAGAGAAAACTTGCATTTTAGGGGTACTACAGACTTATTTGGTATTTTTTTAAATATGTTTTTTTTTTAAATGCTCCAAGTTGATTTAGATTTGGTCTCAGGACAAGTAAAAGTTACACGACAAATGCATTATTTAGTATTTTGTAAATGGATTATTTGACATTTCTTGGGTGGGACGTAAAATGTCCTCCAATTCTGGAATGACCCACATAATTATTTTCTTTATAATAATGGCTGAAGCATTTGACTTGTTACATTTTTCTTGTACTGTATTTTGCAATGTGTGGAATATATTGAATTGAATACAAATACTCAGTTTTGCCTCCTTTTGATTTGACAAGGACTTATTGGTTATTGATTGTTTTATGCTAAGTGATTGATTAGTTGAAGAAGAAGGGATGCATTTAGCTTTAAGGTGGCCATACACTACGAGATAATCGGGCTAAAAAACAACCCTCCCGAGTATCGGGGGGGCGTGTCTACCCTAGCCTAGATCGGGAGCGAATCTCGGGCATAAACATCGTCTAGTGTGAGGGTTCAAAGATCCAATCTGAACCCTCCCGAGTTGCTCAAAAGACGATCGGGGCCACTCCGATCACGTTCAAAATAGTTTGATATTTCGAGTGAAAACCCCTCCCCTCGGGTGAACCCCCCCTCCCTCCTTTTTTTCTCTTCGTCAAAATCATTTAAAAAAATGTTTGATATTTATCTGGATCGCTACTGTATGGAACACCTCGCGCGGGTTGGACCGAGAGAAATACGGCCGCTGTTCCAACACCGCAATGCCCCACACACACGCACACGCACACGCACACACGCACACATACGCACGCACGCACGCGCACACACACACACACACACACACACACACACACACACACACACACACACACACACACACACACGTTGTTTATCATGTGCAGCTGCGGTGGATCCATGTTTTATATTAAATACATTATTTTGATAATGATTTTATTATATTAATTTTAAAATATGGACTGACAGTCCTATAGCTATATATCCATAGAGAATATATCCCCACCTGAAAGATGCTTATTAAACTTCATAACTTGCCTGGGACCATTCCATGCTTCATCTTGCCGTCTAAAATGATATTCCTTGGCTTGCAAACAGCCAAAACGTGTGTAGCCGATGAAACACAACGGCTTTGCATTGATGACACCAGGTATAAGAAACTCATGAGCGCACTGGCCAATACAAACTAATAGGCGAGTGCGCTCTGGTGCGCAATTTCCGAACGCACTGCTGCTGTCCAATGTGTCCATATTCATCTTTAAATGCCCTGTTTTCAGCACTGTCACATATCTTTTATACATATCTTTTATACTCTTTATACTTTTGGATAGTGTCATTTCTCTTTTTAACTAGCAGATTAATGTTTAGCGATCTCAAGCAGTCTGTCTCTCCATAAGTAGCAGCTGCAATCCATCCAGTAACGAGCAATTTATGCTTCGACGTACAACGGTCAGTGCATGGTGGGAAAAGTACTCAGATATTTTACCTAAGTAAAAGTATCAATACTGCAATATAGAAATACTCAGTTAGAAATAAAAGTCCGGAATTCAAAATTTACTTGAGTAAAAGCACAAAAGTATTAGTATCAAAATGTACTTAAAGTACCAAAAGTACAAGTAATGTTTGAAAATAGCAGATCTACAAGCTCACAATGTGTTGCGATGGGATGCATTGTGAGCTTGTAGATCGGCTATTTTCAAATAGCCTATGTAGGCCTATAAAATGAGGCCAAAGTGGTTAATGTATGTTTTATAATATAATAATTGATAAGAGTAAAGTAACTAGTAACTAAAGTTTTCAAATGATTGTAGTGGAGTAAAAGTACAATATTTGCCGTTGGGGTGTAGAAGTAATACAATAGTACTGAAAATTGGCAATACTCCAGTTAAGTAAAAATCACACCCTGTGTGAAGGTAGCGGCGCCTTTGATACATTTTGTCATCGATATGTGTTTATAATGTGTTTATAGCCATGTGTCACGTGAAGCTTGACCAATCACTTTGTTGACGCACCTGACCAAACAGAGCGTGACGGGTCTGACCAATCAGAGCGTTGACGGGTCTGACCAATCAGAGCGTTGACGGGTCTGACCAATCAGATCGTTGACGGGTCTGACCAATCAGAGCGTTGACGGGTCTGACCAATCAGAGCGTTGACGGGTCTGACCAATCAGAGCGTTGACGGGTCTGAGCAATCAGAGCGTTGACGGTGAACACGGACAAAGTCAGGTATAGAGCAGGATCCGCTCTATACCTAAAGGTCTATACCTAAAGGTATAGAGCGGCTAGCGCCGCTAAAAAATACCTAAAACTTGTACTTAAGTACAAGTACTTGAGTACATGTACTTTCGGAAGATTCTGTCGGAAGTTCCCAATGGGCGGTAGTGACGCGCCCATCTGGTGAAACCCGGAATTACACTCAATGTAAACAGGAAGTAAACGAGGGTGAAAAAATGGCGTTCAGCCACAGACGGCATTAAAACACTTCTTTATTGAAAGATATGGATTATTACATTAAACTACTACCCCGTAGTGAGAGGTAACATTTAAATGACCATAAAACAACATTAACAACACTCTACCCATCCTCAACCTGCAGCCTGTCCCTGTCCGAGACCAGCAGAGCCGAGTCATCTGCGAACAGGAACAGTTTGCAGTCGCAAGCTGAAGACATGTCATTCACATATATCAGGAACAGTAAAGGTCCTAGTATACTTCCTTGAGGAACTCCACAAGTCACTGGGAGGGGAGGGGACTGGGTGCCGTTTACTTCCACCACTTGCTCCCTCCCTTCCAGGTAGGATCTCATCCAGTTTACTGACGTATCATCAAAACCTATTGCTTTGAGCTTATTGATCATAATTGGGTGATTAACGGTGTCAAAGGCCTTCTGGAGGTCCAGCATGACCATGCCGCAATATTTGCCCTTGTCGACATCTTGTTTGATAGAGTCGTTCAAATAGAGAAGGCATGTGTCAGTGGAGTGGTTTGTTCTGAAACCAGATTGGAATTTGTAAATTAGATTGTTCTCGGCAAGGTACTTATCGACCTGTTCATAGACATTTTTTTTTCCCATGACTTTCGAGATGGAGCTTAGAATAGAAATAGGGCGGTAGTTGCCAGGGTCTAATTGGTTCCCTTTTTTGTACAGAGAGGTCACCCTTGCTTTTTTTAAGTCGTTAGGGACCCGTCCCTGTATGATGGAGAGGTTTATTATGTGAGTAATGACTGGAGCAATGGAGGCGGCTGAGTCTTTTAGAAATTTGGCGGGGATGTTGTCGAGACCAGTGGCTTTTTTCCTCAATTTTGTCATCGAGGTAACTTTTTTCTGCTAACAGGAGCATGCCATTGACCTTGTTTCTTAGCTTGTTTCTCTCTTTTTCGAGTTTAGCTACGTGGGATTCGAGACCTTTGTTAAAGCATTTGGCGAGTTTGATCCTACCTTTATGAAGCTCAGAACACTTTTTGTTTTTGACTTTTATGGTAGTAAGGGTGTCCGAATTCATCCATGGTACCGAGCGGGTTTTGACCCTGATGGTTTTCATGGGAGCCACACTGTCCAAAATTTGAATGAATTTGGTTTTGAAATCAAGCCAAGACTCGTCTACCTGTGTGCTGTTTAGAACGTCTGTGATCTAAGTCCTCACTCTTGTAGTTTTTGAGGTCTCTGATCGTGACTGATTTGTGGTAACCGGTCTTAGGTTTACGTTTCTTTCTGGTGCAAAAGATCATGTTATGATCAGATATGCCACAGGTAGAAACACCACTATTGAGGATTTTGTCCTTGTCCGTTGTTAGAATGAGATCTATGGTAGTTTGAGTGGAAGCACTCAGCCTTGTGGGCTGAGTGATCAGCTGGTGGAGTGAGTGCCGATTACAAAACCCCCTGAATGACTTAAACACTGACGCTTCCTTACGGAGCATGTCTGTGTTAAAGTCGCCAAGAAGTATCGCCTCCGCATGGTCCACCTTAGCTAAACACTCCTCAAGTCTATCATAGAAATCAGTCTGGTTAGGAGGTCTGTATATGGTACCGACTAGTGCCACAAAACGTCGCTGCCTGTCTGGACAATGGACTCATTCCATCCTGATTGGCTAAGATTGACATCTAAAGTTTGCAGGAGTGGCCCGTTTTGAACAAAATGCTGCAAATCATGAACGCAGCGTCCGATTGCAGTGAAACTTTGCACGCACATTTGCACTGACTTGAGGAACAAATGCCACCCCTTTAACTGACTTTTATTTTATTTTATTTTATTTCTCCTACAAATAATGTCCAAACATCACGCAAATTGGTACACAGTACCTCTAGTCATATAGTCATCCATCAGATGTTTTCATATTCCATCCTGATTGGCAAATTCCAAACATTGCTGGCCCACAATAACCTACCTGACCTGGCGGAGACCTGTGCTCCGAGGAGCACTTTCTCTAGTTGAACATGTTTTGAAAGCGTTTGAAACATTTTGCATTTTTTAACACACGTCTTTAGCCTGGTTCCAGACCATAGACCACGCCCACTCTCTGAGTGGACTGCTCCTCTTGGTCTGGTGTCATAATGTGAGAAGAAACACTCGAAGAAACACCTGTCAAATCAGAGTCGGAGGTGGGGGTGGTCTAAAGACAAGCCAATCAGCAAATATCTGCTAAAACAAGCTGTCATCTCACAGCTTGTTTCGTCAGATGTAGGCGGATCCATGGATCTCTTGTGATTGGTTTAGGGAAATTTGAATCCCTTCCCCCTGGTAATCGCGGACACTGCAGCCAATGTCAGACTGAAGCTCCACGCAGCTTCAGGCTGATAATCAATCAACACATCTCTTCTGGGGGTCCCTGGCCCAAAGCATTTTCAGATGGGGGTCCACGGCCAAATAAATGTCAATTTGGGGGTCGGATTTAGAAAGAATGCATTAGTTGCTAAGCAACACAGCTGCATTTACTCAAATGAATAACGGGTGTGTTAGATTTCGTGTGTGTGAATATTGTCTATCATGCTCACACATTGGCCCTTGGGGATGCATTTCGCCTTTCCGACGTTAACGTTACGAACCCTAAACCTAACCCTAACCCTAACCCTAACCGCACGCGGACGCAACTAGTCGGAGTGGCGAGATGTCGGAATGGAAGGAACCCCCCGGCCCTTGGCTCTGGGTTACATGTCGCCTTTCCGACATGTCGCCTTTCCGACGTTAACTAACCCTATACCTAACCCTAACCCTAACCGTACGCGGAAGCCACTAGTCGGAGTAGTGAGATGTCGGAATGCAGACATTACCCCTTGGCTCTGGACACATGAAAATCTAACACACTCATTATTCATTTGTTTGGTGCAGCTGTGTTGCTTACTAGTCTGCCATGTTTTTAGTCCGTTAAGACCGGGAGCGCATCTCTGTCATTCTAGATTTATTTGGCCATATCAAAGATAGCAGATATACAAGCTCGGTGCCACGCTATGAGCTTGTAGATCTGCTATTTTTAGCGGTGCCAACCGCTCTACACTTGACTTTGTCCGTATGTCCGTATCAGCACGGGATGATGAGCACGGGATTTTACACAGCTATAACTCCAGTTTGCAGCATGCCACCAAGTCCAAATATGGTATGTGGACTTAGACCACCAATAGGGACGCGCATGAATTGCTGAAGTTAGCAAAGAGGGGTCCAGGGACCCCCAGCGTATGTTATGTTTGTCCGTCCGTTTCAGCACGGGATGAGCACGGGATTTCAAACAGCAATAACTCAAGTTTGCAGCATGCCACCAAGTTCAAATATGCTATGTGGACTTAGACCACCAATAGGGACGAGCATGAATTGCTGAAGTTAGCAAAGAGGGGTCCAGGGACCCCCAGCGTATGTTATGTTTGTCCGTCCGTTTCAGCACGGCCTGAGCACGGGATTTCAAACAGCTAAAACTCAAGTTTGCAGCATGCCACCAAGTTCAAATATGCTATGTGGACTTACACCACCAATAGGGACGAGCATGAATTGCTGAAGTTATCAAAGAGGAGTCCAGGGACCCCCAGCGTATGTTATGTCCGTCCGTCCGTTTAAGCACGGGATGAGCACGGGATTTTAAACAGCTATAACTCCAGTTTGCAGCATGCCACCAAGTCCAAATTTGGTATGTGGACTTAGACCACCAATAGGGACGAGCATGAATTGCTGATGCCCCGCCCCCTCTGTCTTCCGATTGGCTGGCCTTCAAACAGCCACACCTCAAGTTCGCAGCATGCTAGGGAGTACAAATTTTGCCCATGGACTAAACGCACCAATAGGGACGAACTGTTATTACTTAAGCCCCGCCCCCTCTGTCTGCCCATTGGCTGGGCTTTAAACAGCCATTATTCCACTTTGCAGCATGCTACCAAGTACACATTTGGTAAGTGGACTCAGACCACCAATAGGGACTAACTGAAATGAGTTAAGCCCCCGCAAAGGCACCGCTTCCTTCACACAGGGTGTGATTTTTTTTTTAAATCGTGAAAATGTGTGCAAATCTTTGAAATAACTAATTTTGAGTGGTCCTTGACATGAAGAAGGAGAACCACTGATATTATGGGTGCAGTACGTTAGTCCGACAGCGCATTCCTCCGACAGCGCAGCGCTCCGACGTTTCAATACTAAACCCGAACCAAACCCGCACCCTAACCCTAACCGCACGCGGATGCCACATAGTCGGAGAAAAGGTCTGTCGGATTATCGCATGCCTCCCGAGAAAGAGATACAAGTAGTAACAATAACAATAGTAGCAAATATAATAGTGTAAGATAGTATATGATAATATAATATAGTACAGCAATAATGTGTATGCAGTATATAATGGTATAATATAAGAATGTTAAGATAATATACAGTATAGTGTAGTGTAGTAGAAATCCACGGTCGTGCTCCATGGAGAGGCCCGGTCCGCAGTCTTGAGCCGCAGCTGGGGGTCCGTAGTGACAGTCCATGGACCTGCGACGTGGGAGATAAAAGAAACTCCGGGGAGCGGGTCCCCGGGTGTAGAATTAGTGGTAGGCCTTACTAGAGCGAGCGCTATGAGCTTGTATATCTGCTATTTTTAGAATAGCCCAAGGAAATCTAAAAAAATCACACCCTGTGTGAAGGAAGCGGTGCCTTTGTGGGGGCTTAACTCATTTCAGTTCGTCCCTATTGGTGGTCTGAGTCCACTTACCAAATGTGTACTTGGTAGCATGCTGCAAAGTGGAATAATGGCTGTTTAAAGCCCAGCCAATGGGCAGACAGAGGGGGCGGGGCTTAAGTAATAACAGTTCGTCCCTATTGGTGGTCTAAGTCCACATACCAAATTTGGACTTGGTGGCATGCTGCAAACTGGAGTTATAGCTGTTTAAAATCCCGTGCTCATCCCGTGCTTAAACGGATGGACGGACATAACATACGCTGGGGGTCCCTGGACTCCTCTTTGATAACTTCAACAATTCATGCTCGTCCCTATTGGTGGTGTAAGTCCACATAGCATATTTGAACATGGTGGCATGCTGCAAACTTGAGTTTTAGCTGTTTGAAATCCCGTGCTGAAACGGACGGACAAACATAACATACGCTGGGGGTCCCTGGACCCCTCTTTGCTAACTTCAGCAATTCATGCTCGTCCCTATTGGTGGTCTAAGTCCACATAGCATATTTGAACTTGATGGCATGCTGCAAACTGGAGTTATAGCTGTGTAAAATCCCGTGCTCATCATCCCGTGCTGATACGGACATACGGACAAAGTCAAGTGTAGAGCGGTTGGCACCGCTAAAAATGACACAGATGCGTTCCCGGTCTTAATGGGTTAACCCATTGAGACCAGAGGCCGATTCTACAAATGTCTTCTAAATCAGTGTGTCTCAAGCCTTTTCGTGCTGAGGACCCCCAAAACGACATGTATTTGGCTGGGTTAGGGTTTTAGACTGCGTTGTAGACTATTGGCCAATCACGGTGCAGGATTGGTCAGTGTCCAAACCTCACTTATAGGGGGGGCGGTTACACCGCCCCAAAAAATCAAACCCAGTGTGAAGTGAGTGGTGCTATTTATGAGTTATTCATTTCATCATGAGTCTCGCTAGCCACAGCAGCCATCACAGTACGACACAGCCAATCAGCCAATCACAGTACAGCGAAAGACAAGTTTTCACGACGGAAAGAAAAACTTTCGCCATGGATGGGTCCTAAACCCACTTATAGAGCGTCGCAGTTCCCGCCCACTTCCAGTTGCCGGAAGTAAATACTCAATGCATTTTTCCCATTGACTTTTCCGAAAATATTTATATAAATTAATTTAAGCCTAGAATCAAGCTATCCAGGATCCTGGTGAATCATGACCATAAAACGTTTGATTCTGTGAAAAAACTTTTTTGAAAACGGCAAAACAAAGGGTATTTATTAAACATAGTATATCATATCATTAAATATAAAATTTAAAAAATCACAGAAAAAAAGGTTTTATGGTCATGATTCACCAGAATCCTGGATGGCTTGATTCTAGGCTTAAATTCATTGATATAAATATTTTTGGAAAAGTCAATGGGAAAAATGCATTGAGTATTTACTTCCGGCACCCGGATTCTGCGCAACTGCGATGCTCTATAGGAGCGGTTGCACCGCTCAAAAATAGCCTACATCAACGAAATGTAGCTGTGACTTCACGTGTGTGTTTGTGCGTGTGTGTGTGTGTGTGTGCGTGTGCGTGTGCGTGTGCGTGTGCCCACAAGCCAGGCACTGAACCTTTCCTGACCTGTTACCGCGACAAAAGTGACATCATCAGGATGAACCAAACGGCCCCGGGTCTCAACATCCCATAACCTTCTTTCACTCTGATGCCACGCACACAGCTAGAGCGTCCACTTCAAACACCTGAGAGAGAGACAGAGAGAGAGAGAAAGAGAGAGAGAGAGAGAGAGAGAGAGAGAGAGAGAGAGAGAGAGAGAGAGCGCGAGAGAGAGAGAGAGAGACAGAGAGACACACAGACAGACAGACAGACAGACAGACATGTACAATGTTGGTGTATACTTTATGTCTTATGCAGGGGAGTGTGTTTTCAATGAGTCTAACATGGTTCAAGTGGAGCTTTAAGCAGTGATGGCTGGTCTACAAGCTCCCAGCAATTTACAATGTAGGGTTTTATTTAGCAGACACTAGTATCCAGAGTGACTTACAATAAACAAGGTAAACCAACTGTAGAATGCAGAGACTCGAGAAACTAGGATCACATGTAAACCAAGCGATATGTGTTAATATAGCATCACAATAATTTTAACCTCTCTCTCTCTCTCTCTCTCTCTCTCTCTCTCTCTCTCTCTCTCTCTCTCTCTCTCTCTCTCTCTCTCTCTCTCTCTCTCTCTCTCTCACACACACACACACACACACTTGGAAATAGGCTCTATTCACAGCAGTCATATTATGAAGACATTCACAGGTGTTACCAATGATACTAATGAAGGCTCTGTTCCATTCTGGTCAAACAGAGTCATGGTTGCTGATATTGTGCATGTTGGCTCACTGGAAACACTCTGCTACACCAGTGGGTCTACAGTTGGGTTCCAGGGACCCTCATGGGCTTCCAAATGGCCCCTTACGGGTGTGTAACTCTGAGAGTGTAAAAATGGAACCAAATGGACCTGTAAGGGTCCATTTGGTTGCATTTGTACACTCTCAGAGTTGTGGGGGTCGTGGAAACCACTGTGCTACACTAAATGGAACAGAGCCTTCATTAGTATCATTGGTAACACCTGTGAAGGAAGTGATAATATGGCTGCTGTGCATAGAGCCTATTCTCGTCTGGTGGCTTCATCTAGAACTCTACGCTGACCGGACTCCACACGGGCTGACAGACAGACAGACAGACAGACAGACAGACATGCTTGCCCCAAATGTTAACTAGGTGTCCGCCGTGTTCGTGCAATGTATTAGTCCATATTTTTCAATAAAGAAGTGTTTTAATCCCGTCTTTGGCCGAACACCATTCCCCCCCCCCTCGTTTACTTCATGTTTACATTGAGTGTAATTCCGGTTTTCACCGGATGCGCCCCGTCACTACCGCCCATTGGGAACTTCATAAACCACATAAACCCCACATAGGCCTAAGCAACTACACTTTCGAAACAAGCTCAGAAAACGCAACCACAACTACCAATATTTACAAGCAACTTTACAGAAAAAAACAGATGCTAAGTCGATCACATCCAAGCAGTGGGCGTTGCTCCAAAACCCTTCCTTTTATTATTATTCTTTGAGACCAAGGGTGCAGCTTCCTGGTCCGAAATTGAGTCCATATAGGAAGTGAGTTCAAGTGACACATATAAGTTCATATGAATGGCCTGTAGTTTAACTGTTTTACCCCTGCTGGTGTCAGAAAGAATTTCTCTCAATGCAAGTGGGTGTGTTTTTGACAAACTTTAGACAGATTTTCTTACCTTAGTAAACATTGTCATAAATACTATGCTTCCAGTCGCTAGTTAAAGTCTTCTTTCAATCATGATGATATGCGTTTTGGTAAAGTATGGTCCCATTTATTTCTAAATTGATGATAAAGTAGGTTATGCTGTAGGAGGGGCGGGATGATTTGATTGACAAGCTACACAACCAATAGCATTCATTCCCCGCCCCCGCTCTTGATTGACAAGCTACCCAACCAATAGCATTCGTTTAGGAGATTGATTTCCGTTTGCTTTTTTGTATATATTATGCATAAATGGGCAGCAGCGCATTACCCCTCATTTCAAGGGGATTTCATAGACCATTGGTTCTAAAAGTGGGGTCTGGGGACCCCCAGGGGTCCGTGAGGGAGTTCCAGGGGGTCCCCAGCTGAATGATAGATTAGGCACCAAATGGACCCTTATGGGTCTGTAACTCTGAGAGTGTACAAATGGAACCAAATGGACCCTAACGGGTCCATATGGTTCCATTTGTACACTCTCAGAGTTAAATTTACATTGATTTTACAATATAAATTGCGGTCCAAGTGATAGAAATGCCATTAAATGGGGGTCTATAGCCCTAATGCATGTCAAACTGGGGGTCCTTGAAATTAAAATGGTTGAGAATCACTGCTAGAGCCGTAAACAATCTTCTCTTATGGGGGTCCCTGGCATATCTTTTGAAATGGGGGTCCGCGGGCTGATAAGTGTCAATTTGGGGGTCCTTGACATGAAAACGTTTGAGAACCACTGTCATAGACTATCTCCACTTGTAGTTTTCTGACAGATAATTTTTGTCTCTTCACGGAACCACGTATCATTTTAAAGAACCATTTAAGAAGCAGTACTGTTCTGTGTGTAGATCTTCTGGTGAAGCGGATGTTGCCACTAACCGCTAGCCCAGGGGTCTTCAACCTTTTCAGGCCAAGGACCCCCTAGCTGAGAGAGAGATGAAGCAGGGACCCCCTACTCTATATTGTATAAAATTGTGTTTCAGATAAACCTTTTCTGCTCTTTTTTCCCTCTATACCTATAACTCTTTGCCAAAGATAGCCGATCTACAAGCTCACAACGCCTCGCAGCGCGAGGCGTTGTGAGCTTGTAGATCGGCTATTTTTGGCTAAAGTTCTCCTCAGAAAAGGGATGCTATGTTTCAAGTGGTTCATGTAAAAAAAAAAAATCATATCACACAAAGATTTGGCGGACCCCCTGTAGTAACTCTGAGGACCCCCTAGGGGTCCCGGACCACCTGTTGAAGACCCCTGCGCTAGCCGTTGATGCATGGCCCTGTGCTAGCTGGTCGCTCCTTTGATTGATTGAATACTTTATTAGTCAGAAAATGTAAACAGAACGGACGTACAGTAAAACACTTGGGCTAAAATAATAACACAAAAAGGTCCTGGGGACTATGCAATCAATTCATCAAGCATAGACTATTAACACAATAATACATGTCATCAACAAATACAAATAGCTATATTTACAGCGTGGAAAAAAGGGATAAAAGGGCAGCAGTGCATGACCCCTCATTTCAATGGGATTTCATAGTGAGGTCATGTGATCAGTGACATACTGAACACATACTGGTGTACTTTTGGCTCCGCCCCCTCAGCCAAAAGTACACCCTGCGTATGTCACTGATCACATGACTTTGTCTTCACCCTCTACACTTTGGCTGACTTTGTCTTCTACACTTTGGCTAACTTTGTCTTCTACACTATGTCTGACTTTGTCTTCTACACTATGGCTGACTTTGTCTTCTACACTATGGCTGACTTTGTCTTCTACACTATGGCTGACTTTGTCTTCTACACTTTGGCTGACTTCAGAGTCCACCAGACCTGCCTTTATCCCGTGGCCTCCGCAGCTCACGGGGCGCTCTTCACTTCGGCAGGCATCATCGCCGGCCTTCGTTGGCTTGCTGCTGCCTCCATCATAGACCACAAAGGCGAGGATCGCCAGGAGCGAGAGGAGAGACAGGAGTGCGGAAATGTGCACACAGCAGCGGCGTCTCCTCCACTGCATGGCGTCCAACGGCGGCCGCTTGAGCGCAGTCAAGCGTCGGTGAGATTGATTGGCTCTTTCAGCCTCTAGACTGTGGAAGAGCACCTGTCCCCTGTGCAATTCAAGGAGACGGCTTAATGACCAGAAGGCAAAAAAGTATGGATCTGGAGAAGCATTGAGAAAACCCTGTTGAAAGCCTGTAGATTAATGTCTGCATCTGCCTTCTGTCTGAGTCTTTATATACACTATGATGTATATAAACGGTCTGACGACCACACAATCCCAAATGATGTCATGATGAGTCACCCATATTAGGGCTGCAACTGTCAATTATTGTCTCCGCCAGTATGGTGGAGAGTATGTTTTCGTCTCCGTCTGGCCGTGTGTGTGTCCGTCTCAGCCAAGCTAACATTGGTCAAGCTTCACGTGACACGTGACAATATGTTGTCACCAATGCTTTGATTGGCTAGCGAGACGCGTGATGAAATAAAAATCTATAAATAGCACCACGCACTTCAAAAAATCATATATATTTTTTTAAGTGAGCTTCCATCACTGTGATGACCACTGTTGTATGAATGGGGTGTGATTTTTTTGTCTCCGCCAGGAGAGTTTTACCCTCCGTGTGTGTCCGTCTCAGCCAAGCTAACATTGGTCAAGTGACAATATCTAACTATATAAATGCCGACCAACTTCCGCACCCTCGGTGTCCACACCCCACAGCTCTGTTATCGACTAAACAACGCACCGCCAGACCACATGTCGCCAACTGACTCGCCACGCCGGCCGCGCTGAATTTACGCCTCGCGTAGGGGACATCTCACTGCTCAATACACCTTTTCCACCCCGCAACATAATTAATTCTACTCACCAAATGTCGGACAAAACGGAAGGGGAGGCAGCTTCGTACCGTTTACCGTGCGCACGACCTCATCACCACAACAGCACGCAGCCGCTGCGGGTTTTTTTTCCTTTTTTTCCAAACTTTTTTTTTGGTCACCATTTTCTCCAGGCACCATTTCTGGTGTAACGTCGGGTGTTTCTTTTCACCAGCCAATCACCTTTCACGTTGCCACGTCCGTTGCCACGTCGCGCTGACGTACGCTAAACAAGCGCTGCCGTGCGCACAATGCAAACGAGCCCAAAGGCGCGCAAAAAACAGCCGACCATTGCTTAGACACAAAGTCAGACCTGGCAACGCAGCCTACGCCAATCATGTGTGAGAGATCTACAAGCTATGGGGCAGAGACGCCACCGTATCTTAGCAACAACTACAGCGCTCACTCTCATTGGTCGTGTCACGCTAAGAGCAGTCTCCAGACAATGGCATCGCAGACAGCTTGCTGTTACTGCTGTAGCCATCACAGGCAGTTGCAGCACGACGGACAGGGCGCTGTGATAGCTGCCATGTCGCTAACGCTAACCTGGTTGTCATGCCTGCAGCGGCTGTGCAATCACTTTGTCAACAATGCACGTTCGTGTGGTGAATGTCTATATTGCTGCTCAGTTCGTCCATTGTAGATGGTGTATGTTTGTGTGTGTCTTCTGGAGAACTATGTAGCTCCACAGCAACTACAGTAACTAACGTAATGGCAGGACCGCCCCGTGCAACGCATGTTAGCCTGCATTATGGTCATGTAGTAATTTCAGATAATTTCGCTCCGATTACAGCAGTGTTTATCAACCCTTTCACGCCGCCCCCCCCCCCCCCCCCCCCCTGGGACCCCCCCATTCTGTTTGACTCCGTTCCACAAGTAAATATTGTGAAAATAGCCGATCTACAAGCTCGAAACGCCTCACGTTCAGAGGCTTTGTAAGCTTGGAGATCGGCTATTTCCTACATGATTGCCTCTTTCTTACATTCTTTGCCAATGTGGCCCATGTTTTCATAGCATAGTTTATTGACTACTTCTGTTGCAGAAATGGCCATTTCCTTTACTTTCGGTTGTTTATTGTCTCCGCCAGGCCGAAAGGCATGGCGCAAGACTATGTTTCACCCCCTGTCCGTCCGTCTGTGATAGCTAATCTCTCACATCGTTGACTTGATCGCAGCAAAATAACAGCCCGATGTGGAGAGTCAGTGAGAGCTGGATAAACAACGTAAAATGTGTCAAAAGGACTCTGTACGGCTGTCGATAAATGAACACATGACGTCGGTGGGAGAGCAGATATTGTGTCTTTTGGACAAACAGCAGCGTGGTGCTGATGTTTGTTGTGTGAAGCAGCTTAATGTCAGAGTGTTTGTGTTGGAGCGCCTCAGTGCGGCTGCACAGTTCATGTGCAACCTCTTCCAGAGAGACACAGAGACACTAGAAACTCTGCTGGGGAAAAACAAACACTGCTGGGCATTGACTTTCCTATGGACATTGATCTACACACTGCAGGTATATCTGCTACACACACAACATCAAACTACACACTGCAGGTATGATGCAGCGTTTGCATTACAGCCAGCATGCCAGCGTAGTTCCCATATGGTTTCAAGGTGGGCTAAACCATATGGACCCCATGTCAGCAATGTCAGCGGCATCCACTTCAGTCCCAACTGCGATGCCCATGCAGGCTATAAGTAGCTTCTACCTGGCCCTTAGGTGGGCCCCAACTAGCCATGTTTATGTGGGACCAAGGCGGGTCCTAACTGGGTTTGCCCATGCAGGCTTTAACTGGGTTCTACCTGGGCCCTAGGTGTACCCTAACCAACCACAGTGCAGTGCCCATCGCTCCAATTGTTGTGACGTCAGGGCTCTCAATACTGCACATTGGTGGAGGAGGAGGGGCCGCAGGGCGCCCGCACACATCGCTGAACCAATGGTAGCCCACGGATGTTTCCTCTGTGGATTTACAATCTGCCCCTCTATGCCACATATCATCCGCACTACAGGGTCTTCACTGACCGAGCCACGGCCCCACTGACCCTCATGACGCTACGCCACTTAAACGTGCGGCAGCATGCGCTGGGTTGCCAGGTTTGCACAGCCTGCGCCAGAAACAAGCAACCACCTTCATGAAAAAAAAAAAAACACCGAAATGGTCCGCAATGTTCCAGGGGTGTCCCCGCGCGTCCCAACACTCCACAGGGGGTCAGTGGACCATCAGGGGGTCCGCGGACCCCCTGTGGACCCCCTGAAACATAAGAAATATTATTTCTTCACATTTTTTCCTTTTTCAAAAAAACTTCTCCACAGTTTCACTCCGGCGATTTGGGTCCCCCTATATACACACGCCTGGGCCCCGTGCGCGGCTGGGGTTGAGGGGGGCGTAGCCCCCCGAAACTCTAGTGTAATATAAATAGGTAAGACAGGATTAATCAGGAACAGTACTGGCGGAGACCTGTGCTCCGAGGAGCACATTTTCTAGTTGTCTCCGCCAGGAGACTATGTTTTTAAATAAATAGCACTATGTTTGTATATAAATAGCACTATAAAAACTAGTCTATGAAGCAATCAAAGCTGCACATTGTTTCTCCAGTACATTATTTGAATGCTTTAGTTTTTGATTGATTGATTGATTGATTGATTGAATACTTACTTTAATAACATGGTTGTTTAACCGTACAGGTAGTACAGTCAAATGTTATGCTAAGGGATAACACAAAAAGCCCAAGGGGCTTGTTTACATTGTAGTCCATTCTACTCAATTCAGCAGTAATACATATATTGCATACAATACAATGCAATGCAATGCAATGCAATGCAATACAATACAATGCAATGCAATGCAATGCAATACAATACAAATATACTACAAAGCATCTTGGAATAAAGCTCAGTAGAATCATAAGGTGTATTCCAATCCAATCCAATCCACTTTATTTATAGAGCACATTTAAAACAACAGTGTTGAACCAAAGTGCTGTACACTCAGTAACAAAATACTAAAATAAACAAGAGAAAAAAAACATCAGACAATAAAGAGGACAACCTTTGACACAATGCCTGGAGGAAACAGCAGCTTCTCAATCTGAATTTTCAAACGCCAAGGAGAACAAGTGCGTTTTCAAACGTGATTTAAACACAGGCAGGGTTTGTTTGAGATGCTCTAACATGGGGTGGAGGCTCGTTCCACAGTGTGGGCGCTATGAAGGAAAAGGATCTATCTCCTTGGGTTTTCAGCTTTGTTGCTGGGACCTTAAGGAGTGACTGGTCAGTAGACCTCAAGACCCTTAGCTTTATTGGGAGGTAGAAGCTCTGATATGTACAATGGTGCCAGCCCATTTAAAGACTTGACGACAAACATTAAAGTCTTAAACTGAATCCTGTAACGAACAGGGAGCCATTGTAGGGAGGCAAGAATCGGGGAGATGTGACCATATTTCCGTGCCCCTGTTAAGAGGCGAGTGGACGCGTTTTGGACTAACTGTAGTTGTGACAAGCAGGCTTGGCTAATGCCAACATAAAGTGCATTACAGTAATCATGACGGGTTGAGATAAAAGCATGGATAAGACGTTCAAAATCAGAAAGGGTTACAGCAGACTTTACTTTGGCTAAGAGCCTCAGCTGATAAAAGCTGGATTTAACAACAGAGTTAACTGTGTCATTTTTAGATTTGAGCTAAAAAAGCATTATTTTACACTTTGGGCAATTCAAAAATAGCAGATATACAAGCTCATAGCGCGGCACAGAGTGCTGCGCTACGAGCTTGTAGATCTGCTATTTTTGAAAATGTGTGCAACTTTGAATATATATATTTTTAAAGCAAACATTTTTAATTCAAATCTTTGCTTCTGGGGGTCCCTGGAACAAACTATTTTGATGGGGGTCCGCGGCCAAATACATATAATTTTGGGGGTCCTTGACATGAAAAAGATTGAGCATATAGAAACATACGTTTTTCAGAATACTGTTGAGATTTAGCAGACATGTAGAATAGGCTTCAGGTCTCAATAGGTTAATACATTAACCAATTGAGCCACCACCAAAGCGTGGTCCGGAGACCACCAGGGGTCCTTGGTAAAAATTCCTCAACCGCCTTCACTCCATCGGACTCTCTGCTTCTGTTTCACACTGGTTTCAGTCCCACCTCTCCAACTAGAACCGAGTGCGCATCCTTGGGATGGAAACAATCCCAGACACACCCTGTCACCTGCGGTGTCCCCCAAGGATCCGTACTCGGCCCCACCCTGTTCACCCTCTACATGCTTCCCCTTGGCCATGTCATCAGCCAGTATGGAATCTCTCCTTTCACTGCTATGCTGATGACATCAAACTATATCTCAAGATTGCCCAGCTTTTGCCCAGCACTCTGAGATTCGCAAGAATGTAAAGGGCTTTATATATAAAATGCATTATTATTATTACCCTTATTTTTTTTGAGAATGTGTCGATTTTATTTGACTTGTGGGCGACACTCACGTTCGCAATGTTGATGAGGTCAGGGTTCCTTGAGGGAGTTCTAAATGGACCCTTACACGTCTTTAACTCTGAGCGTATACAAATGAACCCAAATGGTCCCATTAGTATACGCTCACAGTTATGGGGGTTTTACTGAACTTAAAAAACCTCCGAGAACCACTGAAGTTAACCCTAGCATGGCTGATATTCCAGTTATTGCATGTAGTGTATAGGACTGTGGAAAGTTGGAGATTCAAGTGGGAGATAATCTGACGACCTGACCTCAGTATCACCTGCAGAAGGTCAGGGATGGGACTTTGACTCGTAGAATGTTGAATGCTGAATCATGGCAAACATCCTCACACTTCCTCATACTTCAAAGCAAATTGCCAACACTTTTTCTTTAGACAAAAACTGAACAGAAGGAACACCAAAATGGCACAGATTTTGCTCCAAGGTCTCGGGACGCTCACGGTGAAAAAAATGAATTCCCATGGTGACCCGCTGCGTTATAGGGAGTTGTTTGGACATGCACTGTCATATCTTGCGGCCAAATGTGATGAGTTATTTCATTTTATCAATACAGTTCTTGGTAACTTTTTAACTGATTGTCCTACACACTTGTGGGCGACATCTTTGGACTCAGAGTCACGGTTCTTCACTGGTGTTACTTAGCTCCACCCCCATTTCTGATTGGTTCATCGATGTCTGATCTTTTGCCATAACGATTTATGAGTCGCCTCATTGGACTCGGCCGAGATTCCTTGTCCTTCATTGGTGTGATTGACGGGGGAGATGATCAGAGGAGCAGAGTTTTTGCCATTATGGTTGTTACATGGGCCGAAGAATGGGTAGAGTTTCTCAGTGAAGGCGCAGCCAGTGAAAGAGCAGAGATGAACTCTGGCCTCCACATCATGAAAGGAGACCAGACCCTCTTCATAATCCACAAACACACCCACTTTCTGGAGCTTCTCTCTTACAGGGAGGAGGGCGCCAGGGTAGCCAGTAAGAGCCTTGTACTCATTTCCATTCCTCAACCATATAGCCCAGTAACCATTGATGGGCTTCAGTTTGATCGTTCCCTTCCTGTTTATGGACTCTCTGGCCACTCCTAACTCCCAGAGAGTCTTCCCTCTAACTTGAACCTCGTAGTAAAACCTTCCAGAGGAGAAGCTTTCTTTTCCTAAGACACAGGCACTATGCGAGAATCTCTCGGTGTTGTCCGGGAGATTCTTCTTTACGTCTCCACAACTCACTTGTTTTCCATCCTCAGACAGGGTGAGATAGGGACTTGCTGTATCAGGGTCCAGAGTTACATCCACTGCATATTGCTGGATCCTCCTCATCAGGTCAACATCACACAGCCTCTTCTCCATCTCCTGACTGAGGGTCTTCTCCAGCTGAGCCACAGCTGTCCTCACAGCCCCCACATGTGAATACGGATGGACATTGACCTTTGTCCAGTCCTTGATGGATGGAGGGGTGTCGACGGATGTCAATTTCTGGAGGTGGTCATTAGTTTGTGAACGCTGTGTAAGCTCAGAGTCTCTCTTCTCTAACTTAGTGATTTCCTGTTGCAGCTCTTTGATGAAGCCTTCAGTCTGTTTCTCTGTTGCTTTCTGTTTCTCTTCAATCATATCAATGAGCTCAGCCTGGCTTCTCTGAATACAGCTGATCAGAGCAGTGAATACCTGCACACTGTCCTCTATCTCTCTGTCTGCATCTTTCTTGCTGAGCTCTACTGAGTGTTTGATCTCCTGAATCTTCAGTTGTCTGTCCTGGATCATCTGATGAATTTCAGCCCCTGTCTTCTTTTCATATTCTGCTTTCAACTTTTGACTCCTGAACTGATCAACCACCTCAGAAATAAATGTATTGATCGATACGTCTGGTCTCTGATCAAAGGTTTTGTTACATAACGGACACTGACAAACATCCTTACTGTCCCAGTAATATGTGATACAGGCTTTACAGTAGTTGTGTCCACATGGAATGGCTATTGGATCGGTGAACAGATCCAGACAGATAGAACACTGGAACTGCTCTTCAGAATGGCGAATGTTGGCAGACACCATTTCTACACGCCAAGAATACAAAGTGAAAGTGTGAAACACTGGAAATGTATTGTTAAAAACTACTCGAAACTGGTTAAACTAGGAACTGTCACAGTGATGTCTAAGAACTCTCAATATGTGGTGTCTCACTATGTGATCCAGGAACGTGTGTGGTGTGAATGTAGGTGGAGTGTTCGGTTCTACAGGTTTGGCCTTCCCTATCTACTCTACTCGAAGAGAACGTGAGGTCCAGATCCCTTTCACAAATGCCCTCCCCCTCTGTTTGATCGCCCTTTATAAACTGAGCTTCTCGAATCTCACGTAATCAAATATGACGTCTGTCGTGCCCCAAAAAAAAACAGCTGGACAAAGGGAGCCGTGACGTCACCCATTGGCCTCTACAGACCCGCTTTGAAGCCACTATTTCAGCTAATTCAAAGCCACCATCTTGGAATGTCCGGTCCCGAATGGAACCGTAAAACGAATGCTATTGGGTGGAAGGAGAGTGAGGAACGGGTCTTATATGATAATATAATTGAAAGAAGACTGAAAACATAGCACATATATGTTCATGTGCATATATGGGACAGACCGACTTCAAACTTGGCCCGCGCAGGTAGTGTTGTGCCTGCGGTGCCCGTCGTCGAGTAGTTTGGATATCCAGCTGTCCAGAGCCGCTGATCCAACCAATATGCCCATATACGGGCATTCCAATATATGGGCATATACTCATGACATCAGGGATAGGGCTGCCAAGTCTCACCCTTTGAGACTTGGCAGTCTCAAAGGGCCTCTCACTTTATAGAAGTGAGGGCCTCTCACTTCTATAAAGTCTATCTATCTATTTTCGTGGTTATATGATATCAAGGCAATAAAGCGATGTAAATATTATATAAACTGCAGACCATCTGCCACTCTTAGTTCTTTTAGATCGCCTTTTTTGCAGTTTGCCACTGCCTTTTACACAGTTATTTCCCTTTAATATTAACCACTTCAGCCTTATGTACTTTGGCTATTTGAAAATAGCTAATTTACAAGGTTTGCATGTCTGCTATTATGGTGTCTATGGGTTTCTATTTACTGTTCAGTATTTAGATCCGGTCTAAAGCCCGCCTACTATATCTGGTAATTTCCACACACACACACACACACACACACACACACACACACACACACACACACACACACACACACACACACACACACACACACACACACACACACACACACACACACACACACACACATGCAAACATAGAGACCGTTTCCGTATCCGGAACATAGTGCTAGTCACTTTGGACGTCTTTTGCTTTCTTAGTTTCATTAATAAGAACAATCTAACTGCTTCACAGTGGTGCTGGCTACAACAACACTGGTTTAAATTTGATTTTTTTCACGCACAGGTAAACAAATAAAAAGCATATTTCATGGCCAGAAATGTTTGCAAGATGGCGGATTGGACCTTTACATGAAACAATAAGCCTAGGAAACACATTATATAAGGATAAAGACTAAAAAAGTAAAACAGAAAAAAATGGTAAAATGACATAAAACAATGAATAATAAATAACACGACAAATTGCAAATTTAGCAGATCTGCAAGCTCACAACGCTTTGCGATGTGA
Source organism: Gymnoscopelus microlampas (assembly GCF_963454915.1). Classification (NCBI taxonomy): domain Eukaryota; kingdom Metazoa; phylum Chordata; class Actinopteri; order Myctophiformes; family Myctophidae; genus Gymnoscopelus; species Gymnoscopelus microlampas. The sequence goes on from NC_139943.1 coordinate 57,063,620, forward strand.
CACGTTGTGAGCCTGTAGATATGATAATTTTTAATTACTTTTTTTTTACAATGGAGAATTTTGAGCGCAGATGCAGAGTTGGTCCTTCCTTAATTACAGCCAACTGGAAACAGGTGCTCTTTGGAGGTTATGACATACTAAATAGTATAGGGTTATGAAAGTTTTGCCACGCCATGTTAGAATAAAGGCTTTTTAAATATGTTTTCAACTGGACAGTGTGCCTCGGACTCTTTTTGAGTTTGCGTCCGCTAAGTACTTACATGCTTTCTTTCTTTTTACCCTTTTTTCATTATGCCAATTATTTCCTCCCCACACACATTTGTTGAGTTGCAGTGGTGGAAAAATAACTCACATTTTTTATATAAGTAAAAGCATCAATACTTCAATGCAGAAATACTCTGTTTAGGGTACGCTCTCACCAAAAGTTGGCTGGCCGCTGTTAAACGCAGGTTGTGCGCGGCCACATTTTTTTGCAGCCAGCGGATTCTAAAAAACGCTGTGACGCACCTGTCACTCACATTCAAGACCGTCCCCGAAGCCCGCACCGCCACTAGACACTAGCCACTAGACAAAAAAAAAATGCCTTTGCACTTTCACACTTGGGGTTCGTACATCTACATACACATTCAGATTTAAAATATAAAGTACATACCCCATGGCCACGGATGTTACAATCATGTACGGGCCCTCATAAGTATCCGTATCTTCCGTATTGTTCAATAAAAAGCATTTTAATCCAATCAGTGGTCATTTTCTCCGTATGCTTTCAACTGCGCGACCCTAGCGGTTGAGAGGTGTATTGCACTGTTGGTACATTATAACTCTGTGGGAAATTGGCCACCAATCGGATTAAAATGTTTTTTTATTGAACAATACGGAAGATACGGGTACTTCTGAGGGCCCGTACATGATTGTAAAATCCATGGCCACGGGGTAAGCACTTTATATTTTAAATCTGAATGTGTATGTACAGTAGATGTACGAACCCCAAGTGCAAAAGTGAAGACTATTTTTAACTGACAAGGCTATTAAATATATAGTTAGAGTAATATTATTACACTAAATATATTATTACACTAACCTAAAGCCTTTGCGACCGCACTGACTTGTAACCAGGCCAGTTCTTTAATGTCAGTCATATGGAACTCTTTCATGGTCAAATCATAAAGTACTGGGTGAGATGCAACAGCTACAACCAGTTGGTCCACTGAGAGCAACATGTTGCTTCCTGAGTCTTGCGACGGTCCGCCTTCGACTCATCCGATTGGACAGAGGGGGAAAATCAGCTCCTGCCTCCAGCAGTTTTATGCTTCTTCGTGTAGAGCGGATAAACGCAAGGTCTGCGCGACAAGCGGGAAAATCTGCTCTTGCGTGAATCCACGCATTTGCATTGACAAAGCATTGGCAGATTTTGCCCCAGAGGTAAAATAAAAGTGCGGTGGGAGCGTACCCTTACAAGTACAAGTCTGGTATTCAGGATTTACTTGAGTAAAAGTACAAAAGTAGTGGCAAAATGTACTTAAAGTACCAAAAGTAAAAGTACTCATTATGAAGACATCTTCCATTTAATGTTTTCAAACTGTAGCCTATAAAATCATTGGAAAATAGCAGATCTACAAGCTCACAACGTGTCGCATCGCGACGCGTTGTGAGCTTGTAGATCGGCTATTTTCATACAGCCAAAGTCTATAGGGCTGAAGTGGTTAGTGTATGTTTCATTTGTAATCATATTTTAAATCTACAAAGTAACTAGTAACTACAGTTTTTAGTGGAGTAAAAACACAATATGTGTCGCTGAGATGTAGTGGAGTAGAAGTAAAAGTATAGAACATTGGAAATACTCCAGTAAAGTAAAAATACTTCAAAATTGTACTTAATTACAGTACTTGAGTACATGTACTTCGTTACTTTACGCCACTGGTGAGCTGTCACTGCTGTTTTATCCCACTGACTCACCTATACCAGTGAGGAGCCCCCACCGGGAGGACGAGGAGCCTTTTTCCTACTCCTCCCGACCATCACTCCCCATAGAAAGGTGCCTCCCCCAGCCGGTAGGAGTACATGCAGTGGAAAGGAACTAAGTACAGTTTTTAAGTACTGTACTTAAGTACAATGTTGAGGTATTTGTACTTTACTTGAGTATTTCCAATTTCTAATACTTTTACTTCTACTCCACTACATCTCGGATCCAAATATTGTACTTTTACTCCACTACAATTATTTGAAAACTTTAGTTACTAGTTACGTAGATTCTGATTATTATTACAAAACATACATTAACCACTTCAGCTCTGTATACATTTCGGCCATTTGAAAATAGCCGATCTACAAGCTCACAATGCGTTCCAATGCGACACATTCTGAGCGTAGATCGGCTATTTTCAAAATAATTGTATCCATTTGAAAACTTGTGAAATGGGACATTAATGAGTACTTTTACTTTTGGTACTTTTTAAGCACATTTTGATGCCAATACTTTTGTACTTTTACTCAAGTAAATTTTGAATTCCAGACTTGTACTTGGAACAGAGTATTTCTGCATTGCAGTATTGATACTTTTACTTAAGTAAAGCAAATTGAGTAGTTTTTTCCACCACTGCAAATATCACCCTCCCGCGAACGTCGGCCCAATTGTGATCATACAGACGCTTGACAAAGCCGGAGTGGATTCGAACCCTCAACCTCCATGGTAGTGGGCACTTTATCACTGCGCCACCCGGGCACTACTTACATGCTTTCTACTGAAAGAAATGAAATGCAACTCTGTTTAGGGCACGGTCACACCGCACTTTTATTTTACCTATGGGCGGAATCTGCCAATGCTTTGTATATGCAAATGCGTGGATTCATGGTCTTATGCGCATCTTTCCGCTTGTCGCGCACCTCTTGCGTTTATGCACTCTATGCTGCTTTTCCCCCTCTGTCCAATCGGGTGAGTGGAAGGCGGACCGTCCCAAGACTCAGGAAGCGACATGGTGCTATAGCGATAGAGCAACCTGCGTTTAACAGCGGCCAACCATGTTTTGGTGGGACCGCGCCCTTAGTATGTCTTTTTTCTTTCCTTTCATTTTGAGGGGGAAAAGTTGACAAGACATTTTGAAAACAATGTCCACCATTAATGTGGTTAAGAAACATTATTATTTAATTACATTGTTAAAGAGTGATATTTTCAAACATAAATATCAAACGATAAAAATATCAGACAAAAGGAATTGCAACATATCCCCACCCATAGATAGATAGATAGATAGATAGATAGATAGATAGATAGATAGATAGATAGATAGATAGATAGATAGATCAGTGGGTCTCAAACTTTTTCATGTCAAGGACCCCTAAATTGACACTTATTAGACCGCGGACCCCCATTTCAAAAGATATGCCTCAGGGACCCCATAAGAGAAGATTTTTTTACGGCTCTAGCAGTGATTCTGAACCATTTTAATTTCAAGGATCACCAGTTTGACATGCATTAGGGCTACAGACCCCCATTTAATGGCATTTCTATTACTTGGACCGCAATTTATATTGTAAAATCAATGTTAATTTAACTCTGAGAGCGTACAACTGGAACCAAATGGACCCGTTAGGGTCCATTTGGTTCCATCAGAGTTACAGATCCATAAGGGTCCATTTGGTGCCTTATCTATCATTTAGCTGGGGACCACCTGGAACTCCCTCAAGGACCCCTGGGGGTCCCCGGACCCCACTTTGAGAACCAATGAGATAGATAGATAGATAGATAGATAGATAGATAGATAGATAGATAGATAGATAGATAGATAGATAGATAGATAGATAGAACATACAAAAATAATGACCAGAGAGAGGGTATCAAAAGCAAAAGCATGGACCCCCCCCCCAACCCGCAAGTAAATCCGGCCCATCCTTCATCATCCTCATCATCATGGTCCAACGTTACTGAGTCTTTTTGTCTGCAGCGTTCTGTTGGAAACACAGACGCACACGCACGCACGCACGCACACACACACACACACACACATCCAGGATCAGCACATTTCAATGTAGATCAGTGTTTCCCAAACGCTGGCTCCGGACCCATGCATTGTTGAGGTCACTACGGCGTGATTTGGGAACGTACGGGACCGGTTGGCAAACCCCGCCCCCCGAGTGGAACGAGGAGATTTTAGAATGCAGGAGCAGCTCTGTTAACCCCCTCATCCCTGTGATAATGATATAGAACATAGATGATAATATATAGAATATATTGAGATAATGATTATTCTGGAATTGGTCGCTTTCATTGCCGTTTCCTCAGCTGAAAACCATCCGTTCCTTTTCTTTATTTCAATGGATTAAGGCAGTGGTTCTCAAACCTTTTGTCGAGGACATGTCAAGGACCCCCAAATTGAAACTTATTAGCCTGTGGACCCCCATTTCAAAAGATATGCCAGGGACCCCCATAAGAGAAGTTTTTTTACGGCTCTAGCAGTGATTCTCAACCATTTTAATTTCAAGGACCTCCAGTTTGACATGCATTAGGGCAACAGACCCCCATTTAATGGCATTTCTATCACTTGGACCGCAATTTATATTGTAAAATCTATGTCAATTTAACTCTGAGAGTGTACAAATGGAACCAAATGGACCCGTTAGGGTCCATTTGGTTCCATTTGTACATTTGTTCATTTGTTCCATTTGTTCATTTAGTCCATTTGTCCATTTGTTCCATTTGTACACTCTGAGAGTTACAGACCCATAAGAGTCAATTTGGTTCCTAGCTGGGGACCCCCTGGAACTCCCTCAAGGACTTCTGGGGGTCCCCGGACCCCACTTTGAGAACCAATGATATACAGTATCTCACGTGAGTAAGTACTGTACTCGACTATTCCTGCCAAACATTTGAACGGTACATATACTGCAAACCGTAGAGGAGATTTGGGCATGTGAGAACGCCTCTCCTACCGCACGAATGCACAAAAGCTGTTTTTCATATTGTGTTTCTTTTAGTAACAGTGTCCTGTCACTAACTGCTTGGCATAACATACTGCAAGGCCCACCTATGTACTGTACCTCTCAAGCAGGCCTGATTCAGCCAGTGGAGACAGTCGGGGGCGGGGTTTGCCAATCGGTCCCGTACGTTCCCAAATCACGTGTCACTACTACTTCTGGACCCCCTGACCCCAAAGGACCCCCCACATGGAGAACCTAGAGTGCACAAGTTGAACCAAATGGACCCTTATGGTCTATTTGGTTCCATAAGTACACTCTAAGAGGTACGCACCTGTAATACCAACGCCATCAATACCATTGTCTATCAATACAATGCTCTATCAATCTGGGGACCCCTAGGGGTCCTTGGGGGGTTCCAGGTAGCTAGGTAGCTGTGGCAGATTTGTCTGGTTTCCAGGCTAGGTTCCAAGGGGTCCCCATCAGCTAATATATAGCATTAACATTAGCATAATTTTAACCACTTTATCCATTTATACATTGGCCATTCAAAAATAGCAGATCTATAAGCTTTACCACCAGTACAAGCTTGCTATTACAAGCAAACTATTACAGCAAGCTATTACATTCTAGATCTGCTTTTTTTGAAAAAACATTTGTGCAAATATTTGAAAATATATATATTTTTAAAGGGAACATTTGTAACTCAAATCTTTGCTTCTGGGGGGTCCCTGGAACAACATATTTTGAGATGGGGGTCTGAGGACAATATACATACATTTTGGGGGTCCTTGACATGAAATAATAGAACCACTGATATAGCAACATACGTTTTTCAGAAAACAGTTTTAAAAGACATGTTGTAGAATCCCCCATTAGCAAAGATTTGAGTTACAAATGTTTGCTTTAAAAAAGATACACGTATTCAAAAGATTTGCACACATTTTCACGACTTTTCAAAAATAGCAGATCTACAAGCTTGTAGCGCGGCGCTCGGTGCCGCGCTACGAGCTTGTATATCTGCTATTTTTGAATAGCCAAAGAAATCTAAAAATGACAGCTTCTTTTCCGGTCTAAAATGGGTTAAACGAGTTCATGATCCCTGTACCTCGTGCTGTTTACATCTGTCTGTGGCCGCGGCAAGCTGGTTCAGCAGGGTCACCAAGCGACGCATAACACTGAGGAGAGGAGAGGAGAGGAGGGGAGGGGAGGGGAGGGGAGGGGAGGGGAGGAGAGGAGAGGAGAGGAGAGGAGAGGAGAGGAGAGGAGAGGAGAGGAGAGGAGAGGAGAGGAGATGAGTCACTGATGATGTCAATGATATAGTGAAAGAGGTTGTTGTTATATCATAGAACGATACAATTCAATTAATGGTCCCATTTGTACACTGCAATTCAGAACCCCGGCCTAATGGACCTCCTGGGAGTCCCCGGACCGCACTTTGAGAACCATATAGTGTTAGATGACTTACAGCCAGAGGAACAGAGAGAAGCCAGAGATGTAGAGGTTCCTCTGGGATCTGAACAGCTTCATGTGCAGATGGTCGAACAGGTTGGGATTCAGCTTGGCCTCCTGCTGATGCTGTGGTCCTGAGTACTTCTGGACCTCACGCACTGCATCTACACAACACAACACATACAGTACACAATGTAATACATACCTACTACACAACACAACACAACACATACAGCACACAATTTAACAAACACGTACTGCATCTACACAACACATACAGTACATAATGTGATAATGAACACCACTGCATCTATTCCGGAATTCTAAATGTACTTGAGTAAAAGTACAAAAGCATTGGCTTCAAAATGTACTTAAAGTACCAAAAGTAAAAGTACTCATTATGCAGAATGTTCTATTTCAAGTTTTCAAATGCCAATCTTTTGAAAATAGATAAACAATGCATCGCGATGCAACACGCTTGCTTGAGCAAGCAGCTCAAGCACCCCGGCAATAACATGACATAAGTGAACAACATGACTCAAAAGTCCATTCCATAAATCAGTGTTATTGAACACCCTTTATGTCTGTGTGTTGGTTGAAAATATATTGAACCAATGAAAAGTATTACAAAGAGCTTCTAACAAAACCAGCTAACTCCATTGTCTCCTCAAACCACCAAAGGGGGGTGGAGTTAGCTGGTTTAGCTGACTCCAGGCTCCACCCCCTTTTGACCTCCAACCTCATTGTGAGCTTGGAGGTCCATTCACCTGTTCTTATCAATGATGAACAAAACCTCCTAACTCCACTTTTTGTTTAGTTTTTGTCATTTCCTGAAAAATGAACATTTTGGAGAACAGCAGAAATATAGAGTAGTGATAAAGAATTGGTTTTGACTTTACCTACGAACAGGATGATGAGCACCAGGATCATAGCGAAGAAAACTCTGTTCCAGTACGGAGTCAGCCAACTCCACACTCTCCAGTTAAACACAGAGCGCCACCTACAGGACAGAAGAACATTCTATTCCAGCATGCTAACTTTCCAGGAATAGAAAAAAAGGCTGTAGATTCTATTCGCTGGGAAGCCCCATGGATGATTGTGGTATACTGTACCTCCTGGCAGAGAAGAAGGGCAGACACAGGACGAGGATGAGGAAGATCTCCACGTAGAGGAAGAAAGCCACGGCCGTCCACTGGACACTCATACTGACACGCCGACACACTGACTGACTGACTGGCAAGACAAGACAACAGACAATAACACATTAATGTTAAAATCTCTGTGTGATAAGAACTTTTTCTATTTTACATTAACCACTAACCGAACCCTAGCATCCCTATGGGGGAACATTTGCCAAAAACAGCAGATCTACAAGCTGTAGATCTGCTATTTTGGTCGAACAGATTTGGTGTAGAGGGGAAAAAAGAGAAGACCAAGGACAAAGCCAACGGTCAAGTTTACTAATTATTGAGGGTTATTAAGTGGTTAAAAAAACATGTCTGGGGGCTCACAAAAGCCTGAGTAGACGATTGAATGACCCATTTAAAAAAAAAAAAAAGTGAAATGTCCCTTTAAGTTAATGCTCTACTTCATCATACAAGAGTGTTGTGCAAAAGTAGCAAGAATAGCCGATCTACAAGCAGCGGTGACCAACATGTCCAGCATTTTATGCTATACTGTAGTTGCACATTTTGCTGGGGACCCCCTGGAACCCCCCCTCAAGGACCCCTGGGGGTCCCCAGACCTCACTCTGAGAACCACTGGATTAAAGGAGTGTAATGTGATGCAGGAAATAGTCAGAAACAGAGGGCAGGTCAAGGAGCTGTTTGCTACCAGGGCAAAGGAGGGCAGAACTGGACAAACAAGTAAAGCTTATTTCCATCAATCAAGTACCACTTTAACCATTATTTTATACTTTGTCTTTGGCTATTCAAAAATAGTAGATATACAAACTCATAGCGCGGCACAGAGTGCCGCGCTATGAGCTTGTAGGTCTGTACTATGAGCTTGTAGATCTGCTATTTTTGAAAAATCGTGAATATATGTGCAAATCTTTGAATATATATATATTTTTTTTAAAAGCGAACATCTTTAACTCAAATCTTTGCTTCTGGGGGGTCCCTGGAAAAACATTGTGAGATGGGGGTCCACGGCCAAATATCATTTTGGGGGTCCTTGACATGAAAATTTATTTAGAAGACATTTGTAGAATCCCCTAGAAGCAAAGATTTGAGTAACAAATGTTCGCTTTAAATATATGAATTATAAATTCAAAGATTTGAGATTTGAAAATAGCAGATCTACAAGCTCATAGAGCGGCACTTGGTGCCGCGCTATGAGCTTGTAGATCTGCTATTTTTGAATATAGCCAAAGAAACCTTAAAATGACACACAGATGCGTTCCCGGTCTTAATGGGTTAAAAGTGTCCTATAATAACAATATCAGCAACAATAACACTCCACAGAAATAATCCACTGAAAGCCTCCATCCACAGCCTCACCATCAGACCTCCAACCGAAAAGTTTCCTTACCTCTGATCAAAGTTATAGGAGTCCCTTGAACCAAACTATAGTTCTATAATAACGCATGGGGTCGGGTGTTTGAAGACGTGAGGGCCTTGCAGAGTGCCAGAAGCTTGAACAGACTGCCGAACCACACAATCACCACCTGTCCCCTGTACAGGCCCTCAGAGGCCGGCCTCTTCCAAGGGCGTGGCTACACAGCACCAGTGGTGTTTAAAGTAACTAAGTACATTTACTCAAGTACTGTACTTAAGTACAATGAGGTATTTTTTACTTTACTGGAGTATTTCCAATTGCCTATGCTTTTACTTCTACTCCACTACATCTCAGAGGCAAATATTGTACTTTTACTCCACTACACTTATTTGAAAACTTTAGTTACTGATTACTTTGCAGATATAAATTATTACATTATAAAACATACATCAACCACTTTAGCCCTATTTTATACATGGGCTATTTGAAAATAGCCAATCTACAAGCTCACAACGCATCGCATCGCGACACGTTGGGAGCTTGTAGATCTGCTATTTTCAAACATTTCAGTACTTTTACTTTTGGTACTTTAAGTACATTTTGATACTAATACTTTTGTACTTTTACTCAAATCAATTTTGAATTCCGGACTTTTACTTTACGTAACAGAGTACTTCTACATTGTAGAATTGATACTTTTACTTAAGTAAAACATGTGAGTACTTTTTCCACCACTGCACAGCGCTGTGAGTGATGGGACGTTTGAGGACAAAGCCAGTTGTGACACACGCATTCCTTCAGGTCCTCTCATTATCTCATCACTCATCGTGTAGCCTACATCTAGCCTGGCGTAGCTAGACTATATCACTGCGTGGATATGAGTCTGGTGCTTCCATGAGGACGTTTTGTTTCCCAAGGGGCGGGATCAAAACAATGTCCCTCGACGCAATTGGTTAGACCTACAACCAACTACTAATTACAGTCGCCCATATTCGAATACTGGTCCCTGATTGGTGCCCCACGTCTTCTGGAACAGGAAATGGATTCTCTATGGAGCGGTGCCAGACCCAAATCGCAGAGTGCAATTTTTATTTGCACTCGCAGATTCGTCTGGTCCCAGGCTAGCCTACATCACCCCTATATGCATGGTCTGAGACTATCTCATCAAGATAGAATTTAAGTTGTTACCTTTTATTGTGACTATTTTTTAATTACATGTATGACGTTCGAAACCAGAGTTGTAAAGTAACCAAGTACATTTCCTCAAGTACTGTACTCAACTGCAATATTGAGGTATTTTCACTTTACTTGAGTATTTCCAATTATCAATACTTTTACTTCTACTCCACTACATCTCAGAGGCAAATATTGTACTTTTACTCCATTACAATTATTTTTTAAACTTTAGTTACTAGTTACTTTGCAGGTATAAATTATAAATTATTATATTATAAAACATACATTAACCACTTTAGCCCTGTTTTATATATAGGCTATTTGAAAATAGCCGATAGAAATAGAGTAGAAAAAGTAGAAAATGTGAGTACTTATTCCACCACCGTTTGAAACAAAGAAAAGAAAGAAAGAAAGGAAATGTCTGTTCGCCTTAATGGCAAAACACAACTATTGCAGCTATAGCTGTACAAACACAGAACAAGTGTAGCTGGTAGAACTTGATCTCCTCCTCCTGTCCTTAAATGAGACTGTCCTCTGAAAATAAGAACCACCTGACCTACATAATATGACCCGCTCATCTTTGCAACTATAAAGTGGCCCTTTTGCTCATGATGGCAGAACTGACTGTACTGATAAGAAACCAATTATTAAAATCCCAAATATGGGACAGACTTGGGCCGTGCTGCATTTAAAGGGATATTTTACTTTCAAATAAATGTTGGGTCATTTTATCAGCTACTCAGGCTAAGTCAGCCCCCCCCCCCCCCCCCCCGACAGTTTTTAAGTTGCTTGATTTAGTCTTTAGATATTTGATATAAATGTTATCAGACACGCCCCTTTCCTATACAAATCCATTATAACTTCAACCTCCATTTTTAACATGTTAGATTCATCAAAAACATCCATCCTTGGTTCTGGTGACTCATACTGCCCTCCTAATATGCGAGGGGGCCGTGTTTTTTCGATTACTTTTTTCATTCTTATTTTTGATTGTATTAAAAAAAAAATCATTTTCCCCCAAAAATATTAAAAATACATGAAAAAAGTAATTGAATAAACACAGTCTCCTCACGTATTAGAAGGGCAATATCAGTCATCAGAACCAAGGACGGGTGTTTTAGATCAGTGGTTCTCAAACCTTTTCATGTCAAGGACCCCCAAATTGACACTTATTAGCCCGTGGACCCCCATTTGAAAATATAAGCCAGGGACCCCCATAAGAGAAGATTTACGGCTCTAGCAGTGATTCTCAACCATTTTAATTTCAAGAACCCCCAGTTTGACATGCATTAGGCTACGGACCCTATTTAATGGCATCTCTACCTCTGGGACCCCAATTCATATTGTAAAATCAATGTTGATGTAACTCTGAGAGTGTACAAATGGAACCAAATGGACCCGTCAGGGTCCATTTGGTTCCATTTGTACGCTTTCAGAGTTACAGACCCATAAGGGTCCATTTGGTTCCTATCCATCATTTAGTTGGGGACCCCCTGGAACCCCCTCAAGTACCCCTGGGGGTCCCCGGACCCCACTTTGAGAACCAATGTTTTAGATGAATCTAACATGGTTAAAATGGAGTTTGAAGTTACAATGGGTTTGTATAGGAAGGGGGCGTGTCTGATAAAATTAATATCAAATGTCTAAATACTGAATCAAGCAACTTAAAAACTGTCTGGGGGGCTCACAAAAGCCTGAGTAGATGATAAAAGGACCCAATGTTTTGGGGAAAGTGAAATATCCCTTTAATGCCAGACTCAGGACTGCCCCCTAGCAGCCAGTATACAGTTGATGACCTCTCCAGGTTTTCTTCAGAATATGTAACCACTTTAGCCCTGACATCCCAAATGTACTTTTTTTAATGTCTTTGTAGGCAAAAAAAAAAACGAGGAAAAAAAACAACAACAAAGAAAATCAAATGTGAACATTTTGGGAAATGTTTTGAAAATAGCAGTTCTACAAGCTCACAATGCGTCTCAATGCAATACGTTGTGAGCTTGTAGATTTTGTACACGATGATTTAAGATGTTTTTTTGTGTGTGGTTCAGTGGCTCAGTGGTTAAGTGGTTAATGAAGAAACGCTGTCGTTTTAAATGTGTAGCAAAGTGTAATAGACCCTATGTAATAGACCCTATGTAATAGACACTATGGTATATTAGTTAGTGGCCTTGTTATATAATGTGCTTCCAGTGGTGGAAAAAGTACTCACTTTTTTTTTTTAAGTAGCAGTACGTAAAAGTCCGGAATTCAAAATTTACTTGAGTAAAAGTACAAAAGTATTGGCATCAAAATGTACTTAAAGTACCAAAAGTAGAAAGTACTCATTATGCAGAATGTCCCATTTCACAAGTTAAAAAAAAAAAAAAAAATTGAAAATAGCCGATCTAACAAGCTCACAATGCGTTGCATTGCGACGCATTGTGAGCTTGTATATCGGCTATTTTCAAATGTATTAAGGGCTGAAGTGGGTGATGTACAGTATGTTGACTGTGGTGGAGTAAAAGTACAATATTTGCCTCTGATATGTACTGGAGTAGAAGTAAAAGTACTGAAAACTGGAAATACTCCAGTAAAGTAAACATACCTCAAAACTGTACTTAAGTACAGTACTTGAGTAAATGTACTTAGTTACTTTACACCACTGGTTATTGGCCTATGTGTTTCTGCTAATGTTATTGACAACTAATTTTGTATGCGTTGTGAAAAAGTCCATCACAAGCTGACACAATGTGTCAAATCACCAGACGTTGTGAGCTTGTAGATTGGCTATTTTTGCTATTTTTTTTTGCTATTTCTTGATGATAACTACATTGGATGTATTTCCTGAAAAGTAACAGTTTTGGACAACCTCCGTAACTAGTGTCCAGGTAGCTCAGTCGATAGAGCACTCGCCTTTCGACCAATGACAAGGTCATGGGTTCAGGGGCGTCACGGCCATTCACTGTGTGTACGACACGACACCCTCACTCACATAGATCCGTGATTTCATATCCCCCACTTTTTGAAAAAAGAAAAAAAAGAAAAAAAGAATATATATATATATATATATATATATATATATATATATATATATATATATATATATATATATATATGTGTTTTGATAATAAATCGGTAAAATCAGGCAAAAATAAGAATTAAATAACCTAACCCTGAAACCGAAATAAATTAACCAAAACACGAAAAAAAATAACAAAATCCAATTTTGAAAACACAAAATGTGTTTACATTTGACAGTTACAAATGTTTTTCACGATTTTTCAAAAATAGCAGATCTACAAGCTCATGGCGCGGCACTCGGTGCCGCGCTATGAGCTTGTATATCTGCTATTTTGGAATAGCCAAAGTGTAAAATAAGGGGTATAGTCCACCGAAAGTCCACCCCCCCCACCTTCTGAGAGCCCGTGACGTCCCTGCATGGGTTCGCGCCCTGGGCACCGCAGACTCAGTAGCATGGTGTGGATGTGGCAAAATGTATACGGTAAGTACTGGGAGCTGATGGCATGTGTGGCGCCCTACCCCAGCAATCCATCTCCCAGGTGTCTGGTGCATTGTGCAACGGGCAGAGAGTAGACTCCTGCGCTCTGGCTGATACCGACAACAAGCTGATACAAAAACAATCTACCTACTTACTTACTTACTTACTTACTTACTTACTTACTTACTTACTTACTTACTTACTTACTTACTTACTTACTTGTGTATTTATGTAACTGAAATATAGTGAAAAATTGAAAAAATAGTAAGCATGAGTGGACAAAGTACTCCAGTATTCGAGTCAGAGTATAGATACTCCTGGTCTGTCAAATTCTCTGTCAAATTTGTACTTGAGTATTGGAGTACTTTAAGTACTCCAATAAGTTCTTTTAAGTATTCAAACCACAAAGTACATTTTCTTTTCAATATCAATTGAAATGTATCAAAATGTTCAAAAATATCAATAATGGTGAACATAGCAGATCTACAAGATCACAACGCATCACATAACGGCACGTTGTGAACATATAGATCTGTTACTTTCATTATATTTGAAGTGGTTCATTCATAATGTAGCTTTCCCCTAGAAATGTAGTGGAGTCAAAAGTACAATATTTGTCTTTGAAATGTAGAGGACAAAAAATACAATAAAACAAAAACACAACCCCATCACATATCACGTCTTAGAAGGACAATATCAGTCACCAGAATCAAGTACATGTGTTTTCATTGTATCTAACATGGTTAAAATTGAGTTACAATGGGTTTGTATAGGAAGGGGTCTGATAACATTGATATTAAATATCTAAACTTAAAAACTGTCTGGGGTGAAACACTAAAGCCTGAGTAAATGTTAAAATGACCCCAAACATGATTGAAAGTGAACTATCACTTTGAGTACAGTTCTCAAGTACATGTACTTATAGTTAATGTCTACCATTGGGTAAGCATTCATTCATTCATTATGCCTGTAGCTGTTCCAGGGTTCTTAAAAATGAAATAAAAACAATACAAATAAACATTTGAAATAAGTAGTTGACATAATAGTTTGAAATCACCTGTTTTTGTTTGAAGAGAAACAGCCACAAACAAACAAAGAGTTTGTTGCTCAGTTATACTCTTACCAGACTAGTTGTATCAGCAGGACCAGTGTTGCCAGATTTTGCAAGAGAAACAAGCGGCCAGGGCTACAAAAACAGGCCCAAAAGATTGCACATATACAGGGGGGTCATGTGCGCCGGCATGAGGCAAAACGTGGAGGGAAGTCAGAACAAATAGCGAACATATTAGATTAGATATTACACACATGTAGCTCTTCACGGGTTCAAAATGACGGACCCCAAACCCCTGAAATTGGTTCCAAGATCTGAGTGGAGCCGACATAAAAAAAGAAAGACGTACGGGGACGGCACCCATTATTTTATGGACCCGACAAACCTAAAATGCTGTTCTACCACAGTATCAGCCTACAATAAGAGACATTGACCAATCAATGACATCAAATTGCATGTTTTCACCTCGATGAATAAGTAGCTTAATCCATGATCACACATGCCGTGCGCTAGGCTCTATGCACAGCAGCCATATTATCACTTCCTTCACAGGTAATGATACTAATGAAGGCTCTGTTCCATTTAGTGTAGCACAGTGGTTTCCACGACCCCCATAACTCTGAGAGTGTACAAATGGAACATGGAATATGGCAATGGAATATGGCTGCTGTATTCACAGCAGCCATATTATGAAGACATTCACAGGTGTTACCAATGATACTAATGAAGGCTCTGTTCCATTCTGGTCAAACAGAGTCAGGGTGCTGGTATTGTGCATGTTGGCCCACTGGAAACACTATGTTACACCAGTGGGTCTACAGTTGGGGTCCAGGGACCCTCATGGGCTTCCAAATGGCCCCTTACGGGTGTGTAAATCTGAGAGTGTACAAATGGAACCAAATGGACCCTAGAGTTATGGGGGTTGTGGAAACCACTGTTCTAGACTAAATGGAACAGAGCCTTCATTAGTATCATTGGTAACACCTGTGAAGGAAGTGATAATATGGCTGCTGTGCATATAGCCTATTGCGGCGAGAGGCAAGCATGCAGCCATTACTTCAACAACGCAACACAATGGGAAACAATGGGTGCTAAGGAAAATAAATAAATAGACCAGTCAATCGCATTAGTGTCCCCCCAATAGTGGGGCGACATTCAGATCCTTCTGACCCCCCCACACTTTTACCACTTGACCCTACAAACATCTGCTATTTCGAAAATAGCAGATATGCAAACTCACAATGCGACGCGCTGTGAGCACATTTTGTAAACAAATCTTGAAAAAACAAATGAAACATTTAGAATATGTTTGAAACATTTTAACTACACAAATCTTGCATGGCACTAAATATTTTCACATGGGGGTCCGCGGAGGAATTCATTATTAACTTGGGGGTCCTTGACATGAAAAAAAAAGTTTGAGAATCACTGGTTTAAACAACATTAGGACGCAAGCCCAAAATAAACAACTTAAATTTAGGAGCAAACCAAAAAGAAAAAAAGATGAAGGGAAAAAAACTTTACAGAAAAACAAACCCAAAGTTGCTTATAATAAGCAGACATGGCAACACAGTGCAGAACAGGGCTGTGTGGACACGCCCCCACAGCTGCTGCTGAGCAGACATAGGGTAGTTATATTGCCAGTCACTATTCATGGTTTATTATCTATATAAAACTCACATTTAAACTATATTACATTGAATCTGATTTTATAATTATTGTAAACATATTTCAATATTATGTTAAGCTACAATAATATATTAATTTACATTTTATGAAAATATTGAAAACCCATTGGAGGAAATATGGCTTATGTAAAGTTTACAAGGCAAAAGTGATACCAAGCACACTCTGCCATGATCCTAAATAAAGCCATGCTGTTGCTGGTGACAGAACCACAGCTGAATGAATGATTCACCATATGCAAACTACATAATCTAATTTGCTGTTACTTTCGGACTGTGTTTATGAACTTTTTGACAGTTTCTTATTTTAGATTTAGACATGTCTATGACTACAGGGAAAATCCCTCCTCTCACATTACAGCTTTTAGTTATTCTAAAATTAACTCTCTGAACCAGTGGGGTAAAGTAACTACAACTAACGTTACTCAAGTACTCTGCTTAAGGGGTCATCCTTATGTTCCCCGGGTTCTATAGATACGCTCCCTGAAATGGAACCTTCCCAAGACATGAAACCTTTCGAAGATATTCACATTCCAATAAGTCCAAGTCAAATGAAGAGTGAAAAACAGGAGTTCGACGAAATATTTGGGCACCTCAGCAGTGTCCACAGTCAGTTCCCTGGGATGAAGAGACAAAAAGTGGAGACAGAAGAGCGTGTGACACAAGACAGTAACGCCCCAGAGGAGGGACTCCAGGGAGCAGTTAAGGAAGAAGGGAGCGAAGGCAGCCGATGCAACGACACTCCCGAGGGAGAAGAACAATCGATGAGACTCCAGATAAGCAACCATGGATGACCAGTGTTCCAGAGAACCCAACCACGTCCCAGGGGCCATGGAGTGTTCCAGAGAACCCAACCACGTCCCAGGGGCCATGGAGTGTTCCAGATAACCCAACCACGTCCCAGGGGCCATGGAGAGGGAGAGGCAGAGGCAGACCCAGGGGGGCCAGAGACCACAATCATATAAGATGGTACGAAAGGAGGAAGATAAATATATAAAAAACACACAAAATAAAAAAATCACACCCAGTGTGAAGTGAGCGGTGATATTTATGAGTTATTAATTTCATCATGCATCTCGGTAGCCAATCACAGCACGTCCTGCGAAGTGACGTGCTTACATTTTTTACATTATTATTAATTTCATCATGCGTCTCGCTAGCCAATCACAGCGCGTCTGCGAAGTTTGAAGTTAATTTCATCATGTGTCTCGCTAGCCAATCACAGCACGTCCTGCAAAGCTTAGCCTATGGCCGTGTTTTCCACAGCATGGCGTCACGGCGAATGACACATTTTCACGCAAAACTTTCGCCACGGATGGGTCCTAAACCCTCTTATAGGAGCGGTTGCACTGCTCAAAAACTTTTCTACATAATAATACAAAGACTGTTGAATGAATTCTTTCTGAGCATAGGTGATTCCCAACTCAGAATGCTTGGTCAGCTGTTTCAACAGGAATTGCATTTGTTGTTTTGTGTTTGTTATTTTAGTTTGTTTTTTGTGGGGTCCGAATCCTGGGAGAGACCGCTTGTGGTTTGGGCCAGAAAGGACTCTGAAGACAGATTATGGGACCGGAAATAAAGAAAGAATCAGAATGTGTAGAAAGAATCAGAATGTGTACAAACAGAATGTGTTTTAATACAAAGACAGAGAGAAAATGTTGTAACACAAAATGTAAGGTGTTCCAAACATATTACTAAGACATGTTATTTCTCTCTCTTTTCATGTCAATGATACGGAGTTCCGGCTGGAACCATCTCCCGCAGATGGTTCCTGCCCCCTTACAAGGAGTAAGGGGCAACTTAAATATAGTTGCAGAGGAAGTATTTGTGTACGATCGGTACCAGAAAGAACTGTCACTGTGAAAGTTTTCGAACTGTCGCGCTTCTTGCACTATAAAACTTGCACTATGAAATGGATTACAGAAGACCACTATTAGCATTAGGCGGGAAGACAATCATCAATCATGCGAGCTAAGAAAAATGATGATCTATTCTATTCTTAGAGGAACGGACTTATCCTTTCTGCACTAAATCTCTTCACTAAAAATAACCTTTGTGAAATACTCGGATCAGGAAAATAAAATAAGACATATCACACAATGTTTTCTGCTGTGTTGCTTTTCGACGTGTACACTGTGTAAGTTTATTGAGCTATCTAAAGAGCACAAAGTCCGTTTTTGAATGTGCCAAAGTATCGCAAGACTGTCCATCATATCATTGACAGCCTGCACAGTTCCACTCCAACATGTTCTTTCTACTGTTGCTGATTTTTTGCTTCTTGAGGTGTTCAGTTATATATGTTATGGCCTGTCCACACAGGGGCGCCAATGACTAACTTTACAGTCTGATTTCACTTTCTTCTTTCAATAGGCTCTATTCACAGCAGCCATATTTTCACTTCCTTAACAGGTGTTACCAATGATACTAATGAAGTCTCTGTTCCATTTCGGGTAGCACAGTGGTTCTCTGATATTTCAATTTCCACGACCCCCATAACTCTGAGAGTTACACACCCATAAGGGGCCATTAAGGACCCACATTTTAGTCCCACTGGTGTAGCAGAGTGTTTCCAGTGAGTCGACATGCATAATATCAGCACCCTGACACTGACCAGAATGGAACAGAGCCTTCATTAGTATCATTGGTAACACCTGTGAATGTCTTCACAATATGGCTGCTGTGCATAGAGCCTATTTTTCTAGGAAATAAGTCCCGTTGCAAGTTGATGATGTCATTTGTCCATGTGTGGTCCAGCCCTATGGATTGTGCATGTGGAAGTATTAAGTTGTTTTTTATTGGCACATGAATTCCGGCTGGACCAAACATGGACAAATGACATCATCAACCTGCGACGGGAGTGGTCCGTATTGAGTGAGAGATGAACTATTTCTAAAATAAATAAAATATCTACGGTGTTTTACATTTTTTAATTTTAGTTATAGAGGGTAATTATAATGTATTAAGGCATATAAGGCTTGTCCATTATATGCCTTCATCAGGACAAATATTTGTCCTGATGAAGGCCTGAACAGGCCGAAACGTTGACGAGCAATACATTCTGGAGCTTTTTGCAACTATCAGTGTGCACACTTTATTCTTTTTCATTATACTTTGTTTGTCTTAGCACCTGGACCAACGGATGTGCGTGCACTACCTGACCCCAGCATCCAAAGTCTGGGGGGAAACAAAAATAGCCGATCTACAAGCTCACAACCAAGCCCACAGTATCGAGAGGGAAGACAGGGTAGACAGGGTGCGATTTTCCGCACGGAAAAAAACGGACAATATCATTTTTTAAATGAACACATGGTTCTCAATGACCTCATGCACACCCCGTGCGGCGATGCGATGCCGCGATGTGTTTTCTTTTCAATCGAACCCAGTTCGATTCATGCGTTTTTTCGCATGCGGTAAAAACTAAATGACTAATCGCACCCTGTGTGCAAAGGCCTTTAGTCTCCTGGAGGCTGGCTCTGGAAGTGCAGCTACGGCCCTATGCATGAAAGAGCGAAAGCGGTTTTGACCAATGGGCTCGACTCACGAGCCTGCGCACAGGGTTGCACACGGAGGTGACACAACTGCGCATGTGAGACATAACTCTATGATGCAAATTGACGTGGAGAGGCCCTGCGATGTCATCCCCCCTAATAGTAGGGGCTGTTAGAGACACGATAGTTCACTTTGTGATACCAGCGCCAAATTCTCCACAAAGTTTCTTCTGGACCTACTTTTTCACAAAAGTCCGTTAGCCACCCCAAAAAAAACAATATGGCTGCCATTTTCCAAAATAGCTGCCGGCGAAAGACATGCTATGTGGTTTTTGACCTGGATTGTGATTGGATAATCCAATTTTGATTATTTTGGCATCAGAATATAGTTTTGACTCCCCCCCCCACCCCCTCCCCCCCTTAGCCACGCAAAAAAAACAATATGGCTGCCATTTTTCAAAATGGCTGCCAGCTACAGACATTTTATGTGTTTTTTTTTTACCTGGATTGAAATTATTTTGGCATCAAAATATAGTTTTGACCTGGATTGTGATTGGATAATCCAAATGTTTTCTGAGGGTGTACTGTAAAAAGGTTGCGCAGAATGCACACCACTGAGCTAAGAGACTAACGGGACACAGGTGGAGAAATATAATCACAAGGTAATGAGACAAGACAAGAAATGTTACGACAAAATAAAACAAATACAACAGTAAAGTAAAAACTAAGTAACCACTTGAAACAGGACAAACTAACACATTACAAAACAGTACTGTACTGTTATTGTACAGCACTGTACTCTACTCTACTGTACTGTTCTGTTATTGTACAGCACAGTACTGTACTGTTTTGCTATTGTACAGCACAGTACTGTACTGTGCTGTACTGTATTGTTATTGAACAGCACTGTACTGTACTGTACTGTATTGTTGTTGGTTACCAGTTCACAATGTAGTGAAGAATCTAGGCCCTGCAAAATCCATTGGCATCCTTTTCTTTCACACTTTCACTGGATGTGATGTCGTGTCAGCCTTTCGTGGGAAAAGGCAAAAAGACAGCATGGCAAACCCGGCAAGTGTGGCCTGAAGTGTCTCATGTCTTCCAGAAGCTCAGTCAATACCCACCAGTAACAGTGCATGACAAGAACAACACTGGTGATGGGGTTGATGATGCAAGATTTTACCTGTTTGCATGGAAGCAGAGGTCCTATGATGCCATT
Organism: Gymnoscopelus microlampas; assembly: GCF_963454915.1. Lineage (NCBI taxonomy): Eukaryota > Metazoa > Chordata > Actinopteri > Myctophiformes > Myctophidae > Gymnoscopelus > Gymnoscopelus microlampas. The sequence goes on from NC_139943.1 coordinate 57,084,579, forward strand.
CCACCTACAAGGGCATCTCTTGCACATCATGTGAAGCATGCCACTTATCAAGTTGCCCCTGTCTGAAGCCAGGTAACTATATGTCAAATGCATACAGAGAGCCCTGCCAGCTGGGGATGGCGAGCAGAAGATGACATTTGGCAAGTAGCGTGGCACCGGCTTTTGTCAGTTGTTCACAAATCTGGACGTCGTGGTAGATGCAAGTGTGACGATTAGAACAATTTGTGATCCAGACATGGGGGGGGGGGGGGGGGGTAAAAACTCATATGTTGATACCAAAATAATCAAAATCCAATCACAATCCAGGTCAAAATACACATAAAATGTCTTTCCCCAGCAGCCATTTTGGAAAGTGGCAGCCATATTGTTTTTTTTTGCGTGGCTAATGGGGGGAGGGGGCGGGGGGGAGTCAAAACTATATGTTGATACCAAAATAATCAAAATCGAATCACAATCCACGTCAAAATACACATAAAATGTCTAAGGGCCCGGACTATAAACAAAGACTATAATGAAGAAGGTACAGCCAGACTACGGGCCAGGCAGGCGCCATTGACACGCATGGGAGCCAAAACTGGAACTGGAAGTTCAGTGAAATACATTGGAGTCTATGGGAGCCGGCTGGACCAGCTTATGAACAAACCCTATTTCTGAACGATTGGGACCTTTGTCAGTTAATCGGTTCAGGAATATAAAAGAAGACATATCATAGGTTGTTTTTTTTGTTATTTGGTTGTCATCTGTCTGTCTGTTCATGGCTAATCTAAAACAGTATTAGACCAAAATATGAAATCCCCAAAGGATCAACAAAGTGCATTATGTGTGCAGAGAGAGGGAGAGAAGGGAGAAAACATTCTAACATTAAATAAGTATGTCAGAGAACATAAACAAGATCAATATATCTACATAATATACACATATACAGTAGCAGCACAGTATGTACATGAGGTTAAACATAAGGTGCAAAAGTGGTAACACATTGGTAGGTCCACATACTGTTTCAAGGACCTCCAGTTTGAAATTATTATTATTATTATTATTATTAAATAATAATATTATTACCCTTATTATTATTATTATTATTACTATTATTACGGGGCCAGAGCTCTGCTCTGGACACGTATTGTTATTCGCATTATTCTGTCACTTCTTCTTCTGCCACTTTTCGCAGTTCTGGCTGAACCGCGCTGTCGGTTTTTACGAAACTCGGCCATATGGTAGATGGTCATGAAAAATGATCAAAAAATAATTCTCACAATCTTTCGTCCAAAGGTGGCGCTATAGCACTCAATTGAAAATGCCAACTTTGACCAGGTACAATTCATGCCCTGTTTGACCTACAGCCATGAAACTTGGATACACATATGCGTCTCCTCATGCTTAACAACTTTCACACTCTGACTTTTGACCTCTGACCTTTAGATCTCCCACCATTTTGAATTATATGAAAAACAGTCATTGGCTCCTAACTTCTGCATTTTTTCACTTATGGAAAATCCGTTGGAAATTTTTGTAGAAAGTGGTCCAAAGTTCAAGTACGAAACGTTTCGTGCAGATTGCTCAAAAATCCCAGGAGGAGATAGATTTTAACTATTACAGTTTTATGAAAATGATTCATCTGTGCCTAAAACATACATGCAGACTCACATTTCTTTGAAACTTTGCAGAAATGTACAGGGTCATTCCAAATATCACTGAAACCAATCTTACTCCAATTGGCCAAAAGGGGGCGCTATAGCAATTTTTTGAAAAGGCAGACTTTAAACAGGCATAAGTCATGCCTCGTTTGGCCGAAAGTCGTGAAACTTGCTTACACATGTGCCTTGACTCATGAGGAACACACGTATCGATTTGACCATTAAGCTCCGCCCTTAGATTCTCCGCAATTTTGAGCAGTTTGAAAAATACTTGTTTTTGCCAGTTCTGGCTTAACCGTGCATACGCTTTTTACGAAACTCGGCCATATGGTAGATGCTCATGAAAAACTACCAAGAAATAATTCTCACACTCATTCGTCAAAGGGTGGCGCTATAGCACTCAATTGAAAGTGCCAACTTTGAACAGGTACAACTCATGCCCTGTTTGACCTACAACCATGAAACTTCGATACACACATGCGTCTCTTCATGCCCGACAACTTTCGTGGTCTGACTTTTGACCTCTGACCTTTAGATCGCCCACCATTTTGAATTATATGAAAAACAGTCATTGGCTCCTAACTTCTGCATTTTTTCACTTATGGAAAATCCGTTGGAAATTTTTGTAGGCAGTGGTCCAAAGTTCATGTGTAAAATGTTTCGTGCAGATTGCTCAAAAATCCCAGGAGGAGATAGATTTTAACTATTACAGTTTTATGAAAATTATTCATCTGTGCCTAAAACATACATGCAGACTCACATTTCTTTGAAACTTGGCAGAAATGTACAGGGTCATTCCAAATATCACTGAAACCAATCTCACTCCAATTGGCCAAAAGGGGACGCTATAGCAATTTTTTGAAAAGGCAGACTTTAAACAGGCATAAGCCATGCCTCGTTTGGCCGAAAGTCGTGAAACTTGCTTACACATGTGCCTTGACTCATGAGGAACACATCTATCTCTTTGACCAGTAAGCTCCGCCCTTAGATTGTCCGCAATTTTGAGCAGTTTGAAAAACACTTAAACCCAGGATTTTTCAGCTATTTGCGTGAAACTGTATCATCTGTGTGATCTCCTTTTTCACAGTTACTTATCTGTTGGGCCAATGGTGTCTCCCTTAAATGAAGGCCTCACAATCTCAGGGTCGCCAGTTCAAGCCTCCCCAGCCAACATGTCCAACTGGGCCCCATGTGGGTTTTTAACTGGGCAGATGGGCATGGGTTACATCTGGTTTTGCACATGGGTTCCACCAAGCACCCACTTGTGTTAGCCCACATGGGCTTAAGTGGGTTTCTAACTGGGTCTTAGGTGGGCTCCAAATGGGCAAATATATGTCGGAACCATGTGGGCGCCACCTGTGTTTGCCTATATGGGTTTGAACTGGGACCTGAATGGGCCTGAAATGGGTTCCAGCTGGGCAAATTACATGTGACCCATGTAGGCCACACTTGTGTTGGCCCATTTAGGGCTCCAACTGGTTTTGCACATGGGTTCTACCAAGCACCCACTTGTGTTAGCCCATATGGGCTTAAGTTGGTTTCTGACTGGGTCTTAGGTGGGGTCCAAATGGGCAATTTGATGTCGGAACCATGTGGGCGCCACCTGTGTTTGCCAATATGGGCTTGAACTGGGACCTGAATGGGCCAGAAATGGGTTCCAGCTGGGCAAATTACATGTGACCCACGTAGGCCACACTTGTGTTGGCCCATTTAGGGCTCCAACTGGTTTTGCACATGGGTTCCACCAAGCACCCACTTGTGTTAGCCCATATGGGCTTAAGTGGGTTTCTGACTGGGTCTTAAGTGGGGTCCAAATGGGCAATTTGATGTCGGACCCATGTGGGCCTCACCTGTGTTAGCCCATATGGGCTTAAGTGGGTCCTGACTGGGTCTTAGGTGGGGTCCAAATGGCCAATTGTATGTCACACCCATCTAGGCCTCACCTGTGTTTGCCCATGTGGGCTTGAAGTGGGATCTGAATGGGCCTTAGGTGGAGTCCAACTGGGCACGTTTGAGACCCATGTAGATCCCACTTCTAGCAGCCCAAGTGGGTAACATCCGGGCCCTTTGCCAACATGGGTTTCAAGTTGGTCCTGAAGGGATTTAAATAGGAGAATTAAACAGTATATTGACAAGAACCATGTTTAACTACTGCTAAGTTTTACCAGGGTGAAAAAACAATATCAGACAATATATCTTTTGACAATGTTTATTTCTGGGAACTTTCGGCCTTCTGGTTGTAAAATACAAAATACAAAATGCTTTGGTATTTTTAAAATATAAAATGTATACATGGAAATAAAGTGTAGACAGTATTGGGCCAATATGCATCTTCAAGTCTCGTAAACAATCCATTTAACTCTCGTAAATTATCATTAAGATAGAACTCTTGTAAACAATCATTTGTAATGATGTATACATGACACATAACAGTGCAACTCTAAAGTAACAACTTAAATGTTCTGGACACAAACTAATAAGGAACCCATATCTCTTAACTCAACTACAACAAAAGGAGGGTTCTTCTCATGAGGTAGTTAATTATTCCAGCAGAGGGCCATTTCAGCCAACAAATCCTGAATGATAAACACACCACAAACTGTGTGTGTGTGTGTGTGTGTGTGTGTGTGTGTGTGTGTGTGTGTGGCCTATTGGACCTGTTCCTGATTTTCCTGTGTTCCCTGTGTTTTCGAGGGATCTTCTAGCTCGTAGGGTCCGGTTTCCACCACGGTCTCGAGCTCCGGTGAACCATTTGGACACGGCCAACTCTGCCTCCTTCTGGTTTATTTCCTGCGTGACGGCGTTCTTCTTTATTGCCCTTAAAGATAAATGACAAGAAGCCAACTTAGTAATGCTGGCTTGATTTTTACATTATGAAACCATATAAGACAGACATCTTTTCAAAAGTTTTATATCGCTGAGAAATGTGTATGCTTTTTAAAAACAACCGAGTCAAATCTGAGAACAGTTCATTAGAGTTGTACTCCAAGCTATTCACACGGCCAAGTGCTACAGGAAAAATGCAGGATTATGTATAGAACCGGGTGGCTAAGATGTTCTGATGCATTATTGAGCATTCTTTGCTGAACAGAAAAAGAAAATGGAACAATAATTTTAAATGTCTTGAGCTATGGTGGCAATTTAGTTTTCATGTAGAACAACTAAGTTCAGGTGGCACCATATGTTATGGCAATAACACAAAATCTAATTTACCATATAGAACGTCAAAAAGTGCCAGTCCTCGGAACGCCTTCTTGCCACTGCGTCCGAAAAGGTTATACTCGAGTGCCAGCTTATTGGTAAGGAGGAACCCCATCATCCTCCTGACACAACGGTCCACGGAAGTCCCCCCAATGTCTGCAACCATGGCAATCTGAGTACGATAAAAGTCACAGGAAGGAAATTCTGTATTAAGTGAACAGCTAAGATGTCAATGCCCGTTGTGTGCATGCACTCAAAGGGCAGGTTAACAGACTACCAATGTGATTAGAAAATACAAGCACATTTTGAAGTGAATAAGAGATTTAGAAAATACAAGTACATTTTGAAGTGAATAAGAGATTTGAACTTACAACTGCAGACTTAAAGTCAGGGTCACCCAGCTTTAAGTTCATGGACTCGAGATCTGCCTACGTGTCCAGCGGGAACACAGCTCCTTCAGGCAGCATGTTCAGCATCTGCCATGGACCTTCTGAGTGCTCTTTACTTCCTCTAGGAGTCTCACGAGCTGGGTGAACATTTGTTCTCCCATGCCTGGTGCTCGTGGTGCTGGACTTGGGCTGCTCATTGGGGTTCCAGCTGTGGGTCGTCTTATTGGGGGTCCGGCTGTGGGTTGACTAGGGGTTCCAGTGCGGTGGCTCATCTGGGTCCCAGTGGGGCGGCTCTGTCACAGTTGATAATAATAAACTTTATTTGTAAAGCACCTTTCATGACATGACATGCAGCTCAAGGTGCTTACAATTACAGTAAAGTAAAACTAATTTAACGATAAAGCAAAAAAAGAAAGCAAAAGCATAAAACAGCATTTAAAAATCAACCAAAAGCCAGAGTCAAGAAATAGGTCTTCAGCTGTGTTTTAAAGCTATTCACAGAGGCTGCCTGCCTTACGTGTAATCGGAGTTTATTGGGGTGCTCACGTTTGTGGGTTCAGTGGGGCGGCTGATCAGGTTTGCAGTTGGGCGGCTTGCTCTTGGTCTTCCAACTGGGGGTGTCCACACTCGGGATTCCAACGGGACTGGGGGTTCTTCTGGGACTCAGGGTTTCTAAACATAATGTAACATTTCAAGATGTTAAATTCTCTGTATATTTTATAAAAAAGAATAAAATCTAATTCCATACTTTACATACTTGTCTGAGAAGAGGGAGATACACCGGGGCTGCTGCTTGGACTGCTGATCGGACTTGGACTGCGGCTCCTGTGTCTTTTTGGGGGGGGGGCTCACTTTCTTGGACAGTGCACGGGGAGGTGTAGGTGGTAGGAGGTCATCATCGAAAGCTTCCGATTCCTCCTCACTCGTGAGCGCCTCCCTCTGTTTTTGCGGTGGCCTACATTCAGTTAAAAACATACATTTTAGCAAACATAAAAAAGTAACTTTAAGCAGTAGTTCTCAAAATCGAGTCCGGGGACCCCATGGGTCCTTGAGGGTGTTCCAGAGCATTCCTTGCAAAATGTATTTAAAAAAGTACAGGCAAGAGGGACAAATCAGTTTAACCATGCATACGTCAACCATTTGAAAATTGCTGATCTACATGCTCACAACATGTCGCAATGCAAGACGTGGTGAGCTTGTAGATCGGTTATTTTCATTTTTTTTGTAACAATGAAATAGGGCATTCATTTACGAAAAAACTAAAAGTTACAAAGAGATACAAGGTTTCACAACAATATCATGAATACCAGTGATCAAAGCTACAGAAACAGAACATTAAATAATGAGTTGATATTTAATTTATACAATCATGCTGTTTGTTGTGCATGGTGAGGGCTTGCATGTCAAACAGCTCATATATGAGAAATATAGCATGAAATGACATGGAGGAGCGAGCGAGCAGGAGTGTGAGGAATGGGAATGTGGTCGTCAGTCTAACCTGCTTGCTTTCTCCGGACTCGCATCTAATCTTCACCTCCTGGCTCAGAGGTGGGACTAATGCGTCAAATAATTATAATGGGTTAGATACAGGGGGAAATTCCAGGTTTCAGGGGTCCTTGAGGGCAGGGGTCTTCAACAGGGGGTCTGGGACCCTTTGGGGGTTCTCAGAGTCACTACAGGGGGTCCCCCAAATATTTGTGTGATATGATAATGTTTTTGTTTTACATGTTGTTCTACATGTTTAACCACTTGAACCCTAGTATCCCTTTTCTGAGGAGAACTTTAGCCAAAAATAGCCGGTCTACAAGCTCAAAACGCCTTGCAGCGCGAGGCGTTTTGAGATTGTAGATCGGCTATTTTTGGGAAAGACATATACAGTAGGTGTGTAGAGGGAAAAAAGAGCAGCAAAAGTTTATCTGAAACACAATTCTATACAATATAGAAGGGGTCCCTGCTTCATCTCTCTCTCAGCCAGGGGGTCCTTGGTCTGAAAACGTTGAAGACCCCTGCTTGAGGGGGTCCTCAGATAAATCCCCAGATAAATGAAGGCTAGTTAGGAACCAAATGGACCCTTATGTAGCTGTAACTCTCAGGGTGTATGGTGGTCCGTGGTCTAATGCAGGGGTTCTCAAAGTGGGGTCCGGGAGGGCCCTATATTCATCAGCTATTTAAAAAAAGAAAAACCTTGACATAACACCACAAATCTTGTATGGGGTCCTTGGCACAAAATCTTTTCAGATGGGGTTCCGTGGTCAAATACACACCTTGACAAGAAAACATTTTAGAACCATTGCCTAACAACAGCTATTTTTAGTTACCTCCTGTGTCGCCTTCGGGATGCATCATCACCATCAGTCGCTATGTCCGATGACGTCTCTCCCAGCTGGAGCTTCTCACGAGCCACTGCGTATGTCTCTTCAGGAAGAACACAAAAACAGGGGAAGGGGACATTAAAGCAATTTTTCAAAGTTAAAACAATATGATGCCAAAGTTAAACCTTTGAATGGCACAGGCTATCATAAGCCTATCATTGCCTACTTGCACATACATTGTAACCAGGGGTGCACATAACTTTTTAGGTGTGGTACTCAGAAGAGCACCTGGAGATGTGACTTGGTGCGCATGGTCCCGTCCGGTTTTGTCAGCGGGGGGGGGTTCAGCACGGTGCCCACCAGACTGTTTTGTCAACGGGGGGGGGGGGGGGGGGGGGGGAGGAAAAAAGGACGCTCTGCTTTTAAATTACGCCGATCTTCGCCGTTTTTTTTCCTCACGCTGTTAGGTAAAGCCCTCCAGGTTGGTGCCCTGTGCTGCTGCGCTGATTTTATCCGCCAGATTGGGACGTTCACGGCATATTTTGCACCATTACGGTGCGTTCATCATCGGTGACGAGTGCGGCGAGGCAATGCGAGGCGAAGCGAGGCAACGCGAGTCAACACTCATACAATCACGTGCAGCATGCGTCCTCTACCCCTGCGCGTAATGGCTGTACATGGGGCCGACGGGTGCTTTAGAGTGATTGTGTGAGTATGGCTTCAGGAAGTAAATTCCTAGCCTCGATCTCCAAGCTTTTATTTTTTAGTTTTGCTAAAAAATAAAAGCTTGGAAATTCCTGTCCCAGCTGTTGGTACGCAAAAGCGCCTCGCGTTGTCTGATGTGGTGCGCATTTTTTATTTTGGGTGCGCATGCGCACCTGCGCACCAGTTATGTGCACCCCTGATTGTAACACTCCTTGTAAAAGCTAAGCTACTGGTGGCAAACTTGTTTTCAATGTGGAATAACAAAGTTCATGAGCCTTGTCAAAAGTAACAAGTGGGTGCATGATGTTGCGCTCCCTTTCCACCAGTTAGAGCAGCTGTATGCTGTGGCATGCTTCTACTATTGTACATCACATGTTTTGCAAAACTTCAACATTTAATGTAGAAATGCACACGGAACAATTAAAAACTCAAATTTACCATATTATGCAACATAAAAAAGACGCAGGTTTTGGAACTTCTTATTATGACGGATACAAAAGGTTGGACTGCATCATTCTTCTGGTACAATCATCTAATGAAATGCCTCCTATGTCTCAACCATGGCAACCTGAGTATATGGTAAAAGTCACAGGAAGGAAATGCCATATTAAGAGAACGCCAAAGATATCAATGCTCTGATCCTAACATGGTTAGAAAATACAAGCACATCTTAAAGTGAATATGAGATTTGAACTTACAACTCCAGACACGAATACAGCTTGTCAATTGTGGACTGGACATCTTCATCTCCAATTTACTTAGACAAAGAGAGAAGAATTACCCAAAAGAAAAAGAGACACACACACACACACACACACACACACACACACACACACACACACACACACACACACACACAAAACATTTTTTTTTTTTAAAGCTTGTATGGAATTCATCAAGACTGTGTATGTGTTTCAATGTTTAGAGTAGCAGGAGCTAGAAGTTTAAATATATTTCAGTCTTTAATACGTTACAGTATGTCATGGCACAATAGCCAACTCTTAAGAGATGGCTAATAAAATAATCACAAATGTATGAAAAGGGTCTTGTTGACAGAGAGACAACGGACATACCATTCCTTTGTCCAGTGAGGTTCCCTCCTGAAATGGATTCAAATAACCCTAATTAGTCACTGCAAAATATCAGTTTCCATTAACTAACCTTGGCAGTGTAAAGTAACTAAGTACATTTACTCAAGTGCTGTACTTAAGTACAATTTTGAGGTACTTTCACTTCACAGAAATACTTCCAATTTTAAGTACTTTTACTTCTACTCCACTACATCTCAGAGTCAAATATTCTACTTTTACCCCACTACAATTATTTGAAAACTTTAGTTACTTTGTAGATTTTGATTAGTATTACAAAACATACATTAGCCACTTCAGCCATTTGAAATAAGCAGATCTACAAGCTCACAATGTGTCACATCGCAAAACATTGTGAGCTTGTAGATCTGCTATTTTCAAACGTTTTTCTGCATTTCAAAACTTGAAATGAGACATTCTGCATAATGAGTACTTTTATTTTTGATACTTTAAGCACATTTTTATAACAAAAACTAGCATTCTAGCTAACATTATGCATTGTTTTTTTCCCCCCATAAACAATAGCATTCCTATTATGAGGGAAACATCCGCCCAATTCTCCCAAAATAGCAGATATACAAGCCAAAATAAAAAGTACATTTTTAATTCCGGACTTTTACTTGTAATAGAGCAGTGGTTCTCTAACTTTTTCATGTCAAGGACCCCCAAATTGACACTTATTAGCCCGCGGACCCCCATTTGAAAAGATATGCCAGGGACCCCCCATAAAGAGAAGATTTTTACGGCTCTATAGCAGTGATTCTCAACCATTTTAATTTCAAGGACCCCCAGTTTGACATGCATTAGGCTATTGACCCCCATTTAATGGCATTTATATCTCTGGGACCCCAATTCATATTGTACAATCAATGTTAATCTAACTCTGAGAGTGTACAAATGGAACCAAATGGACCCGTTAGGGTCCATTTGGTTCCATTTGTACACTCTCAGAGTTACAGACCCATAAGGTTCCATTTGGTTCCTGTCCATCATTTAGCTGGGGACCCCCTGGAACCCCCTCAAGTACCCCTGGGGGTCCCCGGACCCCACTTTGAGAACCAACGTAATAGAGTATTTCTACATTGCAGTATTGATACTTTTACTGGATAGGCTGGATTGGTGCTGCTCAGATGCAATCTAAAGCCAACCTGGTATATCCGGTAAATTTTCACATACACATACATGCAAACATGATGTCGTTTCCGTATCCGCTCTAGACCGGAACTGTTGCCTACTAAGTCAAGTGAATTGATAACAGACCCGTCCAGTTAGCTCCGTTCATTCTTTTTTCTTTTAGTTCACCATTATAAATTAACAAACTGCTTCACAGTGGTGCTGGTTACAACTATGCTTATGCAATTATTAAAAACGCAAAAAATCTATAATTGTATACACAGAGATAAACTAATGAGAATGCATTTTAATCACGAAACGGCGAGCTAACGTGAACTAGCATGCTAGCTAATATTATGCATTGCTCTCCGGACTTGCCACGGCAATATAATATCATAATAAGTTTAATCAAACGATGGTGGTATCTGAACGGGTACAAACTATATTACTGGCCCCAAAAAATGGAGGGAAACAGCTTGTTGTTACTTACATAAAAACATATCTCATCACTGCTCCAACACTCCGTCTCCTTGGAGTGTATCCAATCCGAGAAATAGATCCGGAGATTCTGGAACTACTTCTTTTAATGTCCAACAACCTTTTATTGATTTTATTTTGGTTTGTTTCAGCTAAAAAATCTCCTTCTAACGAAGGCTGGCATACGTTAAATTCACCGAGCGGTTTGAGAATTCAAACAGGAATGACGTCAGTTCCTGTAGTTGCCAGTGTTTCCATATTTTGCGAAAGAAATAAGCAGACAGGTCTATGAAAACAAGCCGAAAACTGTGATTGGCATATGGTCATGTGGTGACTAAAGGCCACATGGCCTATATATACATATAGATTAAGGGATCAAAGCTTTCCCTATTTTTTTTTAGCAGTGTATATTTAAAATAGCCGATCTACAAGCTCACAACGCGTCTTCAAACAAGCCGCTTATAATAAGCATACATGGCAACACTGCAGGGCTTACAATGCACGGCTGCTATGCATTCTGGGACTTGAAGTTGACTTTGAAAGTGTTCATTGTTCTTCAACCCAACTGTGTGTCACTTGTAATTGAATTTATTCATTTATCTGATACAGTACCAAACTGACACAGAGGCAGTTATACTTATTATAGGCAGGAACATTATTAAAGGTTTTTTAAGGTTTATATTATGTGTAATAAACCTTGTCTCAGGTATGAGAAAGAAATGTAAAGAGCCCGGCCACAGAATATTTCTACTGTAAGCATTAATAACTGAGGCAGAACTTCCAAAGGACATTAACAGGATACTTATTATTTATTTAACTATATTAAAGCAGAAAACACTAATAAAAGACGAGAGGTAACCATACGCAAATCGTATTACAATTCATTGAATGATCAGTTATAAACTATAGTCATAATTTAAAAAGTTCGAATTCATGAACACCTACAATATAATCAAACACATTTACTAGAAACTCTAAAACTACTACTTAACTTTCAACATGTAATCATATGTAATATTATTTTGTTGTATTGTTAATTTGTTGTTTTTATTTTTGTTTCAAATTAATTATTTTATTTTCCTTTTAATTTTATATAAAAGCCCTTTACATCATTGGTTCTCAAAGTGGGGTCTGGGGACCCCCAGGGGTCCTTGAGGGAGTTCCAGGGGGTCCCCAGCTAAATGATAGATTAGGCACCAAATGGACCCTTATGGGTCTGTAACTCTGAGAGTGTACAAATGGAACCAAATGGACCCGTTAGGGTCCATTTGGTTCCATTTGTACACTCTCAGAGTTAAATTGACATTGATTTTACAATATAAATTGCGGTCCAAGTGATAGAAATGCCATTAAATGGGGGTCTGTAGGCCTAATGCATGTCAAAGTGGGGGTCCTTGAAATTAAAATGGTTGAGAATCACTGCTAGAGTCGTAAAAAATCTTCTCTTATGGGGGTCCCTGGCACATCTTTTCAAATGGGGGTCCGCGAGCTAATAGTGTCAATTTGGGGGTCCTTGACATGAAAAAGTTTGAGAACCACTGCTTTACATAGACTCACCCACACATAAGTAGGCCTACTTAAAATAATCAGACAACTTGTCTTTGTCTTGTCTCAGAGAACTGGGTCCTCTGCTAAGCGATCCCCTTCACACCTTGCAGTGCAGAGATGTTGTCTGTCATTGTGAGAGGAATGTAACACATTCAATTCAAGTTTGTGTCTTTTCTCGAGTAGCCTAATGTTATGCAAAGCAGCCAGGTAGACGCTATATTGAGAACGGCTCGCCACTGACGGCGCGAACCTTGAGAGGCTATTGTTTTTAAACGTTAAGGCGTTAAAGACCGCCGCTGACGGTGCGTGCACGCGCGCCCCCAGCTCCCACAGTGTCAGAACTAAGGGTACGCCGTACCCCCCCCGTACCCCCTATCAATGCGCATATATATTACAGATACAGACTGAAACTGCACAGCGCAGACAACATTGCCCTTGCAAAGAAAAACTTCAGCTTAATAACATGTCCTGCTCCTTGTGTTGCACAGCAGCATCATTACAAGAAAAAACTAATATGCTATTAGACAGAGAAACTTAAACTGCAGCGGCAGGCAATGTTTCAAAAGCATAAAGTGTTTCATTATAGGACCAGTGTGTGTGTGTGTGTGTGTGTGTGTGTGTGTGTGTGTGTGTGTGTGTGTGTGTGTGTGTGTGTGTGTGTGTGTGTGTGTGTGTGTGTGTGTGTGTGTGTGTGTGTGTGTGTGCCTGCGTGTATGCATGCGCTTGTGTGTGTGTGCAGCGCGTAGATATCTCCCAGCCAGCACGCCCACGTGGGACCCATATGGTTTCAATGCGGGCTACTTCAGTACTGGCCATGGGCTTGAACTGGGCAAATTATGAGGGTCCCACATGGTCTGCATATGGGCTAACTGGGAGTGGGATGGAAGTGGGCTAGCCCATGTGGTTCCCACATGGTCTGCATATGGGCTAACTGGGAGTGGGATGGAAGTGGGCAAGCCCATGTGGTTCCCACATGGTCTGCATATGGGCTAACTGGGGGTGGGATGGAAGTGGGCTAGCCCATGTGGTTCCCACATGGTCTGCATATGGGCTAACTGGGAGTGGGATGGAAGTGGGCAAGCCCATGTGGAACCCACTTTTGTGATACCAGTTCTAACCCTCTAATCGCTTTAGAAAATAATCAAAATATATATATTCCAACTTGCTTTTTGACGCTGAATCCAACGGTGCCAGTCTCAAAGCTGCACGACCCCTAGGGTCCAAGATAATCATAAATAACTGTCTCAAAGGCTTGGAAAAGTCATTTTTCAAAATTAAACACCAGATTCCGGGTCAGTGCGTTGCCCAGAACGTGCCCATATAACTTTCGCCATACACAGCCTTACGGTTCTCCTCAACTGGCTGGGGTCAAGGGGCTATCTTCTGCGCGTTATATCTCGATAACGATGCGTTTTTGGAATCCGCCTTTTGGATATGTCGTACAGCTCATTAAGGCGCACGCGTGGATGCCCTCGGTGTCCCGATCCGACATTCCTACAAGAAATGTGTTTTTTAAAGTTTGCATTCACTATGGTCTAAAGGTCTAACACTCTATGTAGGTCCCTGAAAGTAGAGGACTCTGCGCGGGAGTGTCGTACAAGAAAGGCGAAGACATCAACGCGTGCGCCTCTGCGAGCTTTACAACATACCCGAAAGGCGGATTCTAAAAACGTATCGTTATCGAGATATTAGCCTTTATTGCGCGTTCTAAGTCGACATTTGACCCTAGCCAAAATAAGGAGAACCATGAAGCCGTGTGCGAGAAAAGTTGTATAGGCGCATCCGGAGAGACGCGCCGATATATAATCTGGTGTCAGAACTTGTTTACGCTGTTTACACATAACCCATATGGGACCCAGACATGGGTTACTAGTTCTAACCCATGCCCTCTTAGCTCACACATAACCCATATGGGACCCAGACGTGGGTGACCAGTTCTAACCCATGCCCACTTAGCCAACACATAACCCATATGGGACCCAGACATGGGTTACTAGTTCTAACCCGTGCCCTCATTGCCCACACATAACCCATATGGGACCCAGACATGGGTTACTAGTTCTAACCCATGCCCTTTTAGCCCACACATAACCCATATGGGACCCAGACATGGGTTACTAGTTCTAACCCATGCCCTCTTAGCCCACACATAGCCCATATGGGACCCAGACATGGGTTACTAGTTCTAACCCATGCCCTCTTAGCCCACACATAACCCATATGGGACCCAGACATGGGTGACCAGTTCGAACCCATGCTCTCTTAGCCCACACATAACCCATATGGGACCCAGACATGGGTTACTAGTTCTAACCCATGCTCTCTTAGCCCACACATAGCCCATATGGGACCCAGACATGGGTGACCAGTTCGAACCCATGCCCTCTTAGCCCACACATAACCCATATGGGACCCAGACATGGGTTACTAGTTCTAACCCATGCCCTCTTAGCCCACACATAACCCATATGGGACCCAGACATGGGTTACTAGTTCTAACCCATGCTCTCTTAGCCCACACATAACCCATATGGGACCCAGACATGGGTGACCAGTTCGAACCCATGCCCACTTAGCACACACATAACCCATATGGGACCCAGACGTGGGTGACCAGTTCTAACCCATGCCCATTTAGCCAACACATAACCCATATGGGACCCAGACATGGGTTACTAGTTCTAACCCATGCCCTCTTAGCCCACACATAACCCATATGGGACCCAGACATGGGTGACCAGTTCTAACCCATGCCCACTTTGCCGACATATAACCCTTATGGGACCCAGACGTGGGTGACCAGTTCTAACCCATGCCCACTTAGCCCATATAGAACCTATATGGAACCCACTACAATTGCCCAGTTCAAGCCCATGCCCGCTTAGCCCATATAGAACCTATATGGAACCCACTACAATTGCCCAGTTCAAGCCCATGCCCGCTTGGTACCCATGTAGCCCACATGTGCCCCACATGGGGCCCAGGTGGACATGTTGGCTGGGTCACTTGATGCAGACTTAATTACGGGGCCAGAGCTCTGCTCTGGAACCGTATTGTTATTGGCAGTATTCTGTCACTTCTTCTTCTTCTGCCACTTTTCGCAGTTCTGGCTGAACCATGCAGTCGCTTTTTACGAAACTCGGCCATATGGTAGATGGTCATGAAAAACGATCAAAAAATAATTCTCACAATCTTTCGTCAAAAGGTGGCGCTATAGCACTCAATTGATAATGCCAACTTCGAACAGGTACAACTCATGCCCTGTTTGACCTACAGCCATGAAACTTGGATACACATATGCGTCTCCTCATGCTGAACAACTTTCACCCTCTGACTTTTGACCTCTGACCTTTAGATCTCCCACCATTTTGAATTATATGAAAAACAGTCATTGGCTCCTAACTTCTGCATTTTTTCACTTATGGAAAATCCGTTGGAATTTTTTGTAGGCAGAGGTCCAAAGTTCAAGTGTGAAACGTTTCGTGCAGATTGCTCAAAAATCCCAGGAGGAGATAGATTTTAACTATTACAGTTTTATGAAAATTATTCATCTGTGCCTAAAACATACATGCAGACTCACATTTCTTTGAAACTTTGCAGAAATGTACAGGGTCATTCCAAATATCACTGAAACCAATCTTACTCCAATTGGCCAAAAGGGGGCGCTATAGCAATTTTTTGAAAAGGCAGACTTTAAACAGGCATAAGTCATGCCTCGTTTGGCCGAAAGTCGTGAAACTTGCTTACACATGTGCCTTGACTCATGAGGAACACACGTATCGATTTGACCATTAAGCTCCGCCCTTAGATTTTCCGCAATTTTGAGCAGTTTGAAAAATACTTGTTTTTGCCAGTTCTGGCTTAACCGTGCATACGCTTTTTACGAAACTCGGCCATATGGTAGATGCTCATGAAAAACTACCAAGAAATAATTCTCACACTCATTCGTCAAAGGGTGGCGCTATATCACTCAATTGAAAGTGGCAACTTTGAACAGGTACAACTCATGCCCTGTTTGACCTACAACCATGAAACTTCGATACACACATGCGTCTCTTCATGCCCGACAACTTTCGTGGTCTGACTTTTGACCTCTGACCTTTAGATCGCCCACCATTTTGAATTATATGAAAAACAGCCATTGGCTCATAACTTCTGCATTTTTTCACTTATGGAAAATCCGTTGGAAATTTGTGTAGGCAGAGGTCCAAAGTTCAAGTGTTAAACGTTTCGTGCAGATTGCTCAAAAATCCCAGGAGGAGATAGATTTTAACTATTACAGTTTTATGAAAATTATTCATCTGTGCCTAAAACATACATGCAGACTCACATTTCTTTGAAACTTTGCAGAAATGTACAGGGTCATTCCAAATATCACTGAAACCAATCTTACTCCAATTGGCCAAAAGGGGGCGCTATAGCAATTTTTTGAAAAGGCAGACTTTAAACAGGCATAAGTCATGCCTCGTTTGGCCGAAAGTCGTGAAACTTGCTTACACATGTGCCTTGACTCATGAGGAACACATCTATCGCTTTGACCAGTAAGCTCCGCCCGTAGATTGTCCGCAATTTTGAGCAGTTTGAAAAACACTTAAACCCAGGATTTTTCAGCTATTTGCGTGAAACTGTATCATCTGTGTAATCTCCTTTTTCATAGTTCCTTGTCTGTTGGTCCAATGGCGTCTCCCTTAAATGAGTGCCTCACAATCTCAAGGTCGCCAGTTCAAGCCTCACTTGATGCAGACTTAATTTAAGTTGAATTGCAAACAACATGACTGTATCAATGAATACATGTGCAAATGGTAAAGATAACCTGAAATGCTTATTTGAGAGTACGATTTCTCAATGTATGACATACTTCATTCTGAAAATAGCCGATCTACAATCTCAAAACTTTTCAGATAGCAACGTGTTTCTGAGCTTGTAGATCGGCTGCTTTCACTGTTTTCGGTAGCGAGGAGACATACAATTTCTCTATTGGTAAATGGTTTGTGAACAAAGCCTGGACAAAGCTATAGCACTATAGGTAGTGTTGCAGCCTATTAGCCTATCATGGGGCGGCCATAGCTGGGTGGTTAGTGAGCACGCCTAGGGAACCTGAGGCCCTGGTTGCCCCAGGTTCGATTCCAGGCCATCCCAGCATATGCGTCGATGAAATGAAATTTGTCCCTGAGCAAGACTCTTAACCCCTAATTGCTCACAGGTTCTCATTGGAAACAAGACCACAAGGACTTTCATGAACGACCTGTTAAAAGGAATTATCCTTATCCTAGTCCGAAGGTTGAGAGTTCGATTCCTGTTAATGGCAATAGGTTGAGATGTCCAATCTATCCATTCTGTTTCCATCTCTCTCTCTCTCATCAATCTATTCCGTTTCCATGTCTCTCTTCAATCTATTCCGTTTCCATGGCTCTCTCTCTCTCTCTCTCTCTCTCTCTCTCTCTCTCTCTCCAGTTTCCATCTCTCTCTCTCTCTCTCTCTCTCTCTCTCTCTCTCTCTCTCTCTCTCTCTCCAGTTTCCATGTCTGTCTGTCTCTCTCTCACTGGCCCCGTATTATCGCTGCTTGCAGCTATATTTATTATTATTATTTTTATTTTTTATTTTCTCTGGGACAATGATGTAAAATCATCAGCGCTCATTTAACTCTGAGAGTGTACAATTGGAACCAAATGGACCCATAAGGATCCATGTGGTTGGGAACACATGCCCCCCTGGATATGCAGTACCCGTCGTAACCCATTTTGGGCGGGAACCCCTATTTGAAACTATACCTTTCAGGACGTGGGTTCCTGTTGCTATGTACAGTATATAGCAACATACATTTGTTGCAATTTTTGAATAAATATTTGAAGTTTTTCAGAAAACTTAAATGGGTTAAGGGAGGGCCGGTCTTAAATGCATTGTCTCAAATTTATATTTATATTGAGTCGTTTAGTTATTTAGTAACAGTTTTTGTCATTTGTTTTCAAGTCAAGTAGAGTCACATTTATTCATTGAAGCATATTTTGACCAAAGTGCTGCACAGAGCAGGTAGCTAAATCACAAATACAGAAACCATCATCAATGTGGAAGACTGGACGTTATGCCATGTATTTCTATGGTACATTATTTGTAAATAAGAATCAATGATTTTTAAGATATTAAAAATGTGCGGTCGCACACACGTGTGCGCATACATGCATGCGCACACAAGCACCCTGACCTGACCCTGTCTGTTACTAATATGTGCTTTGATCGATTCATAAATATGATAAATAATACATGAGTAAATGGTTATAGTAGCATATTTATAATACCCTTTCGTTGTTCAACACAGACCAGTCCTGTGGAAGCATTAAATATATGATAGTAGAACAGAACGGGACGACCAATGAATTGAGTGTCGACTTGTTGCTCTGGAATCTCTTTGGTACTATCTCTGAATGTGTGCCATTCAATTGGTGTTTTTCAAAACTATTCTCTCAATCTAATTAACCAATATATCACTATTTTGCTATGATTCCCTGCTTTCATGTGAAATGAAAAAACTAAAAAGCAAAAATCCTAGACGACTCAGCTCTATTCAAAATGTGTCACCTATTAAAATTGCCTTAAGGGAGGACCGGCCAGCCGGCCGGCGGACCTCTGATGTCACACTCATGTCACCATGACTCTGCCATAACCAGACAGACAGATACAGAGATCTCCATAAATGGGCATTGGGCACAAAAGGGACACAGACAGACGGGTACAACGGGTACTCTGACAAAACCCCCGACACGATGACTCAGACCTATTGGTCGGATCAGAGGGGCGCATAGGGGCCCAAACCTCTAATTGTTGAAAATTGCCAAATGTAATTTTGTTGATTTGTCAATTCATTTTAATAAAGGACATGGTGGTGATGATGACATTGTGATGGCATTGTGTGATGATGTCATTACGTACAATGCACAACGACGTCACTCAAACTCAAACTCAAGAATAGGGTTTAGCGTTGTGAAAGTCCTAGTTGTTACGGTTACTATTACTGCTGGTCTGACATCACAGACTCCATATATGGGTAAGACTGACAGAAAACTCCCTATATGGAGCTGACACACATCAGCATCACAGACTCCATATTTAGGCATGGCTGACCTAGAAACTCCATAAAAGGATGTGGCAGACTGCATCGTGACATCATTGTGATGTCAAGAGCATCCCTGTCAGACAATATAAAAAAATAGGGTCAAAGTTCTAGAGATGAGGCATGAATGTCCAACAATCCTCTCAACACGAACCAGGAATCAGACCCGTAACATTTGCTGTTAGTCACAACAAAGACAACCAGACCCCTTCTCTTTGAGCAGTATTTTAACAATGCTTTGGTCAGATATTAAAGAAAGCCTGAAGGACAACCCTTACTTCGGGGCCGGGTTCGGACTGGTCGGCGTGGGAACGGTGCTGGCCGCGGCTCGGAAGGGAGCCCAGGCGGGGATGATCTTCTTCCGCCGGAACTACATGATGACCCTGGAGGTTCCGGGCGGGGACAAGAGCTACCGCTGGCTATTGAGCTGGATCTCCAAGCACGCGCGACACACGCAGCACCTCAGCGTGGAGACGTCCTACTCGCAGCACGAGAGCGGACGTGTGCTCACGCAGTTCCACCTCCACCCTGGTCCCGGGAACCACATCATCTGGTACGGGAACAAGTGGATCCGAGTGGAGAGGGCCAGAGACAAGACGACGGTGGCGGATCTCCAGACGAAAACGCCGTGGGAGTCGATCACCTTCACCGCTCTTGGCAGGGACAGACAGATGTTCGTCGACATCCTACGAGAAGCTCGAGAGCTTGCCCTGAAGCAGGAGGAGGGTCGCACGCTCATCTACACGGCCATGGGGGCGGAGTGGAGGCCGTTCGGGTTGCCGCGCCGACGCCGGCCCCTGGGCTCGGTGGTGCTGGAGGCGGGCGTGGCCGAGGGGCTGCTGGAAGACGTGAAGGAGTTCATCGAGAACCCCGCGTGGTACGCGGACAGAGGAATCCCCTACAGGAGAGGGTATCTGCTGCACGGGCCTCCGGGTTGCGGAAAGAGCAGCTTCATCACAGCGCTGGCCGGGGAGCTGGGCTACAGCATCTGCATCGTGAGCCTGAGCGACCGGAGCCTCTCCGACGACCGCCTGCACCACCTGCTGAGCGCCGCGCCCCAGCAGAGCATCGTGCTGCTGGAGGACGTGGACGCGGCCTTCGCGAGCAGGGAGCTTACACCCACAGAGAACCCTCTGGCCTACCAGGGAATGGGACGGCTCACCTTCAGCGGTCTGCTCAACGCGCTGGACGGCGTGGCCTCGTCCGAAGCCCGAGTAGTCTTCATGACCACCAACTTCATAGAAAGGCTGGATGCGGCGCTGATCCGGCCGGGCCGCGTGGACGTCAAGCGGTATGTGGGTCACTGCACGCGCTGGCAGCTCGCCCAGATGTTTCGCCGCTTCTACCCCGAGCGGCCGTCGGCCGAGGCGGAGCGGTTCGCTCAGTGTGTCTCGGCCGCTCACCGTGAGATCACTGCAGCCCAGGTCCAAGGACACTTTATGTTGTACAAAACGGACCCTGCAGGATCTATAGACAACGTGGACACAATGAAGGGATGAGCATTAACTTCATAAGACTTTAAACTACCGACTGAAAGTATAAAGTATAATGACAATGTTTTAATAAGGTAATAAAATCCGTAAAGGCTATAAAGTCCGGCCAAATACCCATTGAATTGAATGGGATGAAATGTCTTCTGCAATCAGCAAGAGGGGAAACATCATCTAGGCCATTAATGAGAACTGCAGTGTTTTTCATTAATTCCGCATTGACATATCCAGCAATGAAAACTTGCCGCCTGGTCCAAAACCAAAAAGTTGCTCCTTCTCCAGCCCAAGCAGCCTTGTGTTCATGACCCATGTAATCTTTTGTCTATCTGTGTTTATTTGTATTTACTTCGTTATTCTGAGTTACATATTTGATTTACTTTACAATATCTAATTGTGGTGGCACCGTTTCAATGCCTGTTGTTCATTTTCTCCATTTGTTTGTTTTGTTGTCAGAAACCATGGTGAATGGAGAAATAAAACACCCTTTTTATGGGAAAACATTGGGTGGTCAGCTACAGTATAAACACAGAACCGAACCAAGAGTATCTAATATGGTCCCTATGTCTGACATGCAAGAGGAAGATCAAACAGGTGGGGGAAATGGAGCAGCACAGCCAAAGGCCTATCCCAAAAGAGAAAGACAAACCTCAATGCTATAGGTTTGAAGTACAGCCTCCCAAGTTGCCACAAAAAGCCATATCCACACTTGTGTGTGTTGTGTTACGTGCATACACAAGTGTGCATAAGCGCTAGAGTGTGTGTGTGTGTGTGTGTGAGTGTGAGTGTGTGTGTGTGTGTGTGTGTGTGTGGGGGGGGGGGTGCTGTTTCTGTGTGTGCTGTGTGTTGTGTGACGTGCGTACACAGTGTACGTGTCAGTGTGTGTGGGTGTCCCTCTGAGGTTAATGGCTCCATTCCCCTGTAGACAGCGGTTCAAAGGAAACGCATCAAGTGAACAAACAAGCCGAATTTAGCAAGAAAACCTACAAGGTCAAAGTGTGTGTGTGTGTGTGTGTGTGTGTGTGTGTGTGTGTGTGTGTGTGTGTGTGTGTGTGTGTGTGTGTGTGTGTGTGTGTGTGGGCACATGTGTGTTGAAGTGATTGATGAGCAATGGTGGAAAAAGTACTCAAAATGTTTTA
The DNA here is from genome assembly GCF_963454915.1 of Gymnoscopelus microlampas. NCBI lineage: Eukaryota > Metazoa > Chordata > Actinopteri > Myctophiformes > Myctophidae > Gymnoscopelus > Gymnoscopelus microlampas. The sequence goes on from NC_139943.1 coordinate 57,106,783, forward strand.
CTTAAGTAAAAGTATCAATACTGCAATATAGAAAACCTCCATTACAAGTAAAAGTCCACAATTCAAAATGTACTTGAGTTAAAAAATACAAAAGTATTGGCATCGAAATGTACTTAAAGTACCAAAAGTAAAAGTACTCATTATGTAGAATATCCCATTTTACACGTTTTCAAATGTATACAAATCTTTTGAAAATAGCCGATCTACAAGCTCACAATGCGTCGCATCGCAACGCATTGTGAGCTTGTAGATCGGCTATTTTCAAATGGCCGAATGTAGGGCTGAAGTGGTTAATGTATGTTTTGTAATAATCAGTATAAGTACAGAAATTGGATATTTTACTAAAGAAAAATTACCTCAAAACTGTACTTAACGGGATATTTTCACTTCACTTAAAAACTTCCGTTCATTTTATCGTCTACTCAGGCTTTTGTGAGCCCCCCAGGCCGTTTTTAAGTCGCTTGATTCAGTATTTAGACATTTCATATTCATTTTGTCAGACACTGGAACCCCCTCAAGGACCCCTGGGAACCACTGCACCACAGTTCCGTTAACAAATCTGTAGTCCTGCGGCTGGCTGGCCAATCAGGAGGCCAGCTGCCTCCGAGAATCATTGTTTTTGTAGTCTTTCGCACGCATGCACGCACGCACGCACGCACGCACGCACACACGCACACACACGTGCATGCGTGGACTATAAATGTGTGTATTTATTTTGATAGGTACAGTATTAAGGGTTCTTCACAATATAAACTAAACTAATCTGCTGAATGAGACACAATGATGCATTTACTGTGACAAGTGCCAGAGGGTGTGTGTGTGTGTGTGTGTGTGTGTGTGTGTGTGTGTGTGTGTGTGTGTGTGTGTGTGTGTGCGCGTGTGCGTCTGAACTCATGTGTGTTGGTGTGTGTGTGTGTGTGTGTGTGTGTGTGCGTATATGTGTGTTTGTACGTGCGGGTCACTGCTCTGCCCCCTTACGTGGGCGGACCCACCCCCCCCCCCAGAGTTCCCACGCCTCAGGCGACATCAACGCTCACAGATGTTTGTGTGCGGACAGGAAGTGGGCGGGGCTTCCCCAGCTAGACTGTCATACCGGTAGCATGAGAGCTCTAACAGCTGACACCAAAACTGTGCTGTACAGTTCAACAGGGGGTCCTAAAGAGATACTACAGGGGGGGCCGCCAAATCTTTGAGTGTCTCTTTTTTTTTACAGGTTCAAGGTTCAAGGTTCACTTAATTTGTCATTTACATGCTTGCACATGAAACGAAAATCGTATTCAGGACATGCAGTGTACAATAAAATAACTATCAATAAAGAAAAAATACGCATATGATCCTAAAGTGCAGTGAATTCAAACTGAGCAGCATATTAAAGGAGGAGTTCACCCAAAAAATGACTTATTTTCTATCAATTACACACCCCATGAAGCCTTGAATTCATGGATTTATTTTTGTTTTTGTGGCATTCCTAAGACAATAATTTGATGACCGTGTGTGTATCCAGTAGGAGACACAAATACTCTACTCTGTGTCTCCTACCGGATACATTAGCCGGTAGGAGACGGGAATCAAATTATTAGCTTAGGAATGCGACAAAAACAAAAAATAATCCATGGATTCAAGGCTTCATAGGGTGTGCAATTGATAGAAAATAAGTCATTTTTTTGGGTGAACTCCTCCTTTAAAGACAGCAGCATCCAGCATTCATACAAACAAGGTAGCATGGCAGCATGACATACTGTATAACAGCACAGCAAGGCAGAACAGAGAAAGTGCATTCATTGGGGCTTAGAGTTCATAAGTAACTAACAGCCCCCGAGTAGAATCTGCATTCAAGCTTTTCAGTTCTAGCTTTGATGGACTGCAGCATCTTGCCCAAGGGGAGCGGGTCAAACAGTTTAGGGTTTGACTTTCCACAGGGACCAGTTCCGAATTGCAGCCACCTGTAAGCGGGTTTGAAGGAGAGTATGGATTCGTATGTTTTTATAACTGTTGGTAGGGCATGTTATCTGTGTCCTTTTTAGATTTGAGCTAAAAAGCATTATTTTACACTTTGGGCTATTCAAAAATAGCAGATATACAAGCTCGCAGCGCGGCACCGAGTGCCGCGCTACGAGCTTGTAGATCTGCTATTTTTGAAAAATCGTGAAAATGTGTGCAAATCTTTGAATATATATGTTTTTAAAGCGAATATTTTTAACTCAAGTCTTTGCTTCTGGGGGGTCCCTGGAACAACATATTTTGATGAGGGTCCGCGTCCAAATACATATAATTTTGGGGGTCCTTGACATGAAAAAGTTTGAGCACCACTGATATAGAAACTTCCGTTTTTCAGAAAACTGTTGGGATTTAGGAGACATGTAGAATCGGCTTAAAGGGTTAAAAACAAGTCCTGCTTTTGATCCTATACCTAGCTGTCACTGTCTGTCTTTTGGGTTCTCACCACAGCAGCATGATGTGACAGAGATATTGAATGGAGTCGCGGCCGTCTTATCTCTGCCTGCATGGTCCTGGGGGAACGCCATTGAACGGGAGAACATTGCTATCCTGTCATCTACGGTCCGAGCGCCATGTCACCGCTTTCATGTGCTGTCAATGGACGTCTGAACCCAGAGGAACATTTGTGCGTGTGCGTGTGTGTGTGTGTGTGTGTGTGTGTGTGTGTGTGTGTGTGTGTGTGTGTGTGTGTGTGTGTGTGTGTGTGTGTGTGTGTGTGTGTGTGTGTGTGCGTGCGTGCATGTGTGTGCAGTGGTGTATAGTAACTAAGTAGCTACATTTACTCAAGTACTGTACTTAAGTACAATTTTGAGGTACTTTTACTTTACTGGAGTATTTCCAATTGTCTATACTTTTACTTCTACTCCACTACATCTCAGAGGCACATTTTGTACTTTTACTCCATTACAATTATTTGAAAACTTTAGTTACTAGTTACTTTGCAGATATAAATTATTACCTTATAAAACATACATTAACCGCCCTATTTTATACCTAGGCTATTTGAAAATAGCCGATCTACAAACTCACAATGTGCCGCATCACGACACGTTGTGAGCTTGTAGATCTGCTATTTTCAAACATTTTAGTACTTTTACTTTTGGTTCTTTAAGTACATTTTGATACTTTTGTACATTTACTCAAGTCAATTTTGAATTCCGGACTTTAACTTGTAATGGAGTACTTCTACATTGCAGTATTGATACTTATATTTAAGTAAAACATTTCAGTACTTTTTCCACCACTGTGTGTGTGTGTGTGTGTGTGTGTGTGTGTGTGTGTGTGTGTGTGTGTGTGTGTGTGTGTGTGTGTGTGTGTGCGTGCGTGCGTGCGTGCGTGCGTGCGTGCGTGCGTGCGTGCGTGCGTGCGTGCGTGCGTGTGTGAACCCACACAGGGACATTCAGGCTGAGGACAGAGACAACGATCGGAGCAGCTTGTCAGCCGGCCAGACACCGTTCCTGGCTGTCACCATCATGAGGGACAGAAAACACCCGGGACGGACTTTGTGGAACTGTTTTGAGACGATG